>NW_006295056.1:1205207-1219996 GCF_000327345.1 Myotis davidii
CAGGGGCTGCACCTAGGGATTGGGCCTGCCCTCTGCCACCTGGGAGCAGGCCTAAGCCAGCAGGTCATTATCTCCCAAGGGGTCCCAGGCCAGGGCACAGGCCAGGCTGAGGGACCCCCCTTCCCCCCGAGTGCACAAATTTTTCTGCACCGGGCCTCTAGTCCTACATAATAAAAGCCTAATATGCAAATTGTTCCACTGGGAGTTCAACCAGGAGTTCAACCGCTCTCTATGATGTGTGCTAACACCAGAGGGCAGCGTGGAACATAGCGGGCGTAAGTGACATGGCACTGGCAGTGGTCAGCAATGGAGGCACTGCCGGCACTGATGGGCCCCAACGAGAGCAGGACCACAGCAGGATGGAGGAACAAGAGAGCCGATGATGCCAGGCCAAGGCAGGTGCGAGTGGGGGCCCAATTGCCCCACTGATTGCCTTGTAGACAGTGACCAGCAGCAGCAGTGTGGGGTGGGGCTGCTGCTCGGCTCCCAGGCACCGAGGGAGCCAGGTGGGGGTGGGGGGTGCATTTGGTCACCCCGCAGGCAGGATGGTGGAGCAGGTGAGGGGGAGGTGCCAGGCCACAGTGGAGTGCCAGGTGGGGCTGCGGGGCTGTGAGGCTGGGGGCACAAGCTGGGGCCCAATCCCTGCAGGCCACCCTGAGGGACCCCACCCATGCATGAATTTGTGCACTGGGCCTCTATTCATATATAAATTATAAAAAGAGAACATATAGCACAGTTTTCTTTCCATAACATGTTAAAAGTTTTGAGGTATAACTCAGTTGGCTATACTGTTGAATATAAAGCTAAAAAGTGATAGGTTAAAGTCAGTTTCTTTTTATCAATAAAACTTCACAAAAGCATCAACTAAATTTTTATAAAATAAAAGTTGCTGTTATTTTCCTTACCCTTCTAAAGACATTTTCAGAATTTAGATTAGGGAACTAATAAGTTACAGAAAAGACAAGTTAATCTCTGTTCAGAAAATGCAATGCAGCCCATAAAACTAGGCCTGCTGGTGGGATGGTTCTTCTTGCTCCTGTGCTTGGAGTTTCATACCACCCACCCCTCCACATGCCGTCCTCAGGCCTCGAGAGTTTAGCTCCTGGTTCACTATCACCATTTCCTTCATTACTCCTGTCATAATTCTTGGTGACTTTAATATCCACCTAGATAATCATTTCTAGCATAGTTACTATAGTGTCCAGATATCAATACTCCTACAAACCCTAAAGATCCTGTAAGCCTTTGCTGTTATAAATTTTCCCTGTTCTTTGATCTCACCTCACCACTATCTTTACCCTCTATCCCTCAATTTCTCTTTTTAAAAATGTTTTTTTTTCCACTTACAGTTTACATTCAATATCATTTTCTGTTAGTTTCAGGCATACAGTATACAGTGGGGTCTTGACTTATGAGTGTCCCAACTAACGAGTTTTTTGAGATACCAGCTGTCTCTCAGCCGATTTTTGCATTGAGTTGGCAGAGTAATTTGAGTTAACAAGCTCCTTAACGAGCTTCTTAACGAGCTCGGTCTCGGAGCGAATTAAACTCGTAAGGCAAGGCCCCACTGTATGGTTAAATAATCATATACTATTGCAATCACCCATCTGGCACTGTATGCAGGTATTACTATATTATTGACTATAATTTCTATGCTGTTTTTTACATCCTTGTACCAATCTGTACTTCTAAATCCCTTCAATTTTTCACCCAACTCCCCAATTCCCTTCCCTCTGGCAAACCATCAGTCTCTTCTCTGTACCTGAGTCTGTTTCTATTGTCTTTGTTCATTTATTTTGCTCTTTAGATTCCACATATAAGTGAAATCATATGATATTTGTATTTTTCTGTCTTATTACCTACCATAATGCCCTTCCATGGCATGTGCATTTAAAATGCAGAATCCCATTCCAGCCTGCATGGCTCTGTGGTTGAGAATCAACCTATGAACCAAGAAGTCATTATTCAATTCCTGGTCAAGGCACATGGGCTCAATCCCCAGAGCAGGGCATGTAAGAGGCAGCCAATCAATGATTCTCTCTCATCATTGATATTCCTATCTCTTTCTCCCTCTCCTTTCCTCTCTGAAATCAATAAAAATATATTTTTTAAAAAATGCAGAATCCCAGACATAACTCATGAAATAAAAATTCAGCATTAAGATTCGAAGACTCCATTTATAGCAAACTCCCCAGGTAATTTTGAGCACATGGAAGTCTGAAATCTGCCTTAATAAGGATGACTTCTTATGACTTAAGTGCAAGAGTTGGGGGTGGTAAAGGAAATGAGTTTTTGATTTGTTGAAGGTTCCTGCTCTTCAAGTTATCTGAGCAGATACTTTTATTCTAAAGCCTATTTTAGAGACACAGAAGACATTACATCTACTCACTTAGCTATAGGACACTGTGATGGTGTCAACTATCAACACTTCTGGAACATCAAGCTAACACTTCTGAGGTCTTCCTCAGTGTGATGTGGAAATAGTCTTTAGCTATTTCCACATCACACTGAGACCAAGATTCAGATAAAAGTAAAAGGCTGTTTCTTTTAAAGGACATTCTTTAAATAATAATGGAACTAATATATGATCCAGCAATCCGACCCTGGGTAATTATCCACAGGAAAAAGAAAACATTAATTCCAAAAAATATCTGCATCCCCATGTTTACTGCAGTATACACAACAGCCAAGATAAGGAAATAACCTGAGTGTCAATAGATGAGTGAACAAAGAAAATATGGTATATATAAAATAGAATATTGTTCAGCCATAACAAAGAATGAAATCTTGCCATTTGTGACAACATGGATGGACCTCGAGGACATTATGCTAAGTGAAATAAGTCAGACAGAGAAAAACAAATACCAAGTAATCTTTCTTATATGTAGAATCTAACACACACACACACACACACACACATTATAAAACAAAAACAAAAAACTTAACAGATACAGAGAACAGATTGGTGTGTGCCAGAGGCAAGGATTGAGGTTGCAAAAATGGGTAAGCCTTTTATTTACTTATTTATTTTTTTAGTTTAAAACCTGAAAAAAATGGGGCATTTAAAAAATTCTTCGAAACTTTAGATATTTATTTTGGGAGTGGGTATAATGGTCAGACAACTTAGAACGAGAGAGCTTGAAAAAAAGAAATCCACATTTGTGCAACCCTTACCCTCTCGGTATGGGGTTAAAAGACTGATGAGAAAATATTAAGACATCATTATCTCCATTTTATAGAGGAAAGAGAAGAAAGTGTTGTTAGTTGTTTATTAACTAAATTACACCTAGAAGCAGGAACCGACTTTTAAAATTAAAAGCTATTAGTACTAAATGTATTAGGGAAGCCCAGAAAGAGTCATCAGCCTTATACAGTATGTCCATTCATTGGCAAGAGGGAGCTTGATGCTTAAAGTACCTTGTGACAGGAAGAGAGCAGGTACACCCACGGCAGGACCTCCAAGAGCGCCAGCACCCCTGCACCACACAGGCACACAGCTAAAGGCACAGTGTGCCGCTGTCAGTTGGCCTTCTTTCTGTATTGTTTTCTACTGTCATTCCTCAGAAAAGTAACAGCAAAACATTAGCTAGAAATACTTATGAAAATCTCAGAATAAAGGTGTTTTGTTTCTTTTGTAGGCTCAAACTAGAATTCTTAAAATGAGCAAAAATTAGTAAAGTTAACTGAAGCATTAATACACACATCTTTAGACAAATTGGAGCACAAATCAATTTAAAATAAAAATTTAAATATTGCATTTAACTACGAAATTAATGGACATTGTCCTTTCTGTGGCATTATTTGTGTTATCCCAGTGTAACAAACCAAAATACTTTGTACTAAATGTATTCAAATACAATGTATACATAAAGAAAATGCATAAGGAAAATGTCTAGCAATGTGCTTACTCCATTCTCAGATTTAAAAAGAAATCCACTAGGAAATTAAAAACAGGCTTATTTAAGGATTTCCTCAAAGCAAGAAAGTTAAGCTTCTCCATAACCATATACATAAAGGAAATGCGTGAGGAAAATGTCTACTCCACTCTCAGTTTTAAAAAGAATCCACTACAAAATTTTAAAAAGGCTTATTTAAGTATTTCCTTAAATATAAGAAAGTTAAGCTTCTCCATAGCCATATAATTTAAGAATTATAAAATGTGCTCACTTGTTAGATTCCTTACTTGAAATTTATTTTTTATACCAGAAATCCACTTAAAACAAAAAGTTTCTAGTAGAGTGGATTTATTTATTCAACACTTGTAGCAAAAACTCATTTCAACTTTCTTTTCAGATATGTATAAAAATGGATCCTTCCTCCTTTTAGATACATATTCTAAAAATTATGCAAACTTCAAAATTAAGCTATCTTAGTCTTACGGCAAAAAAACCCTACAAAAGATATTTATTCAAAGATGGTTTTGTCCATTAAGGTTTTCTGTCTTACTGCATGTTTTTACTGCATTTATAAGCCACATTGTATGTGGTAATATGTAGTAAGTCTTATAACTTTGGGCTGTTTGTATACATATACCATATCAATATTTTATTAGTATTCAAATTACTTCCAAAAAAGGAATAGTTAAAAAAGGAAATGAGGCAGCCAAAATATTTTTTACTGTGAGACTAAAGGTTCAGTTTAGACATGTCGAGATGGAAAGATAAAAGCAATGGAGACAGAAGCATCAATTAGGCGAGCATCCTAAACAATAAAAAAGCACACCTGTGGAATAGTGAAGTTCAGTCCCCTATAGCTCAAATCAAGGACTCTTCCAAAAGCTCATTCACATAAAAAAGAACTTCGCATTGCAAGTTGATTACAATTCTTCCCAGAATTACACTCCAATCAAAATAATCTCTTAATAACACATTCATTAGGTTTTCAAATCTTAAGCACAACTAATGGAATTCTTGATTAAAGTAGATTGGGTCAGCCCTGATTGGTTTGGCTCAGTGGATAGTGCATTGGCCTGCGGACTCAAGGGTCCCAGGTTCGATTCCGGCGAGGGGCATGTACCTTGGTTGCGGACACATCCCCAGTAGGGGGTGTGCTGGAGGCAGCTGATCAATGTTTCACTCTCATTGATGTTTCTAACTCTCTATCCCTCTCCCTCCCTCTCTGTAAAAAATCAATAAAATATATCTATTTTTAAAAAAGTAGATTGGGTCAGCCCTGATTGGTTTGGCTCAGTGGATAGTGCATTGGCCTGCGGACTCAAGGGGCCCAGGTTCGATTCCGGCGAGGGGCATGTACCTTGGTTGCGGCCACATCCCCAGTAGGGGGTGTGCTGGAGGCAGCTGATCAATGTTTCACTCTCATTGATGTTTCTAACTCTCTATCCCTCTCCCTCCCTCTCTGTAAAAAATCAATAAAATATATCTATTTTTAAAAAAGTAGATTGGGTCAGCCCTGATTGGTTTGGCTCAGTGGATAGTGCATTGGCCTGCGGACTCAAGGGGCCCAGGTTCGATTCCGGCGAGGGGCATGTACCTTGGTTGCGGCCACATCCCCAGTAGGGGGTGTGCTGGAGGCAGCTGATCAATGTTTCACTCTCATTGATGTTTCTAACTCTCTATCCCTCTCCCTCCCTCTCTGTAAAAAATCAATAAAATATATCTATTTTTAAAAAAGTAGATTGGGTCAGCCCTGATTGGTTTGGCTCAGTGGATAGTGCATTGGCCTGCGGACTCAAGGGGCCCAGGTTCGATTCCGGCGAGGGGCATGTACCTTGGTTGCGGCCACATCCCCAGTAGGGGGTGTGCTGGAGGCAGCTGATCAATGTTTCACTCTCATTGATGTTTCTAACTCTCTATCCCTCTCCCTCCCTCTCTGTAAAAAATCAATAAAATATATCTATTTTTAAAAAAGTAGATTGGGTCAGCCCTGATTGGTTTGGCTCAGTGGATAGTGCATTGGCCTGCGGACTCAAGGGGCCCAGGTTCGATTCCGGCGAGGGGCATGTACCTTGGTTGCGGCCACATCCCCAGTAGGGGGTGTGCTGGAGGCAGCTGATCAATGTTTCACTCTCATTGATGTTTCTAACTCTCTATCCCTCTCCCTCCCTCTCTGTAAAAAATCAATAAAATATATATATTTTTAAAAAAGTAGATTGAGTCAATACAAAAATCATTAAATTTGTTTCTATTTTATGCAGATAAGTTTGTATATGTTCACCTAACATATTGTCTTGGGGCCTTTATAGAAATGGGGTGCAGTTACTTAATAAAAGAGACATGGTAACAGACATGGAAACACACTGAACTCTACTTTTGTTTTAGCTTGAATAGTCCTCACTGGATCTTTTAAGTAACAACTGACTTGTATATTTATCATTATTTCTTAAATAAAAATCACACACACACACACACACACACACACACACACACACCAATTAATTTTGTTACCTGAGACCAAATTTTCATGCATTAAGGAATGGTTTGAAAGGAAAGTATCTGTAAGTGACCTTTAAACTAGCGTTCCTTCAAGACCTACGTGGTATCTGATTTAATAAACATTTTTAAAACAATTACTTACCATTGGTAGGCAAGTTGAGCCCAGTATTGCTTTTCTGAATCATATCTTCCAAAATAAGTTTAAAATCTATTTTTCCCATAGACTCATAAGAGTTAAACTGCACCATCAGGTAAGCACCACTGGATATCAAGACTCATTCTTTTTTGGAGCCACATAAATGAGCTGCAATGGGAGAAATACTCAATAATTAAAAGACAATAGAGAGGAGATATTGAATTCTAAATGTTAATATTGACAAAGAAATGATTATGAACAATATCAGATCAAGATTTGAAGGATGGAATTCATGATTTGATTGCAACAATAGAAGGGTAGAGATTTTAAAAGGTCAAGGGGAAAAGGCTGGGTTAGCAATTGATACGAAATGATGTAGGATTGTGTGCCAATCTGTGACTGTGAAAAACAAGGAAAGAAGCATTTTGGTGAAAGTATGTGGACAGAGAAACAGTGTATGGGTCAAACGTTTTGTGTCGTCCCCCGCATACCCTGAAATTTGTATGTTGAAATCCTAAGCCCCAATGTGATGGTATTAGGAGATGAGACCATCAGAGGTAATTAGGTCATGGGAGTGGAGCCCTCATGAATGGAATTAGTCTCCTTGTGAAAGAGACCCCAGAGAGCTACCTTGTCCCTTTTTTGCCATGAGAGGGTATAGCAAAAAGACAGATGCCTATGGCGTAGGAAGCCAGTTCTCACTAGATACCAAGTCTAGGTGTTTAGAGGCTCCAGAACTCAGAAATAAATGGTTGTTATTTCAACCACCCACACTATGGCATTTTTGTTATAGAAGCTCAAACTAAGATATACAGGTTGCCCAAATATGGTATAATGAGGATCCTTTCCTAATTCAGAAACATGAAAGTTGGCAGAAAGGTGGTTCTGATAATGACAGGACATTTGATGTAATTCATCTGTACATGCTGTAATTCAAATTCTCCTAAATTAAAACAATGGCACGCTATTGATTTGTCTTAAAGACAATGTTATCTCAGAAATCTGAGAAAGAAATATGGGGAATAAGGGAACAGTTATTCTCAACATTATTCTTAACTTCAAAGAAACTGTACCGTGAATTAGAAGTGATGGGGAACTTTGGGGATATACCATATCAAATAAGGGGCTTCGGGGTAGAAACAACAAAAACCCCAGACATTTTAAAATAATGGAAATGGGAAAATGTTACTCTGTTTATAAAGGAATTTGGGGGGTTTGGGGGTGGGTAAGAGACAGAGAAACCAGAGTTGTAGGGGATTTCTAAGGTCATATATCAGTGAAGTAATGCAGCTTAGTGTTTACAGGCAGGTTCCATCGACCACCTGCCAGTCTGAACCAGTGCTGCAATTTATTAACTATGTGGTCCTGAGTAAATTACTTAAACTCGTTCTGTGCCTCAAATTTCTCATCTGCATAATAGAGATAAAAACAATAATACTCACATGGGGTTAAGTGAACTGGTATTTATAAAGTATTGTGTTTGTTAAGTAAAAATAGGCCTCAGGAAAGTTGTACAACTAATTATTAGACAGATAGTTTCTGGACACTTGGAGAAGGACTCAGCGGTCACGTGAAATCAGCATGGAATCCTTAACATGTCACATTAAATTAACCTGGTTTAATTTTTGAAAGAGATAATTAGATGGTGGCTAGGGGAAATGAGATAAACTTAATGAATCTTGGTTTTAGTGAAGCACTTAATAAAGGGTCTTATGATGTCCCTGTGAACAGATATGGAATATAAGTGGGTAATTATGTGGGTAAGAAGTTTCACTGCTGATTAAATAACCAAACAGTGTTAACCTGGAGGGAAAGTTTTAATGGTATGGAAATGGTTCTATCCTTGGTTCTCCCAAATACAGCATTGCTACTAACGATTAGTAATACAGAAAACACAGTCTGTAGGTTTAAGATGGATGGTAGCTAGATGAGAAGGGACTGGATTAAATATAGAACTTAGAGACCATTTAGTTTACAGTAATATGTCATCTAACATTGAGTTCCTTTTAAAATAACCCTGGACATATGATTACTAGCTTTGAAAATAAGACGTGGGACATTGTGAGCATTTCCTCCTTTTGAACAGTTCTAACTGCTAGACTGTTCTTTCTCATGTTAAATCAAAAGGCATCAAAGTGATGATGGCCATTAGCATAATGGCCAAGAATGCAGGTGTTTAAATCAGAATGCTAAATCAGAATGCTTGGGTTAAATTCTACTTTCTCTACCTATTATGTCACTGAAAACAATTTATTCAATCTTTTTGTGACTTGGTTTCCTTTTATTTAAGATGAGAATAACATAATATACTTCTGTAGGATTTTTAAGAAGATTAAGAGAGCTATAAATTCTTAGGATTATGCCTGAATAATGGTAAATACTCAATAACTATTAGGTATTATTACACAGAACAAGTTTCATACATGGCTTCGATGATAATTCCATAAATATTTATAAAGAAGAATTATGATTCTCTGTCTTCTCTTTCCTCTAAGATAAACATATGCCCCGGTGTCCACACCCTATAACATCCTGGTCATTTTGTTCTATGCATATGTTCTAGTTTGTCAATGAGCCTTAAAACTGATGCTTGACCAAGAACAAAATAACCATTAAAACAGGGCAACAGCCCATATGATTGGAATTGGTGAATATTTGTGAGACTGAGGATGCCAGCTAGGTGGCAACACTAAATTTGACCATACAATAGAACTACCATTCCTTTTATTTTTTAATTCTTTACTAACAGTGGTCTGTAAAGTTGTAATAATTTGACACCTCTGAAATTTTAATTTGAACACCCACTTTCTAAATCACTACCTTCAATTCTATTAGTATTTCCCTGCTGTAATGACCATCTAGCCATTGATCCCATAACCTTTCTAAATCCATCAGCCTCTAAGTGGGAGAGTTCACTGTAAAATGAAGCAGGACATTGAGGCAACAATTATATTTCTTGTTTGACTTTCTTTTAAATGATGGGCAATACTAGACCATATTTTAAACCGATGAGAATGATAAAGGAGATTGATGATGTGGGAGGGAGGATAACTAAAGGAAATGTGTGAGAAGCAACCTAATAACTCTCAAACTTATATTTTTAGCCTACACTTTTCCTGTAGCTCAGGAGTTCTACCTCTAGCTAACTATTGCCAACTCCATCTGGGTATAGCATAGGATTAAAAATTTAACATGTCCCTAACTGATTTCTTCCAACCAATGCATTTTGCTCTCTAGTACTTCCCATCTCTAGAAATACCACCTCCAATATCTCATCCTTGACTTGCATGTTTAATTCCATATTCAAGCCATCAGGAAATCCTACCAGTTCTGTTTCTAGATCTGTCCACTTCACTTGTCCCCTATTGTTGCCATCCTCTTGTAAGGTAAGATAATCTATTATCTAAAACTAGTAATAGAACTTTCTGCAGTGATGCAAAGTTCTATATCAGTGTGTCCAGTATGGTAGTCAATCACTACATGTAGCAACTGAGCACATTTTATTTCATTTTAACAAATTTAAATTTAAATAGCAACACTGATTGGACAATGCAGGTCTAGACTACTACCATAGCTTCATAGCTGTTGATATAATCAACCCTGTTGTCCTAAAATCTACTCCTCCACACAGCAGCCAGAACAGCCCTCAAATGTTGCCCTTGCTAAGTGTTCATGCTCAATACGCTAGAGATACATCAATGAGGCAAAGAGACCAAGTACTGTTCTCAGGAAATTTTCATTCTGGTGGAAGGAGAAAGATTTTAGCCAAATAAATATATATTTGCCAGGTCATGATAAATGCTAAGAAGAAAAAGTAGAAAGGGGCTGTTAGGATTATGGGATAGAAGAGGACTTGGAGATGTATTGTTAAATAGTATTATGTTTTCTTTATTATCTGTCTTCCTAAGGGAAGGTGGCAGTGATCATCTGACGTGTGTACCATTGTGTCTCCAATGTGCCTAACACATCAGGAAATGAATAAATTTAACCTGTAATTTAATATGGTGTTTAATAATTACTGATGTCTTACTTTCATGGAATAAATGGAAGAAGGGTGACCAGATGACCTTAATTTTGCTAATTTACTTTCATTAAAATATTGTAAAAGATTTGCAATGGAAAGAATTTGGCAGCTAACTACCACTCCATTCACATTCTCATCAATAATTAAAAACTAGGTAAAAACTGCTGAATTCTACTTAGATGAACAAAAAGGTTTAGCAAGAAAAAATAATTAAGACTATGTAGAATTGTAGACAGTGTGGTTCTGTAGAAGGGATAGCCCTTCTAACTAGCTAAGAGAATAGTAATGGGCTCTATGTCCAATAGTTTTAAAAAATCCTTATAGAAATTGCATGTTTCATTGAAATAAAATTGTGAGGTATAAAATTTTCATGAAATAAAATTGTATTAACGAGTAAACAAATACTAGTTCCCTCATTTTTACACAGAATCATACAAGCTAATTAAAGAAAAACAAGTTGTCTCATTTGTAACCATTTGACATCTCTAAATTTTAGATTAATCAGAACTTTTAAAGAAGAATAATGTTGCCAGGTTGGAGAGTGCTAAAGAGTGAAAATGAGAAAAGCAGCCCCTGAAACCTGTGTGACATGATGCTCACAGCTAGAATGTGTTATTCTCTTGGAAATAAACAATCTCACATAACATCAACACCAGACAGGACTCTGCATCTATAATAAGGTGAGATGAAAACAAACTACTCATTTATGGTTTTATCTTTACTCAAGTCAGGCCTCCCTGTAATTGAGACACCCAATTATAAAATTGCCTCACTTCCTGAACAGCAACTAATCTAGAGCCAAGTCCACTGCTTTAGACTCTCTGCAAAACTATCCAACCAAAACCCAAATCCTATAGTAGACTCTTTCTAACACCCTCTAACTGAGACCTCCTGGTTTCCCATAGTGTATGTTCTCCCTCTCTGCAGTGAGTAACAAATTCAAATTTTTCAACTACGGATGTGTTCCATGGATCTTTGGCTCAAGGGCTTTAATGAGAGTTAAGAGTTGTAAGGTCTGTTGCTCTAGATATCTCTAATTAATCTTAAGGAGAACTAATAGCTTAAAATGTTCTATCTTCCCCTCCCCCATACTCTAATTGCCTTAGAAATCTTGATAGGTGCCAAACTCACCAATAAAAGAGTTAGGTAATCTTGGAATTTTGAAGCAAATTGTTGAACATATTGGTGTTAAAAATCCTGGAATATCACAGAAGAGATCAAGGTCCTTGGAAAAGATACTATCAAATATTCTCCTGTTGCCCTTTGTGATAGGTGATTTGTAAGGGTGTCCTGAGTGGCAGAACTGGAAGGAGACTGGAGAGAGGTGATCTAATATTGGATTACAAAAATCTTTGGAAAAGTTTTCCTCTGTGAGTCAGTCTCAGCACAGGATATCTAAGCATGATAGACACCATGTGGTCAATAAATTTGTAAAGATTATTTAATCTTGTTAGCATTTTCCTTTGTAATTTACCCTGGGTCTAAAAAATGGCCATTTTTATTGTGAGAATGAAACCTGCATAAGCAAATTTTCAAAAAAGTTACCTAACTATTCAGTTTAGAAAATAGAATATCTTAAAATATATTACCTCTTGAGAAAAAATAAATTTGAATGCTCCCTAATGGTAAAGGGAGGTAAAAATCACTGGACTTAAATCAAGAAGAGCTGGGATTAAAGGTCAAGATCCAGTGGGCGTGGTCTCATACTCAGCCCATTTGCCAAGTAATCTTGATTGCTGATCTGGTCCATCATAAATATTGAAGCAATCCCATTCACAGTTCCAAGATTCTTCTGTTTTCATCTTTAATCACTGCCTTAATTTTATTTCCTGATATGGAATAAAAAGTCCAAGTTCAGTTCAGCATGTTTGGATAAATATTAGGGTAATTTGGGGATGTAATTACAACAGAATCAATAGGAATCAAACCAATACTGGACATACTTAAGGCAAAAGAAAAAAAATATTTAACACAGTAATAAAAAAGCTGAGTTGCTAGTACTTCTTGAATCTAGCTTTAATGTCTACAAGATTTAATATCTTTAATCTTTTACTTATAGCTTTGGCTGTATCCAAAATATAGAGTTGAGCAAACTTCCAAGAAACACCATCCAAAGGATGTAAAGTTCCAGTACGGTGATAAACTTGTCCATGTATTCTAAAACAGTATGGCCCATATCCTGATGGCGATGCAATATTGTCATCCATGGAAGCAAAAGCAAAAAAACTATTTATGGAATGAATATTTTCCATGACATTTTTACTGTCAGAATCTTCGTTTGTCATTAATCTTTTTAAATATGCCGGGTAATCTGGAAAATGTATATCATTTGGACAGACTTTCCCTTTGCTACAACATCGAGTAAATTTCCCATCGGATGGTTTTTCATCTGATAAATTGAGTAATAGGCAAAATTCACATCGAACAGTCATTCCACCACAACTATGTTCGAGGATTGCATCCTCATGTACTCCATTTTCGCTGAGAAGGCAGTTCCTACCGGTATTGGTAGTACTTGTTGATGACTGTTCTCTAGACATATTCTATCGTCGCCACTGCCTTCTTTCAACTTCAAAGGCACGTTGGTCTTTAGACATTTTCTGTCGATAATACCGGTGTTTTTCGGCATCAGAGCGACGTTTTCTAGTAGCTGGTGTTCAGATACATGCTGTCGCAGGCGCTGCCTTCTTTCAAGATCAGATGCACGCTGCTCTGCAGACACTTTCTATTGATAACGCCAGCATCTTTCGGCTGCAGAGCTACGTTGAATCAACAGTTGTTCTTTAAACATAGTCCCACCTCTCTACTGTCAGGGTCTGAGATGCAGGTGAATGAGTGTCCTGGCTGTCAGACCGCTGAGAGCTGTCTGACCAATGGCTGATTCTGGCTGATTCTGTGGGGGTGAGACTTCCTCATCCTTGCTGTCAGTTTCCATAGCTGTGATGAGGAAGCTGGGGTGACAGAGGGAGCCACACCCTCCAAGTTGCCCTCTCTCTCACTCTGCTCTATGTCCAGTGGTCTCCTGCTCTGCCAAGTCCTCCAAACCTCCTGCTCTCCGCCAGCAAGGTCCCGGGAGTCCGCGGGCATGGCTATGGCCTTACCTCCTGGGGCCGGCAAAAGTCCTGGGAGCCCACTGGCCACGGCTGCCGTCGCCTCCTGGGGCACTTGACACCTGTGTATGCAAATTAACCGCCATCTTTGTTGGATAATTTGCATAGTCACTCGGATTGGCTGGTGGGCATGGCTGGTGGGTGTGGCTTGAGCATAGGGGAGGGATGGCTAATTTGCATGTTTCTCTTTTATTATATAGGACTAGAGGCCCGGTGCACAAAAATTTGCACAATAGGCCTTCCTTCCCCTGGCTTCTGGCACCAGTTTTCCTCTGGCCCCCAGGACCCAGGCCTTTGGTCCGGCTGCAGCTGTAGCGAGGCTTGGCTTCTCCGCTGCGGCTGCAGTGGAGAAGCTAAGCCTCTTCAGTCTTCAGTCTTCAGTCTGCACCTGCGTATGCAAACTAACTGCTATCTTTGTTGGGTTAATTTGCATAGTCACTCTGAAAGGCTGGTGGGCATAGCGGAGTGACACCAATTTGCATGTTTCTCTTTTATTCGTGTAGATTGGATTTGGGAATAATGAGATGGGGGAAGAAAATTTTAACGTTTGCTTTGTTATTTACAGTTTGGGAGATGGCATAAAACCACAGATTAGGTATGCTAGAGCTGGAGCCCTAAACATAATTTCAAAGTGAGAGATTATTCAATAAACCTGATTTGAGTAACAGCTGATGCTGAGAAAACAAGATAAAAGTGTATAGTGCCTGCCCTTAGAGAGTTCCCAGTTTAAGAAGTGGACAGTAATTACAATGTGGCATTTTGAATTCCATTTTAGAGACTTCCCAGAGAAGGTGACACCAGGCCTGTTTTAGAAAGTTGTGGGAATTAGTCTTAACAAACTGGGAGAAGGCAAAGGGAGTTGGGAGAATGTTCCATGCAGAGGGAACATTTGCTAAGGTTATAAGTAGAAGACAGAGAAGAAGGGAATGAGTGTTCTATAATATAGAATCTATATGATTCAGTGTGCACCATGTGAGGGTAGGCAAGACTCAAATCATGAAGGGTCCCTGCATGGCATCTTAAAAAGTTTGGATTTTGCCCTAGTCGGTTTGGCTCAGTGGATAGAGCATCAGCGTGCAGACCAAAGGGTCACAGGTTTGATTCTGGTCAAGAGTATGTACCACGGT
>NW_006295056.1:1220243-1222033 GCF_000327345.1 Myotis davidii
GCTATGAGACCTCGGCTGCTGAAAGCAGATTTCTGGCCTTTGTTTACCCTTCTCTATTTGAAACAATGTTGCGGTCCTGCTGGCTGAAGCCCCCGGTTTTGT
The DNA here is from genome assembly GCF_000327345.1 of Myotis davidii. Lineage (NCBI taxonomy): Eukaryota > Metazoa > Chordata > Mammalia > Chiroptera > Vespertilionidae > Myotis > Myotis davidii. The sequence goes on from NW_006295056.1 coordinate 1,220,346, forward strand.
TTAGCTTCTGTATGTTTTACAATGTTGCTTAGAGTGCAGCTGAGAGGCCGGCAAGGCAGGCGGGGAACCTTGGCTTCCTCCGTCACTGGAGCAAGCAAGCCCCCCTGTTCGCGTCAGCTGCCTGGCTGCTGGCCGCCATCTTGGTTGGCAGTTAATTTGCATATCTTGCTGATTAGCCAATGGGAAGGGTAGCGAAGTTACTGCTAATTACCATGTTTCTCTTTTATTAGATAGGATAAGCTGGGGGAAAATTGGAAGATTATAAGCAGAATAACATGATCTGAATTATTTATTTTAAAATGGTCATTCTAGATGCTATGAGTAAAATAGACTACAAAAAAAAAAGACTCATGAGAATATGTTGGAATCGTTGAGAAATAGTTTGATTCTAGATCTATTTTGCAGAACGGCCCACATATGAACTATATTCAATGTGAGATGTGAGAAGAATAGTCAAGGATAACCACGATTAATGGTTTGAGCAACTAATTAGTAAAATGGAGTTGCCATCCATTGTGATGGGAGAGATTGGTGGAAGAATAATTTGGAGGCAGGGGCATGAAATGAAGAGTTGAATTTTGGTCATGTTAAGTTTGAGATGCCTACTGTATATTCTAGTGGGGAGGGGGGGAATTGCACACACAGTGCTGGAGTTCAGTAAAAATGTTCATCCTGGAGACAATATTTGGCAGTTACCTGTGTATGGAGGTATTTAAAGTGAGGAGTTGCACGCTCACTCACTTAAGGGTGAGTTTAGGTAAAGAAGAAAAGAGAGGCAAGGACCTGGGTCCTGGAACACCTCAACCTTTCATGGTAAAGAATATGAGGAGCAACCAGTGAAGACGCTGAAGGAGAGCAGCGAGGTGAGAGGAGAGCCAAGGAAAAGTCGTGTCCTGGAGGCCATGAGATTCCAGAAGGAAGTAGAGCTCATGCGTGCCCTCTGACCTCGGCGCCTTCTCACCCTGCCCCCCCCCCACTCCACCCTTCCCAAAGGAAACTTCCTTGAATGCACAAGTTTATTCAACAATCCGGCTATTATCAAAAACTGAGATCATTATCTCTAGGAAAAAATGCAGCAACTTTAAAATCCAAGCGGCTAGAGGCCTGGGAACAGGCTGCGCAGCCTGCTCCCTCCCTCCCCCTGCCTTTTCTCCAGCCTCATATCCAGGTCGCTGGCTTCCACTGCTCCTTCCCTTTCTCTTTTCCCTTGGATACCTCCCTCCCTGCCTTTTCTCCAGCCTCATATCCAGGTCGCTGGCTTCCACTGCTCCTTCCCTTTCTCTTTTCCCTTGGATAACAGCACATTCTAACATTCCCTCCCATTTTCACTGCAATACCTACCTCTCTCAGGCTCACCAAATGTCTCCCCACCATCCCCGAAGAAGATTCAGCGGCACCATCCAGGACCTGATGACCCATTATTCTTCACAGGCTCTTACCTGGTAAGGGACCCTCTAATTTTTTACTCCGGAAGAAGCTCAGGTTTCTTTTTATATGTCTCATCTCCTCAACATAATCCTCCTACAGGCAGCTAGCAGTGAATGCACCAATGAAGGTTTTTGGTCTTTTCAGGTGAAATAGACTTGGGATATCGAAGGAATCATCAATTCTACTATAATTGTCTTTATCAAAATTTATATTAATCCCGACCTATCCCTCCCTCACTAAAGGACATGCTCTCTCGCCCT
>NW_006295056.1:1222577-1225087 GCF_000327345.1 Myotis davidii
TTCCTCCTCCCGGTCCTGAGCAATCTACACACCCCCCCACTCGCTTATGTGTGGAGGTTCAAGGTCTGTGATGCCTTCTGCCCAAGCCAGAACCGACTGACCAGGACTCCCGAGGACCAGCCCTTCACCCTGGTGACTCGATCCTCCTTAAGAATCTACATCCAAAAGCCTCACAACCCCCACCGCGGCCAAGCTGCTTGGCGACCCATCGTGGCACCACCTCTCCAGACTCAAGAGGACCCCAGAGCAGCATGACTTCTATACATGTGAGGTGTTGGGCCCCACTAAGGTACGCCTTAGTCACCCTCCCCCACTTCCTCCTCCCGGTCCTGAGCAATCTACACCCACCCCCATCCGCTTATGTGTGGAGGTTCAAGGTCTGTGATGCCTCCCGAAACTCCAGAGCCCACCCTGCCCCCACGTGCCGGAAGCCGGTCCATCCTTGCTGCTTGACACAGTCGCTGCAGGAAAGAAACATCTGCACAGCATATGTTTCAAGGGACCTGGCGTATATAGCATACTGTTCTTAATATGTTTGCTCCCCTTAGCGCTATGTGTTTTAACCAAGGTCACCTCTCCGAGAAAGGTTGTTTCCCCAGGTAGGGATTATGATCACAGTTGTTCCCCAACTAACCTTGTATGAAGAGTCGGAGCTTGCCTGGCTGCTCCCCTCATCCCGCCCTGGGCCCGCCGGGCCATCTTCCTCCCTGTCATGTTAGGGGTGAGTATCGCTACCTCGATAGGCCTCACCAGGGGCGGGGGAGTGGTGGGGCTTGGGAACCGTCTGATCACTGCTCAGGACTTTAATGACAAGCTCCAGTTAGCCCTGGAGTTTACTACCGCCTCTTTTAGCCTCCCTACAGCGGCAAGTGACATCAGTAGCCCAAGTAGCCCTACAGAACCAGCGCACCTCAGACCTTCTGGATGCAGAAAAAGGAGGAACCTGCATATTCCTTCAGGAGGAATGCTGCTACTACGTCAACGAGTCTGGAGTAGTGGAGCAAAACGTGCAGACCCTGACTAAGCTGAGTGAAGAACCACATGCAAGACACTCCCAGGACAACTCTCCTTTTGGCTGGTTCCAAAGCCCCTTAGCTACCTGGGTCCTACCCATGATAGGGCCCCTGATTCTCCTCTGTGTCTTTTTTCTCCTAGCCCCCTGCCTCCTCAAGTTCATCTGCTCCCGGATCCCGGAGATGTCACAGGTGACTGTGAATCAGCTCCTGCTCCATCCCTATGCTTCATCCCTACACTCGGCTGCCCTCTGACCTGCCTCTGCCTGACCCTGGCCTTTAACCACCACCCCCCTCGTTGTCCCTGGTCAACTGGAAGTAGTCAAAATGAACTCGCGCCCCCTGTCACTAAAAGGCCAGGATGTTAGGTCAGAGGAAGCCCAGGATCGGATGCATGCAGATGTGTGATGAGATAATGGACCCTCCCTGGAATTCCAAACAGGTCAGCATGCCAGACAGATGGCCACACAGATACCGACTCCTCCCTGGAACTCACAACGACCCCCACACAGATACTGACTCCTTCCTGGACACTGTGATGACCCCCATGGCGGGAACTTCCTCAAATCATGTCCACCCCCGGTTTTTGGTCTTTTCAGGTGAAATAGACTTGGGATATCGAAGGAATCATCAATTCTACTATAATTGTCTTTATCAAAATTTATATTAATCCCGACCTATCCCTCCCTCACTAAAGGACATGCTCTCTCGCCCTATGAACCTGGACCTACTCCTTTGCCCACCCTCATCAACACAACTTTCCATCTACTCTTTGTCTGTCACTGCCTCATCATAGCCATTCCAATCCCAACCTATTGGACCATCTAACTGAACTCTCTCTAGAAATTTGCAGCTCCTGGCCAGACCTCCTGCCCATGGACCTGACCAAAATCCGGCTACACCAAGGAGCCCTGCCTTCTTAAGCCCTTTTGACCCTTCTTGCTCAACGCATGCAGATGTGTGATGAGATAATGGACCCTCCCTGGAATTCCAAACAGGTCAGCATGCCAGACAGATGGCCACACAGATACTGACTCCTCCCTGGAACTCACAACAACCCCCACACAGATACTGACTCCTTCTTGGACACTGTGATGACCCCCATGGCGGGAACTTCCTCAAATCATGTCCACCCCCTCACTAAACACCTGTGTAAAAGAAGTGCCCCCCCTCCCTGTTGGCGAGAATTCACTGGCCCTGCCTTTGGGGCTCGTGGGTTTCCCCGGGGATGCAGATTAAACTTTCTCCTCCCTGACCGGCTTGATTCTCTTTGTTTCTTATGCCACCTCCCGAGCCACCTTACACTTACTATGTAAAATTTTTTCTCAATTCTGTTTAACAAGGCTAAATATTTTTTCTCATATATGTTTATTTGTCTATAAATTGCTCACGTAGGTTACTTACTCATTTTTCTATTAGGGTATCATCTACAAAAATAGTGATTCTGAATTGTATTTAAAAATTAATTTGTTAAACTCTTATTTTTTGTACTTATTT
>NW_006295056.1:1225374-1243543 GCF_000327345.1 Myotis davidii
TGGGACTCATGGGTTTCCCCGGGGACGCAGATTAAACTTTCTCCTCCCTGACCAGCTCAATTCTCTTTGTTTCTTATGCCACCTCCTGAGCCACCTTACACTTACTATGTAAAATTTTTTCTCAATTCTGTTTAACAAGACTAAATATTTTTTCTCATATATGTTTATTTGTCTATAAATTGCTCACGTAGGTTACTTACTCATTTTTCTATTAGGGTATCATCTACAAAAATAGTGATTCTGAATTGTATTTAAAAATTAATTGGTTAAACTCTTATTTTTTGTACTTATTTTTTAAAAAAAATTACATTAGAGATTCTTTTTGTTAAAAAATAAATGTGTGCTTTATACTTGTTGAGTCAAGTAGTGGTCCATTACAAAGGTCATAGTCATGGATATCATAAGGTTGATGATTTAAATTTGCTTCCTATGATAAACCATTTCACCTTTGATCAAACATGGTATTTTCTGAAACAAACATTCTAACAAAGGTGGTATGCTATAATATTCACAGTTTCAAGGTTTCAATAAAGAACTATTACGGTGTTTTGCTATTATAGGAAAACTGTCCTTTTTGGTAAACCAATGGCCAGAGAATTAATTTCATTGTGACAAGACACAAAATAAGAAGAGATTTAATTTAGATTGTATAGTAACTGATATGCAAACATTCACTAACTCTTCTTATCTATTAAAAGAGGCTAATGGTTAATCCAGTACTTTTTGTTCTCAAAATCACTTGGGTCAATAGTTTGTCATTCTCTAGGAAAATGAGCAAAAGTCAAAAGCTTTGGAGACTGGTTTTAACTTGAAATTTAATCAAGGCCGAGTCAAAGATATTGGACCTATAAATTTATTTTTACAGATTTGAGGTTTTCTAATACTGATTTAAACATTCTCTATGTTAGTTACCTTAACCCTTTCCCAGAATTGTTGAAAATCTCATTTATTTTTTTTTTAGACTTTGCTTTGGTTAGAGCAGAAAAGGTTTTAATTATATAGAAATTTATTGATAATTTTCCATTTTCTTTCATTGGTGGAAGGTCCTTTTCCATCTATAGCTAAAATAATTACCTATTTTTCTATTTTTAATGGTTTAAGAAAAATGTTTAACTCTTTAATCAGCTATTCTATGATATGATACAGAAAAAAATTTATTTTCCTCTCTGAATTGTAATGTCATATTTATCATATAAATGCCTGTATTTCTGATTTCCCTTCTGGTCCACTTATATGTGTCTCTTCTTGTACTAGCTCTACTCTGTTTCAATTATCATTGTTTTAAAATATATTTTAATATCTGATAATTTGCTTCATCACCTGGTCTTTTCCCCCCCAAAGCATTTTCAGCTTATGTATTTATTTATTTGTTTATTTATTTATTTAGTTTTATATATCTTTATTGATTTCAGAGAGGAAGGGGAAGAAAGAGAGAGAGATAGAAACATGATGAGAGAGAGAATCATTGTTCGGCTGCCTCTTGCACGCCCCCCACTGGGGATTGAGCCCGCAACTTGGGCATGTGCCCTTGGCTGGAATTGAACCTCGGACCTTTCAGTCTGCAGGCCGACGCTGTATCCACTGAGCCAAACCAGTTAGGGCTTGTGTATTTATTTTAAGGAAAAACTTTAGAGTTATCAAGTTCTTCCTTACTCTCTGAAAAAAAGTCCCATTAGAATTATATGGGAAATCCTATCTAATAAAAAAGGAAATATGCAAATTGACTGTCACACCACCGCAAAGATGGCTGCACCAACAGCAGAGGCCAAGTTCTTGTAACGAGCCTTAACGAGCAATCAGCAGGGACCAGAGGCTGCGTGGCTCTGTGCTGGGACAGGGGACCTGAGGTTGGGTCTCCCGCCTAGTGGGGCTTGACAGGGGACTTCAGGCCATGACCCCCACCTGGTTGGGACTTGATGGGGAACCTCAGGCCGTGCCCCCCACCCTGGCAGTGGGCCAGGGGACCTTGGGCTGCGCTCCCCCACCCCAGTGCTGGGGGACCTGAGGCTGTGCCCCCTGCCCGGAGGGGCTTGACAGGGGATCTCAGACCGCACCCCCCCTCCCAGCGGGGCTTTATGGGGGATCTCAGGCTGTGTCCCCGCCTGGCGGGGCTTGACGGGGGCCTCAAGGTGCACTCCCTGCTTGGTAGGGCTTGATGGGGGAACTCAGGCTGTGCCACCCGCCCTGGCACCGGGCCTAGGAACTTCAGGTCATGCCCCTCACCCAGGCACCAGGCCGGGGGACCTGAGGATGTGCTGGGGCACCTGAGGCTGTGCTCCCTGCCTGGCATGCACCAGGGGACCTAAGGCTGCACCCCCTGCCCAGCACCAGGCCAGGGTACCTGAGGCTGCACCCCTCATTCAGTGGGGCTCAACAAGGGTGGGGCCCACCAGGTCTGTATCTCGCCTAATGGGGGTGGGGTCAGTTGAGTCTGGGTCTCATGTGATTTTGAGGTGCTGCAGGTGGGCGGGGACTTGACTCTGAGTCCCACGGCACGCCCCAGACTCTGACAGGAGGAATATTTTCATAATCATTTTACTAATTTTCTTTCATCTCTGACACTTCTATTATAGAGAAAGGGCAAATAGCAATATTAAAATATTTCCTCTAATTAATCCCCTTTTAATGGGCATGAATTTTGTGCACTGGGCCACTAGTATACTATATTTGTAAATTAATTTGGAATGAATTAATGTTCACTCTGAATTCCAGTATTAGAACATATTATTTTTTTCTATTCAGATCTGTTTGTGTGTGCGTGCCTGTGTGTCGGTGTGTATATGTGTCTGTGTATAAAGTTTTACATTTGATGATAAGTCTCATATATCATTTTATGGTTATTCCTAGCTTCATGGTTTTTATTGTTAACCATAATGGAAATAATTTTTCCATTACATCTGTTAATTAATTTTTACTGACATGGTTTTAAAGATATAATTGCTATATGATCAATTTATATCTAGATTTCTTAATATGACCTAGTTATATGATGCATAATATATTTTTCAATATTAAAAAAATATCCTTGCATTCTAGGGATAAATCATAATACTTGGTCAATCTAAATATTCATTGAATAATCTACTGACCTCAAGCATTAAGTTAGCACCTAGAGTTTGTAAACCTTACTTGCAAAAATTGAAATAGAGTCATTAAAACTTTTGGGCGTGGAGATAGAAGTAGTACATATGTGTTAAGAACTAATTCTAAGTAAAGATGAACAGGTGTGTAGTTCATTAACATTATATGTCATAACTGATATAGCTAATGTAAGTTTCCCCCCTTTTCTGTATTTCTTTGTTCTTCCAAACTGTGTACACTCAGACACCCCACTCAGGGAAAGACAATAGGGAAAAAAACAGTCTAATCTTTTCTTCCAAGCAGCACAGTTTAAAGAATGGAAAGGGGAATGTATTTTATAAATTTAAACACAGAAGAAGCTTGGTTTCTGTTAATTAACAGGCCTTATTAAAGTCTCAAAACCACCCTTTGAGGCAATATAAGTGACAGACATTCTGTAAGGCAAGAAAGGAAGAAGCACAGATAGTTTCCAATGATACTGGGCCCAGAGCCTGCATTCTCCTCACAAGAAGCTATGAAGCTTTTGATGCAAAATTGGCTCAGAAACCAGGAAGCTCTGTGTTTATTGACATTCCCTTAAGTAGAAACACAAAGCTTGTCATTGTGCCTATTTCTGGGATGGTAACGTGTAAGTCCAAGGAAAAAAAGAACAGTGGTTTGACAATTGGCTGATTTATCAACTCTGGCAGACCCTGGGTTATTTTTCCTTTTTAGGAAGTCAAAGGCCAGTGAAATGCCATATATCCTCTCCCTCTGGGCAGTCACCTTATTTCGGTAGGCATGCGTATTGTTGACTAGGTAAACTGGGAATTTATAGTGTACCTGTGACTGAACTACTGTGTGGTAGAACTGAGATTTGAACCTGGACCATCAGATCCCATCACATCCGGTACTGTTGGTCTGCCAGCCTAAAACCCTGTTTCCATTTAATGTCTTTTCCTACATTGTTTTGCCTAATTGATATTATAGGCTCAATGTTCTTGTGTTACTATTGTCTAAGACTGTCTTATTCATCCTTTGTTTTTGGTGTTTCTGGGCAAATTTAATCTAACTATGATCCAAGTAAGCAGCATATGGTTGGGTTTTATTTGCAACTTAATTTGAGAGAGTATTTGATTAATCTCAATCATAAATCTAAAAAAAATATAGTAACAGTACAGTTTTTCAACATCATATGAGATGAATTTACATCACACATTGAATATAAAACAATACTTCATAAAAGAAAATTTAAAAAAAACAGTTTCTCATGGAAGATTAGTACCTATTAATTTTTTGCTTAATCCAAATCCTTCATAAACCCACAGGTGATCCTGACAGGCCAAGGGTGCTGGCTTCATCTGGAAGTTGGTAATATCTAGGCAAATGAAGTGATTTAAAGGGGCTAATAACCTCCAGTGGCCGCTATGGCACAGATGGAAGAATATCAGAAATGATTTCCAAACAGCATATACTGTTATTTACTTTGTTCAGAATTTAATGCATCACTGTTATTGACGTAGCATGCCTTTGTTTTTACTCCTTTGTGCTTGAGTAAGAGGAAGATTTCCACTTTAATTTACAACAATGAAAAAATATTCTCTAATCCTTAATGAGTCAAAAGGCTTAAGTAAATTCACCAATCATGGGAAATGGTTGGTGAGTCATATAAGATACTCAAAATTCTGACTGGCAAATCTGAAGAGTTAAGGACTTACTCTTGCCTAAATTTTCTCCAAACTCCCCCAAATCATATAAATTTATTTAGGATTGATATTACATAAATCTTCACTTTTCATTTATCCCTTTAAGTTTTTACTTATGTATTTTATTATTATTTTTATTATTAAGTTTTTAATAGGCAAAGGGTTGGGGGGAAGAATACTCACTTATCCTTTAAATTTATCTGTTGTTTAATTCAAGGAAAGTTCTATTGTCATCATGACAATATTTAGAAACAATTACTGAGTACCTACTAAGTGCCAGAAGATTCTACACATATTATTTTAATGTCTAAAAGTCTTTGATAGAGATTTAAATTTTCACTTTTCCTGGTAAGTTACCTCTTTTGTTGAAAAAGTACAATTTATCAACAAGGATATAATCTTACAATCAGCTTTTGCATATTAAAGGCCAAGATCAGGGATTATCTGAAAGTCTATTCTTTAAGGAAACAAGGTGAAAAATAAGATTTTAGGCAAATACTAAGTGTTGCCACCTGTCAAGTAATCATTCACATACTTCTTTCATCAAAATAAACGTTCCTGTCTCACCTCATAGTGGTTCTGTGAAAACATCTTGAAATCTGTATGAAAAAAAAAAATAAAACAACATTAAGTGGCCACATGCTCTTGGTTTGAACTCTGACGAAGTCTGGTCACTTTACTGACTTTTGGACCTAGAAATAAAGAAAGAAAAGGGAATGAGTATAAAACCAATTTTAAAGAGGTTTTGCTATATGCCCTTTCAGATGAAAGCTGCCAGCTCTCTTCTCTAATTGTTATAGAAAAGAGTTAACAGGAGGTGGTTAGTGTCACTGAGAAGTCTCTACCTGAAACATACAGAAAACCGGCACCTCTCTCAGGATGATATTTGTCACAGCCCAGAGTCTATGTGGCACAAATGCAGATAATGCTGGTTCCATGCAAAGTTCCACCTGAAAGCAATCCTATCTAATAAAAGAGAAACATGGTAATCGAACAAATGTGACCATAGTGACGACCAGTCACTATGATGCGCACTGACTACCAGGGGGCAGACGCTCAATGCAGGAGCTGCCCCCTGGTGGTCAGTGTGCTCCCACAGGGGAAGCACCACTCAGCCAGAAGCCAGCTCATAGCTGGAGAGCTCAGCAGCAGTGGTAGGAGCCTCTCCTTCCTCTGCTGCAGGCAGGAGGTAAGGAGCGAGGGGTCCTGGACTGCAAGAGCCCCAGGCTACAAGAGGGATGTCTGACTGCCGGCTTAGGCCCAATCCCCGAGGGGTCCCAGACGGCAAGAGGGTGCAGGCCGGGCTAGGAACTCCCCCCCAGTGCATGAATCTCCTGCACTGGGCCTCTAGTATTCTTAATATAGTTCTTGGGGGAAAAAGTTTCAGATAGTATGCATGCTTTTCTTTATTACTCACCTCATTTTTCCTCAAATATATCTGCACTGCTTTTTGGTGCCAAGAAGAGAAACAAGCTTTTAGTTATCTATGCTCATAAAGAGTCGAAAATCTTTACCAATTACATGTTCTAAAAAGTAATCTGTTAACTCTGAATTGCATAGCATCTAATATTTGTGTAGTTTGTTTTCAAAACTCATTCTGACCTTTTATTATTATAACGAGAGGCCTGGTGCACGAATTTGTGCACCAGTGGGGTCCCTTGGCCTGGCCTGTGGAAGCAGGCCGAAACTGGCTCTCTGACATCCCCTGAGGGGTCCCGGATTGCGAGAGTGTGAAGGCCAAGCCAAGGGACCCCAACGGTGCACGATTGGGGTCGGGGAGGGATGTGGGAGGTTGGCCAGCCAGGGAGGGGTCACAGGAGGGCTCCAGGGTGTGTCCAGCCCGGCTCACTCAGTCCTGATCAGCTGGACCCCAGCAGCAAACTAACCTACCAATCAGAGCATCTGCCCCCTGGTGGTCAGTGCATGTTATAGTGACTGGTCAACAAGTCGACTGTCTTCCCCCTGATGGTTAGTGCATGTCATAGCAACTGGTCAACCACTCAACTGTCTGCCTCCTGGTGCACATCATAGAGAGCAGTTGAGTGGCCTTAGCATATTATTAGCATATTACGCTTTGATTGGTTGAACAGAAGGCCGAATGACCAGACACTTAGCATATTAGACTTTTATTATATAGAGTATCACTATAAAGAAAACTCTGATACAGTGTAACAACCTGTCCAGAGCTAATCAGCCAGCTAAGATTTTGAACACAGACCTTCTGATCCACAAGAATTACCACTGCAGAAAAGGCTCTCTGTGGTGTAGAATCATAATCATGGTCAAAAATTTTATTTTGCAACCAATGTGTTCTAGCTATGTCCAGAAATCACAATTCTGGATGATTTACAAGTCAATTAAGTTATCCACTGAGCAGTTTCTCTTTAGGACCAAACATAAACTCATTTCCTACAGAAACACAATTTTTTACAAAACAATGTATAAGTTTCGAATATTCCTAAAAAGAAAAACAATGAATTTTAACTTCATAAGTTTACAAAATGATCAAACGTACCTTGGACTCTAATGATAATATAACTTATGCCGAAAGCATCTTGTGCAAGGGAGCAAAATGTCATCCTCACCAGTGGTTCAGGGCTCATGAAAATGATTGGGTAAAGCCTTCTTGCACATACTTCACCTATGTTAAAAAAAATAAAATCTAGTGAAAAACAAGAACTCAAGTTTTTTTGTTTGTTTTTTTGTAGTTTTCCTATTTTAGGCACTGGAATTATTTATTTTCGTTTATTATTTATCTTTATTGAAATATATCTGACATGCAACATGGTATAAATTTAAGGTATACAACATGTTTTGGATATATTTATATATTGTAATATTATTGCAATTGTAGCAATCGTTAGCACCTCTATCACATCACATCATTACTTCTTTTGTAATAGGAATAATTAAGACCTAGTCCCTCAGTAAGTTTGCTGATTATAATACAATACTGTTGTCTATATTCACTGCACTGTGCATTATTAGATCTCTGGGACTTATTTGTCTGTTGTTGTAAGTGTGTACCCATGAGGTAGGAATTCATTCCACTTTGCAACACATGGAGACTGGGTTCCAGAACTCAAGTGACTTATCCAAAGTCACAGACTAGTGGGCTGGGGAGACAGGGTCCATGAATCCAATACCCATCATAGCCCATGTCGCATTGCTCCTTGAAGGACAGTAGGAAGTAAATTATTTTACCTTTAAAATTATGTTAACATGCCATTTTTTTCTCCTAGAAAATTAACCCACTTATTAAAAATATCTCACCATGAAGATCCATAATAGAAAACTTTTTCTACCTGAAAATTTATTATTTCCCTATAGTCAGTCTTTTTTAATTGCTTTACTTTGAGAAACTGAAGTCAAAGATGGAAGGAAAAATTATGATCATAATTCTAAAATAATTTAGGTGGCTGATTAAGAAGACATGCAAAGAACTTGTGAATTTCTTAGAACCAAACTTATCTGCTATTAAGTATAATGCAGCATCATTCTGTAAGATTTATTTAAATGACAACTACTCAGAAAGACATTTGCTGTGTATACTACATATAACTACATGGTACCTATAATCCCAGTTACTACTTATCTCTCTTCCCACTTCATGACCCCCCTGGTTTGTCCACCTAATATATTGTATATTTTATTTTTCTTATTATGTGTCCTCTCCCCACTAGAATATAAGCTTAATAAGTAAAGGGTTTTTTTTCTTGTCCATTTTGTTCACTACTGGATCCCCACAACTAAAAAGAGTCCAAATCTAGCTCATACAAGGTGCTCCACAAATACTTACAGAGAGGAAGAGAGGGAGGAGATTATAACCAAGAAGAAAATACAACATTAGTTGGCATAACATATTTGGGTAAATTATGTTGAAATACTATTTGAAGAATGAGCAAATATTTATTTGTAGCAAGTAGAGATGAATGTAGCTCTTGAATGAATTGCTGACTCCCATAGGGAAAAAGATAGCATTCTACAGAATAGAAAAATACAATCCAACTTGAATAAGGGGTAATGTTTCCATTATAGTCTTGTAGTTCTACTAGCTATCATCTGAAGAGACAGAACAATTCTGCAGAGGTCAAGATGTCAATTTCAAATAAAAGAAGTGGTAGGTTGAAAAATTACAGTGGCTCCCCAGTTAGTCCACATCAAAGTCAAGCATGTTTTTCAATAGGTTATAGTAAAGGGGAAAGTTTTCCCAGAAAATGTTTCTTTTATAGGAGAACCTAGTGTATAATAAAGATAGTGATATAAATTGGAAAGAAAATAACTTATTTTTAAAGAAATAGGTATAGCATCACTTTACTATATAAGATAATACATTTTAGCAGGACTAAAGAAATACAGTTTTTAATTACAATTTTTTCTGAACTAAGAATGAATTAATTTTTAAATATAAAAACAAAGAGATAAGTGACAGATCAGAGATACATACAAATAGATTTAAACAAATAAATTATAAAATGTTTACATCAACATATAATAAAATTTAAAGGCAAGTTACAACTTTATGAATAAGCACTTGCAAATTGTGATAAATATATATATATATCATATATACATAATAGTTAAAAATGGATAATAATGACAAGAAATAAGAAATACAAATAGCTAAGTAATATATGAAAAATATATGTATCCCCATGAATGATTTTTAAAAAGTAAAAAGCCCAGCTGGCGTGGCTCATTGAGCATCGACCTATGAACCAGGTGCTCGTGGTTTGATTCCTGGTCAGGGCACATGCTCGGATTGCGGGCACGATCCCTAGTGTGGGGCCTGCGGGAGGCACCTGATCAATGATTCTCTCTCATCATTGATGTTTCTATCTCTCTCCCTCTCTCTTCCTCTCTGAAATCAATAAAAATATTTTTTTAAAAAAAAGAAGTAAAAGGGCCTATGAAATTGATATATTAGGTTGTGGGCATGGTGGAAGAGGCTCCATGTATTGCCAATGGCAGCAAAAGATTTGGCCTTTCTGAAAAGTAATTTAGCAGTACACATTCATGTGAAAAAATGTTCTGAGTCTTTAGGCATTAGCCTATTTTGGAGAGATATAGAAGGGAACAAAATAGCAAAATCTCTGCTCTCATGAAGCTTTCATTTTAGTCATGAAAATGAAGATGATTTCAAATAGAGGCCAAGGCTACAGTGAAATAACTAGCACAATATGATAGAAACTAATTGTCGGGGAGGCAATAAATGATGCTACTTTAGACTGACAAGGCCTCTTTGAGGTGATTTCTCATTCATTCATTCATTCATTCATTCAACACCATCTATGTGTCAGATACTGTTCTGGGCACTGGGAATTTTCAAAGTGAAGAGACCAAAATTTCAGCCTACAGGAAGCTCACATTCAAAGGAGAATACACAGACAAATCACAGACATGGAAAAAAATCAAAATATGTTAAAGACAAGAAGTGCTAAGGAAAGGGCACTAAGGAGTACTCAGGCAGGAGGTGATTTAATTTATATGAATCAAAGTAGGCCTCATTAAGATGGTATGACATTCTAGTCAAGACTTGAAGGAGGTGAGGGAAGAGCTGGGAGAAGTAGATGCACAGGGGCCCTCAGATGAGAATGAAAGGGCCTGGAGCATGGGAAGCTAAGAGAGAGAGAAGGGAAAGGTGTGCTAGGAGTTAGATTTTATTTCAGCTATAAGGAGAGGACCTTAAGCAATTTTAATCGAGGAGATTGGTCAATGTGATCTGATTGTAGGGGAAAAATGTGCAAAGTGAACAGGATAGTTAACAGTTTTTTTCTGAAGTCTAAATCATTTAATATTTTGAAAGAAAGATCCCTTAAACAAATGTGTGTGCCTTTTCAGTCAATGATTTGATCTCTCATCCTAGTGTAAACCTAAAAAAATAATCCCACTTTCAAAGCAATTTTCCTGGTCTCCATATACTCCTGAATCAAGCATGTGCATATGTGTGTGTAGCTTACACACTCAAAACAACGTGCACAAACTTATTTTCACTCCAGCTTTCCCCATAAGCCAAATTATTTCTAACACCTTCTCACTTTCCTCTTTCTTTTTGGTAATACAAAAAAAAGCCTGTATTACACCTCTACAAACAGGAGGTGGCAAGTTTGTTTTGCTGAACAAAAATAGGTTTGCCTGTACATGAAATAAAATGATGGCTGGCACATTAGTAGCAATCTTTTTAAATCTGCAATTTTAAAAGCCGGTAATGTATTTTTGCTTTATTTTAAAATATAACCTGCTAGTCCCCCCCCCCCCATCCCTCACCCCCATTTTAAGCATCTTATCTCTGCCTTTTTATCATGTACACATTTCTGGCATGCTGGTGTAGTTTTGGTATGTTTGTAGAAGTTGGGCCCTTTTGTCTTTTTCTTTTTCTTGAATACACCTACATACAAACACACACACTCAACCTTTGGTATACCTGTTTTGTAAGTTCAACTTTTGAAAATATTAGGTGCGTCTAGGAAAAAAGACATGCCTATTACATAAATCAACATTTCGGTGTTATTGTTTCCAAGTCAAAGTCTCTCTTGATCATTAGTTGCTTCTACAGAAAAGACACCCCCCCAACCCAAAGTTCAAATTTCAGGAAGGGTTACCTGACATCCTTCTCTCCCTGTGGCTTTCTTCATAAATAGTCAGGACTGAATCTCGACGCAAATGAGGCTCCGGGAGTGACAGGTTCTCATCCGTAAATGTTGCCATTCTGCTTGGTGAAACTCTGAGCACCCAAGAACGTTCCAGTTTTCCTTTATAATCCAGTGGATATCTTGGAGTTGAAAGAAAGCCTCTGGGCTCTCCTAGCTCCATTTCAGAGTAACAGTGTACAGTGCAGAGCACACAGACACGAGGGACCAACCTAAACAAAGCAGAATGAGGCTCTATCGCAAACTTGGAAAATTTAGGTTTACAAGAAGAAAATCAAAACTTTGTCACAATCAGTTACAAGTTCTTGGATAAAAAAGGATCATCCCATTTGATGTGTCCTATTTTCTTGAAATGAGGTTGTAAGAGTAGCACTTAAGTTATAATTATGTAAAATGACTTTTCACTGAATTTTTAAATTTTCTTGGAAAATGCACAGTGAATTACATTCCTTACTCCCTGCATGTTTTTATTCCTTCTCTTCTTTCAGATGCTGCTGAAGATCTGTTCCTAAAATCTTCACTGATGTTGCTGAGCATTTATCCTACTGGGACAAATGATTACATTCATGGAGTCTGTGACTGAGGTCAAGGAAAGAATTTCCTGAAAGCACTTGAATGTGTCTCATTTCTCTGACTTACCTTTAAGTTCAAGGGCACCTTTAGACCTGCAGGGATACCTGCAGAGCTTCAGATGCCAGTAGTTCTCTGGCCAACTGAGCTTCTCCTTCAGGTTACATCCCTGACTCTTCTTTCCTCCCCTATGTCTATTTAGTCCCTACATAAAAATCTTCTTATCAATTACATATTTAAATACTCTGTATTAAAATTAACATATTTTAATGTATGAGCATTAGTTAATTAGTATATGTATTATTATATCAGTCTATGTAGAGAAATTAATAATCTAACCAAGGAGATACATACAAAAATATATTTTTATGAACAGTAGACATGAAGAGTGGTAGAAAGGAAATACAGTGCTACAGGAATTCAGGATTCTATTCCATTGCCCAGGCCTCTGTTATTTCTTTACAAATTCTCCTTTTCATTTATATGGCTACTGTGATCTAATTTATAGATTTATTAGGTCTACTTTGATTTAATAGTAACCTAACTGGTTTCCCAGTTTCTAATCTTGCCCCACCTTGCCCTCCAATCTGGGAATTGTGTATGAAACAAAATAACTGAGCTTTTTCCTTGTTCAAAGCAACTAAAGTAGTGTACTTTGCAATGTCTTTTATAGGCTGACCCAATCTTTTCAACCCCTTTTTCCTCTTCACAATAACCCTCTATGACAAATCTGCCTGGAAAAAGAGCCAAATCCTAAAAGTCATGAATTCCCAAGAAGTCACTGCTTTTTATAAGTGGGGAACAGTGAAAAAAACCATAGCTAGGATTTGTGAATTACCTAGTATAAAAAGCAAATGGTGAAGATGGGTGGGTGTTAAATATGGTATAATTCTAACATTTATGCCATACAATAGTCATAGAACTAAAATAAAACAATGCCCTTTCATATGTAAAACTTTCTAAGTTCTTTGGCATGTATAAGAATTTCTGAACACATGCAAATAAGGATATCTTCTCTACATTTTAACAATGTTCATTTTCTAATAGCCTGAATAGGACAACTCAAAGAATACCATCACCACTTATTCTAAGTGCTTTACATGCATTAAAGTAGTCAGTCACTCGTTGAAATTATTCATTTAACTCAACCTATTGAAATCCTTAGGTTTGGGGATGTTGGACCTAAGTTTGCTCTTCATTTCAACCCCAATTCCAGATTTCCTTTAAATCTAAATATGACTCTTCCACCCTTGTTTTGTCTCTTTGACCCTTATGTTGTCAGGCATGACTCTTTGACTCTTGTTTTGACTCTTTGACCCTTGTGTTGTGAAACCATATCAACCACAACTGATCTCGAGTTATTCCTAGATTTTAGCAGACATTCTCTCCAACACGATTCTTCCCTTAAATCTTGCTGATTTCAGAAGCCATGTAAGTAATGATTCCAGTACTGACACTTCTCAATTTCTCAACTTTCCCCCACCGGACCTCAGCCCTATCTCAATCGTCAGCCTTAGAGACCTGGTCATTAGTAGGAACCTGAAGCCTTTCATAAGCTTGGTTTTAAGCATCACTATTTCCAGCCACAAACTTTTATCTTTTCAACTTCCTCCAACACTTACACCTTTTGAGACTTGCAATTCATCTATCCCTGTGGTCGGCAAACTGCGGCTCGCGAGCCACATGCGGCTCTTTGGCCCCTTGAGTGTGGCTCTTCCTAAGCCTTAGGAGTACCCTAATTAAGTTACTAACCATGTACCTACCTATATAGTTGAAGTTTAAAAAATTTGGCTCTCAAAAGAAATTTCAATCGTTGTACTGTTGATATTTGGGTCTGTTGGCTAATAAGTTTGCTGACCACTGAATTCTATCCTATCACCTTTTCCTTATCCCTAATTCCCCTCACATCCTGTTCTCTCTCTCTCTCTCTCTCTCTGACCGGAATCGAACCTGGGACCCTTCAGTCTGCAGGCCAACGTTCTATCCACTGAGCCAAACTGGACAGGGCCCTTGTTTACTCTTTTTGTAGTTTAATTCCTGTGACCCATTGTCTTACTCCCTTCTTCACACACACTCTCAATTCCCTTACACTCTTGCATACTTGGGAAAATCAACTCTAACTGAATCAATTCTCTACCTGCTCTGCATCCATGTGCCACTCAGTGTCTCCAGAGGAAAACACAATTCACCTAATAGTTGGTCTCCCTCTAAATGTATAACCATTAATCTCTGAGGCTTATGCTGCCTAATAATCCTACCACATTTTTCTAGTCCATGCCCTTTGTCATTTTTAAGAGAACTATTTCATACTTTCTCTTTTTTTATTTTAACACCTCAAGCCTTTTTTTCACAACCCTGTTTCATCTGCTGAGAAAATAGAAGCAATTAGAAGAGAACTGCCAGAAGCTCCTATCCCCACAGGTACCCACACACCTGCATCAGTGACTAAATTTTCTGCCTTCCATCTGGCAAGTATGGATGAATTGTGTTTTGCTTCTTCCTAAGACCAACCTCTCTAGCTGAGCACTAGAGCTCATCCTTCTCTTCTACTAAAGCCACCGTTCTAACAATTCCCCACCCCGTCTCTCTTGCATCTTCTTCAATTTTCCTCCAAGTCATCTTAGTTGTCTACTGTGGTTGAGTGTATATGAGGGTGAGTGGGCAGAAATAGATGAAAAGGGAAAGACCCTGGCCATTTGAAAACCAAGAATGATGGTATCATAGAACTTTCATCTCCCTACAAGTCAACTACAGACTTCTAATTCTCAAGCTGCTGTTTGCTATTAACTAAAAATCAAAACCATATTAGCAAACAGACACTAACAATTGTGGGAGAATTGAGAGAGACACTACCCCTGGTACTGGTCTTGGTCATATCACAGCTAGAGTCTTTACCTAGCAAGTATAAGGACCTTGGTTTATGTAGGAATAAATAGCTCAGAGGCCAAAATAATTCTATGCACTTCTCCAAAATTCAGTCACTTGTTCACAACCACAAGATTTATTTTTTGCCCCAACCGGTTTGGCTCAGTGGATAGAGCGTCGGCCTGCGGATTCAAGGGTCCCAGGTTCGATTCCGGTCAAGGGCATGTACCTTGGTTGCGGGCACATCCCCAGTAGGGGGCGTGCAGGAGGCAGCTGATCGATGTTTCTCTTTCATCGATGTTTCTAACTCTCTATCGCTCTCCCTTCCTCTCTGTAAAAAATCAATAAAATATATTTAAAAAATGTTTAAGATTTATTTTTTAACCTGTAATCACTGTATCTATGAGGTAGAAAAGATCCCCAAACAGTCACCATAACATCTCTCCTCTCTTTCAGCTTAGACTACCCAATATTGAGTTCATAGTGTTCCAAAGAAAATAAGGGGACCCAGACATGCAATGCTTTTTGTTAAATTCTTACGAGCTGTGTTAATGGGATAGCATGAATATCCATTACCTGGCCCGGTCTGCTGGAGACATGAGTGGTGGCAATTGTTTCCTTGGTAAGCTTTTGCTTTCATTATTTATCTGCAATGAAACAAAGCTTGTATCTGGAAAGAACCAATTAAAAATAAGTACAAGTGAGTGCCTGAGACAACATGTAGTCTGTACCAAAGCAGCTTTTCTTAAAAAAAGAATGCATATCTAGGATTTAAACAGCCTCAGGAAAGGTCAGTTTTATCCTAACTGTCCAAGGGAGGACATATCAGCCTCAGGAAAGGTCAGTTTTATCCTAACTGTCCAAGGGAGGACATATTTTTACAGAACTTTAATGTGCATGTTAATGTATTTCAAAACTAAAGTACTACTTTATAGTCTTCTCTTTTATAATGCTGATAAAAATCTGAAGAGGCATTGTTTTCATAATATCTGAAACATTTTTATCTTTGACTTTGGATTGGATCCAGTCCAAGAAGACTCTCACCCTGGCAAATTCATTGGCTTCCTTGGCCAGACACAGCCAACTCCCTGGCTGATGATGGCCTAGAAAACAAAGAAATGATTCTCATGTCTACTCACTAGTGGCCCACCAGAGTCTCCCTGAAACGCCAAAGAAATGTGTCCTAGAAATTTTCTTTAATCAGAGTTCCTGTTTTCAATTTTGGAACAAGAATAACCCAAGATTTATTCATAAGACATTTCTTTGATTTCTAAAAGAATTATTCTTTGTCAATTTGTATATCTTAGATACTTTGATTCAAATAAATAAAATAAAAAATGAAAGAGGAGACATTACAACTGATACCAGAGAAACAAAGAATCATAAGAGACTGTTATGAGAGTATACATAAGAAATTGGACCACCTAGAAGAAATACAGTCATGCACTACATGACAACATTTTGGTGAATGACAAATCACATATAAAATGGTGTTCCATAAGATCATCATGAAGCCGAAAAATTCCTATCACTTAATGACATTTTAGCTATTCTAACATGGGAATACAATGCATTATTTACATGTTTGTGGTGATGCTGGTATAGACAAGCCCACTGTGCTGCCAGCCATATAAAAGTATAGCACATACAATTCCAGTAGTAGGCGACACCATCTAGGTTTGTAAAAAGGTTATATTTGCACAAAGATGAAATCACCTAATGATGCATTTCTCAGAATGTATCCTTATCATTAAGCAGAGTGCATGACCTAGAATCATACAACCCACCAAGACCTAATTCTAAGGCAATAGAAAATCAGAACAAACCAATACCAGTAAGGAGACTGATTCAGGAATCAAAAATATCCCAACAAAGAAAAGCCCAGATGGCTTCATTGATGAACTTACTAAACACTTAAAGAATTGACTCAAATCTTTCTCAAATTCTTCAAAAAAAAAAAATTGACGAGGAGGGAATACTCCCAAGCTGATTTGATAAGGCCAGCATTACCCTGAGACCCAGGACAGATAGGGGCAGAAAAAAAACAGGCCAGTATCCCTTTCTAATGAACAAAGATGTAAAAATCCTAAACAAAATGCAGACAGATTTTCAAAACCCTGGAGGAAAAGTATTTATGGAGAAGTGATAACTGGGTTAAGGCCCCAGTTGGGCATATATGTAGCAAGTTGGACGGTCAGAAGGAAATCAATGTGGCTGAAATGTAGTAAGCAAGAGCAGAAAAGTATGAAAGCAATTGGAAAAGTCAGCAGGAGTGGGACTGCATCACTCTGTGATTGCACAAATCCCCTTGTAGGTCAAAGAATTTGAAATTAAAAAAAAACACCAAAATCTGAAATTTGTTGTGAACAAAGAACCACAGGATTCTACATCACATACCTAAAACTCTCATGTCTCTGCATTCCAACATTTTTATTTTCATCTTCTTGGGTGAGAAATTGCATCAGCAGGTTCATTACCTCTGAGCATACACAAGAGGGTAAAAAGTCAATTAGCCGATAGAAATAGCAGAGTCCATTTTATCAAAGCAAATTTCTGAAGTCACCCTTTTGTGAAAGAAATCTAGCCCCGTTTACCAGTTAGAATCTCATCTCCGTATTTTCCTTCCCTTACAATGACTGTAAATTTGGTCATGCTGCAGCCAAAATGACTGCTGGATGAAGCAGAAATAAGAACAAGTGCCAACCGAGATCACAATATGTGGGTCACCTCTGGCATGAACCTAATTTCCTCCCCAGTTCCTCTTTGCTCTCTCTCTCTCTTTTGTTTTGTTAATCTTCACCCAAGGACTTGTTTTCCATTGATTTTTTTTTTCCCCAGAGAGAGTGAAGGGAAGGGGAAAGACAGAGAGAAACATCTATGTGAGCAAGACACATTGATTGGTTGGCTTCCACATGAGCCTCGACTGGAGTGTGGATCGAGCCTGCAACCAAGGGGTGTACCATTGACTGGAATTGAACTTGTGACCCTTCAATCCTGGGACCGATGCTCTAACCATTGCACAACCAGCCAGGATCTTTGCTGTCTTAATGCAGAGTAAGGTCTTCCCTCAATGTTATATACTGTCCCACATGACGGATATAGTAGAGCCATTTGTGATTTTCCTGATTCAAAGTAGAGAGGAAAAAAAAAATCCCTCAAAAGCGGAAGAATGAACACAATAATTTAGAGTTTTATTTTTATAATACAACATTGTCCTTTAGCAGAACTGGGAGTGGACTTCCCATATTCCTCAGATCTTCCTGTCCACATCCTGGTTCTGTGCCTGTGGGCTCTCCCCCCACCTCCCCAGGCCTTCAC
>NW_006295056.1:1243570-1250605 GCF_000327345.1 Myotis davidii
AGACCATAATGTAGGAAGTGCTATTCCTGCAGCCCTCCAACTATGACCTTGGGGAAGTAGTGTATAAATATCCCAGCTCCCTTACCCCTCAGAGGGAATCAATATTCTTAGTGTGTTTTGTGTCACTGCCAGTTTTTTGCTGCAGGATGAAGCTCAGTCCCTCACTGTGGTAGTGACTTAATATCACACCCTAGGCTGCCTTCCCTTCCCTATACCTCCGACCCACTCACTTTCCTACCAGTGATCTGCACTTCCTAAACAGACCATTACACTTGAGTACTTGTCACAGGGTGTGCTTCTGGAGAATGCAAATTAAGCTACTCAACATATAACAGAATGTGAGTAATGCTTGATACTGTGAATGGGTTTAAGTACAATGCATTTATACTCAGTGTTAAGAAGGGACCTCTTCCCTTCTCTCTTCATGTTTTCATGTGAAAGGACTTCTATTCAGGTTAATGCCCAGTTTTCTCCCCATAAAAGTGACATCCATTGGTTCATGTTTCTTGATTTGAGGGCAAGGGGGAGGGACTATCAAAAGCAATAAAGACTAGAGATTCATTTTTTTCCTCCCCCTCCACTCTAGACCAGTATGAAATGATAAATCTGGGGAAGTATGTCTGCCCTGAAGACCACGGCTTTCTTTTAGGAGGGCTGCTCAGATTGAGACTAGATATTGAAGGTGGGCTACAGAGTGTTAGACATGCTTTTTGAGTCTATCTGAAGTCACATTCTTCAGTTGGCTTTGTGAAGAGTAAAGCTGGTGTTTGCAATCTATTTGCCCATATTCTGTTGTGGTTTTTTTTTTTTTATTAGCTGGTTCTGAACTTGTCAATAGTATGCTCGCCCCTGTGAATATATCTGTACAGCTTTGTGCCTCTACAATATCACTGAAATGAAACTATTGCTTTGTGACTTTTTTCACTGCACATGAAAACTGTTTTCAAAGGTTCTCATTCTCTTCATGATTATTTTATTTTAATCTGTGATGGGAAATCAAGTGTGAGCACACTGGAGGTTAATAACAATTTTAAACAATTAATCTCTTAAGTCATAAATAGGACACACTAATTTAGAATCCTTATTTGCTTGTTCCTGTTTTCCCAAAGGCTTAAATATAACTGCAAACATCGTCCCACCTGCAGGTCAGTTTAGTGGTGCTGCCATCTCCTACCTTCTCATGCTACTCTCTGTTCTCACCTGCTCTTCTGGCTGCAGGCTGTTTCCACCCTCTCTCTCTGCCACCTCAGCAAGTTTGGATACTGCAACTCACTCCTATGGTCCTATTAGGCCTTTGAGTGAGGGGATGTGGCATGATACTATGAAGCAGGCAAAGGGAGCTGTCTGTGGTTTGAGAGTGTTCTCCTGTGTGAAGACAGTCTCCAGCAGATGACAGCTTTCTCTGTTCCCCTGCAAAATCCTACTTGTCTCACCTGACAGCAATCCTTCCCTCCAGTTGCTGCAAAGCTAGCACAGATCATCTTCTCTGTGATCCCTCCTGGGTGAGCAGAATAATAAGTGCGTTCGCAGGTCTCTCTTTCTAACACAGGCACTTGAATTTGCTGCAAGCGACTTGCCAGGCCACCATCTAATTACGGAGCAGAATCTGAAAGAGAGCGTGATAATGAAGTGAGCAAGAAATTAAGTTAGAAAATATATTGAAGCTCAGACTTGCTTAGCACCAATGTAATTGCAATCACTCAGGCATGCCTGTGCTGATGCAGAGCATTGAGTCAAAAACTGTGTGTCACGCAGGCTGTCTTCATTTCCAGATGTGGCATCTTTGTAAAGGGAATACATTGGCAGGAGAGCGAGACCAGAAACACTTTTTCCTAGCTCATTTCCAATATACATGTCAGTGTTTCAAATATTGCTACATAAGATTTCAGAAAGAGGATTCAATGAGATATGAATTGTTATATGTAATTGACATGCTTACATATTTATACAGATAAATGTTATGTAAACATACATTATAAATATGGGATAGCAACCTGTTTTTATGATTTCCTACTATAAGCCAAAATCATATTCCTTTTTCCCCTCAATTGTCACTGTGACCAAAACTCAACTCCAATTTAAAATAATGCTAATAATGAACACTAAAAAATCTCTTCTCATAACTGACCCTCAGTCAGGCCTGGGTTAACATGTACTCTGTATGATTTGCTCTATCACTTTAGATTCATGACATTAAAAAAATAAGTTTATTATTTCATAGCCTTATACCTTTTTGGACAAAATAAGAATTACCTTACATTTATATAGTCCCTTGATATTTATGGGGCCCTTTACTCCAACCTAACAGTACAACAGCATTTGAGATGGGCTGTCCCACCGAGCTCACACATGCAGAAGCCACAGCTCTGAAAATGTGACCTCACAGCACCTATGAGACAGAACAAGGCTCCAGCCCCCGTCTGACTCTAAATCTTGTGCTATTTTTGATGCATAAAACTAACACATAAATAATTTAAAGTATTTAAACTCCTCTTTTTAGGGACCATCCATCCCATCAGTGTTACCATATCTCAAAATCAAAAACTCATTTTCTCTGAGATTGAAAAAATGGATTCATCTTTTCTTAAATTAAAAAACACACACACATGCTTTTTTTTAGAGAGATGCAAGGGAGAGTGAAAGAGATAGAGGGAAGCCAGATTTTTGAGAGATTGATATGAGAGAGAAACAGCGATTGGCTACCTCCTTGATGTCTCTTATTGGGGATCAAGTCCTAAACCTGGGCATGCCCTGACTAGGAATCAAACCAGTGAACTTTTGGTGCATGGGATGACACTCAATCAACTGAGCCACACCGGCCAGGGCAAAGAATGGATTCATCTTTGATCAGACTGTAACTACCTCTCAGTCGTCTGGTGGTCATGGAGGTGGCAATGATTGAAAGTGTTAGAGAATGGATATATTTATTCAAGGGTGTTGAAGGCAGTCAGTCAATAAACATTTCCTGTTTACTCTAACCTAGGTAAGCTGTCAGCCCTGGGGAGAGAATACTACATTAAATAGAGATCTGCCTCCCAGAGGTTTCCAGTCTCAGGGATAAGATGCAGAAAATAATCACATAAAATACTGTCAAGAAGATTTATGTGCAATGAGCTGATAAAAGTGGGTCATGCAGAAAGTAGGTGATGGAAGAGCAGCCCTGCTGCAGCAAAGGGGTCTGAGAAGGGGTGTGACATCTGAGAATGAAGTGATAGGAGGCAGCTGGGAGACTAGAGTGTGTTCTCAGTGAAGGAAAAGAAAGTGCAGAGCTCAGAACTCAGGATGAGTTTGGTGTTTAAGAGAAAGGAAGAAGATCACAGTGCCTGAAGGGACACAAGGAGGAAATGTAGTTGGAGAGTTAAGTGGAGGCTAAATCGCATGGAGCTGAAGTCAGGTTGGGAATTCACAGATTATCAGCGGAGTCACCGCTGATTTTAGATCCTAGCTTTGATGCCTACTAGTCATAGGGTTTTAGTAAGTTACATACATCTTTGGGCCATAACCTCCTCTTTTGCAAAACAGGGAAGATAAAAAACTCCTCAGATAGTGGTTGCAAAGGTTTTGGGAAAATGCAACTTGGCTGCAGGACGTACAATAGCTGTGAACATGAATATTGTACACAAAGAGCAATCCCTGCTTTTTCAAATTCACAGATTCCAAATAAATGACACAAAAACAGAAAGAAAATGCTCTTATGCAGTGAAATGAAGCAAAATGTAAACATCAACCCATTCGGATTGATCAGCATTTCATTATGGCTTTAATAACTCTACAATCTAGCCCAGCATTCAGCAAACTACAGCCATTGGGTCAATTCCATGCCAGCACCCTCCAGCCTCACCCCTGGTTCTATTTATTACAATCCAGGAACTAATAATGGTTTGCACATTTTCAAATGATTGAAAAAAATCCAAATAAAAATAATATTTCATGACATAAATATTATGTAAAATTTAAATGTCATGAATGAAGCCACATCCTTGGAACAAAGCCACATCCATTGTACTACATATTGTCTGTGGCTGCTTCGTGCTACAATGGCAAAATTTAGTAGTGTGACAGGGACCATACGGCCTGCAAAGCCTAAAAAACGTACTTGTCCCTTATGGATCTAGCCTACTTAAAATTAGGCACTCTGAAGGGAACATATAAAATAGCACATTCTCTAATTTGATCACCTATTACAACTAAATAAAACATGGTTTCTCTTCTCTGGAAGGAAGAAAGGCTAAAGCAGATATTGCCGTATATCATTTCCATGACGATTTTTCAAAATCAACAACCTGTAGTAAAATTTCTCCAAATGTAAAATGTTTACCTTCACTAATACTTCCCTATCCAGTCACAGTCCAGACCTCAGAGGAAAACAGAGGCTCCGTGCCGTGTGGGAGACACACGGGCCTCACCACAGAGCTGAACTCCAGAGGAGAGCTCAGCTGCATGAGGGCGATGTCAGAGTCCAAGGTCCTTCCATTAAAATCTCCATGCACCACAATGCGCTTTGCCTTTCTTACCTGCAGGAGGGGCAAGCAGGAGAATTACAAGATCAAGTCAATGAGTCAAAGGACCTCCTTGCATAATGGTCAAAATTAACCTTCAATGTCTGCACGTCCAAATATCAGCAGTGGGGATGACTTTGTACTAAAAGGGTGACCTTGTTTATCATTTGTAGGAGGCCGTGACTAAGGACTGGAAGTCCTGGAGAAACTGGGCTATGTGGACTTCTGCACATGCACCTCAATTTGTACGTCCTGACCAACCTCACCTGACCAAAATGTGACCCCAAATGGCATCTTTAAATGGTGGTATAAATGATAAATGTAAAGGGGCCCTAGGAGATGAGTATCTAATTACACAGTTTTGTGAAAGGAAGTCCCTGGCATGTGACAAGGACTTCCTTTGCAAAGAACTTTAAAAATATTTCTCACCTGCTTGGTCAGTTCTTTCACGGTTCTGTCATGGTCCCCAGCTACAACAGTCCAGAAGAGTGGATTATTTTTCCTAAAGAAAGAAGAAGAAAAGTTCGACATGAAATGATTTTTTCACTGTTTGGCTAACCCCACCTGGCCTTACCCATGTGTGCTGCTCAGTTCAGCCAGGTGCCATCCAGTCAGTTCCCTGTCATCTGGGACCTTTGTGTGACCTTCCCACCGGGAAGGTGCACCAAGCCTCCTGGTCTACCTTCGAAGGAGTTTTTTGGAACCTTTACCAAATGACACCAAAGGTTATTTTTAAGTTCAGAAGGAAAGCTGAAAAGTTACAGCTTATATTGATCTTACCCTGATGTTAAGAATACATCAAAAAAGAAACTGCATTCAAAATGAGGTAGATTCAGGTCTGTGTTTTACTGTTAACAGTATCCAAACATTATCTTACAGGAATATATCTCAAATTGCCATCTTTTATGAAATCACACGAATTGATAAAACTGAAGCTCAAAAGAGATGATCAGTTCAAAAATAGGTAGGCTTCACTTACGGTGTTAGAAATCAGTATTAGAAATCATTGATCATTTTAGGGAGATGATTGGAAGAAGCTGGGTGTTTGCAATATTTTGTTTCCTTGTCTGAGTGCTGGTTATATGGGTGCTCACTTTGTGAAAATTCCTCTAAGCTTTGCACATTTTTATATGCTTCAAGACGTTAAAAAAACTTGAACCAATATCTATTAATTTGACACATTAAGATTTCTAGCTGAAAAAATATCTGAGAATAGAATCCTTCAATTGCAATGACTATTCTGTCACTTCAGCTTAGAGATCTTTCATTTTTCAAAAGTATTTATTCAGGAAAAGTAAAGTTATTGAAATTATTTTTCAATACACTTTATTCAAAGGATACGTTTCTTAATACACAGAGGCATCTTTTCTCAAGTCATAGCCATGCTCATTTCAATCCCTTGCATGATGAGCCTGACTTGTTCATGTGTTTCCATATGCTGTTATTTAGGAAGCTAACTGAGGTAAAGAACTTGACAAGTACCTTGCATACCTCTCCAACAGGCTCATTCCACATGGCAAACTTCCCTTTGCAAAGGGTTTGAGTACTCAGCAGCCCCTTTCAATAGAGGTAGAGTCCTATGTGTCTTTAAGGTTGATGAAAATGAGGCAGGGAGAACAAAGGCAGGGCTGAGTGGAGCACACCACTGTTGCTATACCAGCATATCAAACACCCTTGGTGTAAAGGTCCATAAACTTCAAGGAACAGCTTCAGAAAGATATTCCTCTGGTCCAATATTAGGCAATTATGGAGATTTAAAAAAACAACCCTCACAGACATTTTTTATATAAGTATAACTATAAGGCAGAGTGTTATGTGCAAAAATATTATAAAACAATATATATGATATATACAAATACTATTAGATATACATATTATGTGCATAAATATTAATGGAAAATCAGATAATTACAACATTCTTAATATTGATTAATTAATATAGAGGAGGAACAGATTAGTGAAATGGAGAGGGTGGTTTAGATTTTACCTGAAAACTCTCTTTTAACTGTCTTTTTCCTCAAGCATTATTATTACAATAAAATTTTTTAAAATAAATCAAGAGTCACTGGAAAAATTGCAGACAAATTTTTGTGTGTCGGTTAACTTGAGTGGCTTACAAATATTCACAGATGATTTTGTATATTAATTTCAATTGACTCATCGAGTTGAACACCCACCTTATGGAGAATGGCTTTGCTGTGGTCTCCATCTTGCTGCAAATGTCATGGTCCATCACATACATTCAAGAATAGGCTATATTATTTGACAAGGGAGTCTGCCAAAGTTTCTTCGGTCCCTCTAGCATCAGTATGAACATTTGTCTTTTCTAATACATTAATTTTCACTAATTAATCACTACTACTGAGGCATCTTTTCCATAGTACATAAAAATGCACTTTGACAGAATTCTTATAAAATAGGCTTCTTTAAGGGGCTGGGGGACCCCTAGAATGAACCATGTAGCAATGGATAGAGTTGGAAATATTTGGCAGAGTTGGAAATACCTACATGAACTCATGTTTATATATATATATAT
>NW_006295056.1:1250639-1266260 GCF_000327345.1 Myotis davidii
CCTATATTTTCTACCTTCGTCAGATGAGAGAGCCTAGAAATTTAGTAAAATAAAACCCTATGCCCACCCAGTGTGGCTCAGTGGTTGAGCATTGATCTATGAACAAGAAGGTCACAGTTCGATTCCTGGTTAGGGCATGCCTGGGTTGCTGGCTTGATCCCCAGTAGGGTGCGTGCAGGGGCGGCTGAACAATGATTCTCATCATTGATGTTTCTCTCTCTCTCTCTCCCTCTTCCTACCTCTCTGAAATTAATAAAGATATATTCAATAAAATAAAATAAAATAAAACCCTAATAGCAACTATTATGCCCAGCACCCAAATCTTGATTTCTCATACCATTCTTCATTAAAATGAATTACGGTTCACTGGGGAATTGACCGATTCTAGGACTGAGGAGGAAATATCTAAGTGGAGCTGGAAGCATCTTATAGTGTCACAAAATGATGGGGGCATATCAGTAAGACAAGAAGCCACGCTGAAAAAGCTCATGATGGTTAAAGCTAGGACAATGTGAGCAACCAAATAAATATGTAGTCATATAAAATAAATATTCCCGAGTCCATACTGATATAAAGAAATGATTTAATTAATAAATAAATGGTGGAGACAAATCTCCCATACATAATTTTAAATATTTTATATAAATGCCCCCTGCTCAAGAAGGTGGAGCTTAACATCCAACCCCTTGTGTGTGGACTACCCTTAGTGACTTGCTTGTAAAGAGAAAGTATGGAAAGGGGGAAAATGTAACTACTGTGGAGACATCTGGCAAACACTGCCTTGGCCAGTGATCAAGGTTAACATCATCAGTGATAAATTATGTTGATAGCATGTCCTCTTGCTACGATGTGATAAGAATGGCACCTTGCCTCTGTGGACTTCCTTCCCTTAATTCATAATCAGAGCAAAACCATGAGGAAAAGATCAGATAAAATAAATTGGGGACATTTTAAGATGAGTGCTCCCCAAAAAGTCAAAATCATCAAAAACAAGGGAAAGCTATGAAACTTACAGCTGAGAGGAGCCTAAGGAGGCAAGACACCGGACTGTAATGTGGTACCTGAAAGGCAGTGGGAACAGCAACTATGAGGCCTGAGACAGGAATGTGCAGCATGTTTGAGGAAGGGGCCTGGCCCACTGTGAGCAAGGTGGGGAGTGGTCAAGATGGATTAGAGCATCGGTTCTCAACCTGTGGGTCGCGACCTTTTTGGGGGTCAAACGACCCTTTCACAAGGGTTGCCTAAGACCATTAGAAAACACATATATAATTACAGATTGTTTTTGTGATTAATCACTATGCTTTAATTATGTTCAATTTGTAACAATGAAAATGCACCCTGCATATCAGATATTTACATTACGATTCATAACAGTAGCAACATTACAGTTATGAAGTAGCAACAAAAATAATTTTATGGTTGGGAGTCACCACAACATGAGGAACTGTATTAAAGGGTCGCGGCATTAGGAAGGTTGAGAACCACTGGATTAGAGAGACTGGGAGTGGTTCTTGATCTTGACTATACATTGGAATCATCTGGAGAGTATCTAAATATAAAGTGTCCAGAACCTACCCACAAGTGATTATCTTAACAAGTCTGGACTGAAAATGACTTAATTACGTATACACATCCACACAGATTAATCTATATAACATTTTACGAGGACAAAAGTAAGTCAAAACAATATAAACTATAATTATTTCAATTAATATCAAAACTAAGAAATACCAATATCCTGCCTTTAAGGATCTATAGCTTTTAAAGCCAATTTCAAAAACAATTTATTAATACAAAATTTAGCATATTGTTTACTTCTTGGGACCTTGAAAGTAAAAAGGTCCTTTCTAAGCTGGGTGTTATGGACACAAATGTATAGTAATAACTGTTCTTTAAATTATATATATTTTATATACATTTCATATCATGGCACAGTTCACAATTTAAAAGCATTATTTGAAAGTTAATCAAAATTTTAGCTCACTAATAGTCCAGTGATCAAGGTGGCAGATTATCTACTGTGCTCTCCGCTGTTGTGAACCATATTTTAAGAGGGATAATACTGAACCAATCCAGGGACTAAAATATGACAAATGAAAATAAATGTAACATACTTACTAATAAGCACGCTGTTGCTTGATTGCAAAGATACATAGTCATGGTCACATCCAACTTGATTTTCTATGTCTAAGCTTGTAACTCTTAATAGGATAATTTTATTTTCTGGCACCATTATTTTCCAAATACATAAGCTGGATAGAGGAAAGTGGAGAACATTAATAAACCACAAAGTTGAGTGTGACAAATAAGGTCTATTATCTGGTCTTTACCTCATAACTCACCAACAGTAACATTTTATAGGATATTAGAAGATAAAAAGCAGTGGAAGTTCCTTATGGGAGAATGATTTGCTTATGCTTGAATTTCTGACATTGATCCAACAAACAGAAGAATATTAATTAGAGAATGGGCAGAAACCACTTTTTAAATTCCACTTAGTTATAAAATGCAAGAATTATGAATTATAAATTGAAGAAACCCAAGAGTCATCTCTCTGTTCTAAGCCTAATTAGAAATTCATAAGATTCACCCACAAGTTGAATTATGAATTGTCAGCCGAAGTCACAGTCCCTGTGGTTGCAATGTCGTCTCTCAAACTGCCAGTGAGGTCGGCTGTGACCTTTTCCTAACATCTTTAGAAACACGTCTAAACATTTTGTAAGTAGTCTAACATAATTTAACACATAATCCTTTACATCTTTATTTTCCTACATTAATTCATATTATTATTCAGAAAAAGAAGCCTCAGTGGACCATAAATCCTCATTGTCTTCCATGTCTCAAGCTCATCTGAGTGCAAAGCAATCTTATCTGGAATCTCATGTCAGAATGAACTCTTTTCTTAAAACTTGGTAGTCTTTATCAACAACTTTAGACCATTTAATAGCCCCACTGTCCTCTAAGTGATAAATATGCTCGGGACTGTAGGAACTATCCAACTCTTTTATACCCAGTTTCCAAAAAACAAACACAATAATTCTTACTAAATATTTCCTCATAACAAGAAAAAACTTTCTTTACTCTTTTTCTATTCAGGTCCATCATCCTGAACATAGATGTAAAAATAGGCTGCCTAAAATATTATTAAAATCACTTTTTAAGCACTTCAATTTAAAAAGCAATAAGCCAGCTAAAAATATTATAAAACTCTTTTTAAGCACTTCAATTGAAAAAGCACCCCACATCTATCATTTTCCCTGATATTTATTACACTCCCTCTGAAGCAGATGGGAGAGAAATGACTCCCCCTCTCCAAATGGGAAAACTGGCATTGATATTAAGGGACTCATCACATCTCATATAACAGGAAATGCAGTTTAGGCTTTATGATTTCAAAGGTCAGTACTTTCTCCTCTTTCGATTAAATTATTTTCTGCCTCAAAATCTCTAACTCAGAGATGGAAAACAGATTTAAAATCATTTGCCAATCTTGATTTATTGTTAGTGGTTGCTATTAAAAAGAACTCTGAGGCCCTAGCTGGTTGCTCAATGGTTAGAGTGGACTGAAGGGTCAAGGGTAAGTACCCCATTTGAAGGCTCAGTTCTGGACACTGGTTCGGGGCTCCTATGAGAGGCAACCAATTGATGTGCCTCTCTCATATCGCTGTTTCTCTCTCTCTGTCTCTTCCACTCCCTTCCACTCTCTCTAAAAATCAGTGGAAAATATATACCCTGTGGGGAGGGTTAACAACAACAACAAAAAGGATTTTGATGTCTAGTCAAGCTAAGTGAGAGATGGGTACCAAAATTAGTCATGGATTTATCCATTCAAATATCTACTGAGTGTTCATGGTATGAGAGTCACAATTCTAGCCTCTAAGAAATGCAATGTCTCCCATGGGCATGAAAAAAAAAAGAGGAGACCACTTGAATTCTATTATCGGCCATTTCTGAGCCTAGCTACCACCTGCCAGAATAAAATTAGGCTTGGAAAGACTGTATAAACTCCCCACTTCTCATTATCTCCTTCTCCCTTACCATTAGCTAATTGACTCCATTTGGACTTTATAAAACCCTTGTACCATTCAATGCTGCTTAGTATGCTGGATAAGTCACCGGGCCTGCAAATTGGCTCCATATCTTATTACAATTCTAAAACACATGTCTTTTCACATTTGAACATTTTAAAATCAGAAAGATCTTACAATTCTGTTAGTCACAGATTGAAAGAATTTTTCCAGGAGGACTTGTATTAGCTTTGCCCAGTCACCTGGGGAAATTCTCAACTGATTACTACTTAATTTTTCTGCTTGGGATAGTTTGGACTACACTGGTGTGGAGGATTTTAGACTGTAGGCTTACACAAGTATTAGCTTGTAATTCAAATTATCAGGTAAGATTTTTATTCCTCCCTACATCCAGTGCCAAGATTGAGGCATGTAACTTTCCATGTGGGTGGGTTTATGCCTTGATTAGCCTAACACTGCAGGCCTTGGGTGTCCCAGCTTTACATGAGATTTCTCAGTCTTAGATGTTTTATTTGCTTTATTGGTGGTACATGAAATAACAATGAATTTTACAAACAGTTTGTTTTAAACTTGTTGAAATGTAACAAATTCATGCTCAAGCTGAATTGTGATATTACTAAAAGTCTTATTCTCTCTAGTTGACTTCTTTTCTAAATATTTTTTTAACTGATTTCAGAGAAGATGCGAAAGGGATAGAGAGAGAAACATCAATGATGAGAGAGAACCATTGGCTGCCCCCTGCACGCCCCCTACTTGGGATTGAGCCCACAACCCAGGCATGCACCCCGACCAGGAATTGAACCATGATCTACTGGCTCATAGGTCCACATTCAACCACTTAGTCATACTGGTTGGGCTCTAGTTGACTTCTTAGTTAAGTCACTAAACTCTGTAATATCTTCTTAGCTATTAATCTCAACTTCATCCCCTAAATCTGAAGCAATTAAAACCTTATAATTACAAAACAGCATTTGATGTAAATTCCTTCAACTTTCCTATAAACTACATCAAGATTTTTTGTTGCTTTCCCAGAAAAGAAATTGATTTTTCTTTCCAAAGCTAAATTTTCTTTATCTGTAGTGTTCTTATTAAACTTTCTTCACAAATAGATGTATTTCTCTTGAGTTATCACTCTTACTTCTCTTCTGCCCATAAGGACAGTTAAGCCTATACATCCAAAAAATAAGCAAAAACAAAACTACGTTTCTCTTGGTCCTACTGACCTATTACCAAAAGCCACTGTTCCATCTTCCTCTTCACTGCTTAGCTATCTTTCTCATCTCAAGCAATGGCAGCTCCATCTTTTCCCTAGATCAAAAAGTCTCAAATCAATCATAAGGTTCTCTCTCTTAAAACCCAAATTTTCTACTTGTTAGCAAATCCTGTGGTTCTGTCACTTCTCACCACTTCTACTGTTACAATCCTGGTTAAAGCCAACATCTTCCTTACCTGGATTATTGCAGTAGTTGGTCTCTCAGCTCTTGGTCTTGCCTGTCTACAGTCTATTTTCAATACAACAGCCAAAGCAATCTTTTTAAAACATTTCAGATCATGCTCCTCCTCTGCTCAAAGTCCTCCAATGGCTCCATATCTTACAGTAAAACCCCAACTCTTCCTATGTCTATAAGTTTGGCCACTACTAATCACAACCACTTCTCCCTCTCTCATTGAGCTCAAGCTCTCAGATCTTTCTGTGCCCTAAATATACCACAAGTTTTCCTGACTCACACATGCCATTCCTTTGGCCAAGAATGTCCCTTCCCAAAGATGATCATATAGTTTCCTTCCTCATTTTATTCAAGTCTTTGTTCAAGTATCATCTTCGAGGCAGTCTTCCATGACCATCCTCTCTAATATTGCACAACCTATCACTCTCTATTCCAGTGGTTCTCAACCTTGGCTGCACATTAGAATCACCTGGGAATCTTTTTAAAATCCTGGTTTCTGGGCCTCATCCTCCGGAAATTCTGTTTCTTTGTTACTAATGTTGTGGCCTCACCCCATAACAAAGAAACAGAATTTCTGGAGAATGAGGCCCAGAAATCAGGATTTTAAAAAGATTCCCAGGTGATACTAATGTGCAGCCAAGGTTGAGAACCACTGCTCTATAACCCTCTTTCTTGCTTTATATAGTACTTACCACCTTCTACTATTATATGTAACATTACTTGTATTATCCCCACTCTCCATCTTCCAACTTGCCCCATAAAGGAGAAAATTTTTGTCTGTTTCATTCACTGCTATATTACTAGCACCTAAATTAGCCTGACACATCTTAAGGCCTTAAATTTTTTTTGACTATTTGGTGAAGAAAAGATACCAAATCCTAAATAATCACTTAACCCATTATGAATATAGCTTCTTATAGACAATTTCTACTGAATCAGCTCCCAAATAAGCACTGTCATATCCAACAGCATTTAACCTGAACTTATTTAGACTTTTGCAATATCTGACACTACTACCAACCCCTTTTTTCTTGAAAGTCCTCCTTGTAAATATCTCTTCAGTTCTTTATTGCCTACGTTGAATCTCAGGTTCTCTGTGTTTGAGGGTAAACTGGCTGTCATCTGCATGTCTCTTACCTAATATATAAATGCTTTTTCACATCTTACCCATAGCCATTCATGCTCTGCTCAAATAACCACTTATAAAGGAAACTCATTATCTCCTCAGACAGTCCATTAAGTCTCAAAAATCTCTCAAATTAGAAACTACTTAACATCGAATTGAGATCTGCCTCCTCCTAACATCTACCCTCTGCTCCTCCTAACATCTACTCTCAGCTCTGTAGTTAATCAGAAAAAGTCCAATTCTGCTTCTCCAGTAGCCTTTCACATAAATCAGATAGTTCCTTCCTCCTCTCAAGTCTTCTTTGGACCAAAAATATTCCTAGTTCCTCCCATCATATCTACAAAGACACTGTTTTGAATTTCTTTCCATCTTGGGCATTGTCCTTCAGGTAATTTCCAGCTTATCCATGTCCCTTTCTAAAGATGGCACCTACAGACCTCTTCCCTACTTCCCCTGCCTGGAACTGTAATACTAGGACTCTCATTTTTGTTCTGAATGCTATTCTTCTAAAACAGGGGTGGGGAATATCCAGCCCAAGGGCCATTTATAAGACCCAAGAAATTATTTGGTCTGGCACTGACATTAGGAGTGAGTTAATTGTTTGACCAAATATAGCAGACTAATTTTTAAGTTGATTATTTTGGATGCCTGGTGAATGATGCTATACGTACCCAAGTGACCCTTGGCAGAAAAAAGGTTCCCCAACCCTGTTCTAAAAGAAGAATAAGCAACAATGGCAAAGGCTTTATTGGTATTATATTATTACTAGGTTTACTCACAGAACTTAGACTCTTAAGCCTTTTAAATATGGGCTGCAATAAGCCACTTCATTTTCATCCTGTACTCATAAAAATATTTATATTCATTTTACTTTCATTTTATAAATTACAATCTCACCACCATTTTAGCTTTCCATTGCCTACAGCAAAAAGTCTAAATTTATTCACATGAAATTCAAGGTCCTCTATGAGTAAGGCCTTAGCATTCTTTTTATCTTCATTTCCCACTGCTAACCCAGTTCCTAGTTACATTAACATTGACCTCCAGCATCACTGGGATACACATTGTTCAAACAACTGACAATCTTCACCTCTCTGACATTGCTTACACACAATTTCCTCTGTCTAGAATGGTTTGTAGAAATCTCTTAGATATTAGGGCTACAAAAGACTTCGTGAACTATAAAATCATAACTATCCTTTAATGCCCAGTTTCAATACCAACCCCTTCACTAAAGCATTCCTACCCCAACCCCTCCCAACCACAGTACACACACCTCACAAAACCCTGCAATGAGAATTAGTCTCTCTATTTTCCATAGTATCAACATACCTGGGATTATAAAGCTTATTTTGTCTTGTTTTATAGTATAGTTAATTTTGTCTAGTTCTCTCCTCCTACCAGATTATAAACTCTTAGAACTATCATCTATCTTTGAATACTTTACAATTGTAAATACAATTTTAAAAAAATGGATGTAGAACACTCAAGGAGATGAGGTACTAGCAAAACTAATCTCCTTAAAGATATCGTTAGCCATATAGAAGATGGGGTATGTAGAAAAAATTTCAAAGACATTGAAGCTTATAGATCATGAACTAGTTTTCATCTTCGAGGCAACACTTAACAAAATATTATCATTATTACAGAAATAAGTGAAACAGATTACCCACTAAATTCCCATAACAATATCACTACCAGATGCTGGCTAGAGAACCTGGCTAGAGAATCTAGCTAAGCTGTATTCCTTGAGGTCTGCAATCTTCCAAAACATAGAGAAAAAGTTGATTATTTACTTCAGCTATGGACAATATTTCAAGACGTATGGTAGAGTCAGCTTGAAACTATACAATTTATAATGATTAATTTATATTTATAGAATGAGTATGTTTTTAGGTTCTGTGACCAAGATGTTGTATTTGCAGACTTCATTAGTAAAATTTCTAAGTGATACATTCTCTTCTTTTTTAAAAATAATAGTCTTATTAATTAATCATCTGACATACTTCTACAGTACTTTTCCCCCTATATTATTTTTATTCAGGTATAATTTCCTAAACTTTTAAAAATATTTTTATTGATTTCAGAGAGGGAGGGAGAGAGAGATAGAAACATCAATGATGAGAGAGGATCATTGATCTGCTGCTTCCTGCATGCCCCACACTGGGGATTGAGCTCTTAACCCGATGCTCAACCACAGAGGCACATCTGTGAGGCATTAAGGTATAATTTTAACACATAACAAGATATTAGTTTGGGGTATACAATAATTCAATATTTATATATATTGCAAAACAATAACTTTAATAAATATCCATCATCACACATATTTACAAATTTTTTCCTTATAATGAGTATTTTAAGATCTACTCTCTTTGCAACTTTTAAATATGCAATACATTATTATTAACTATAGTTACAATGTTTACATTACATCCCCATGACATATTTATAATTGGGAATTCATACCTTTTGACCCCCTTCACTCATTTTGCTCACCCTCCTACCCACACCTCTGGTGACCACCAATCTGTTTTCTGTATCTATAAGCTTAGTTTTTTTTTTTATTTTAATTCCATATATAAGTGAGATCATAGAGTACTTATATATCTTTCTGACTTATTTCATTCAGCATAATGTCTCCAAGATCTATCTATGTTGTCACAAATGTCAAGATTTCATTCTTTTTATGATTGAATAGTATTTATAATGTTCTTTTCTTTGAGTTCTTCAGATTTAACATTTATGCAGTTTTCTCAAATCATGTATCACATTGAAGTTCTCAAATTTATAGTTGATGGAACTAAGATGGTGTTTTCTCATTTCTAACTAGGTTGTCCTGGGTTACAATAAAACACCTTTGTTTAAAGATACTAAAGTGAAAGTATACAAATTTTAGCAAGTCACTCAGACATTTCAGATGACAGTGTCACATTTTAATTGTTAGAAGCCAGAAGAAATAGGCAAGCAGGGGATCAGAAAAAAGATGGTCATAAGGAAGTGTTATTTAAATAAAGTACATGTTACATTCCGATATTCATTTGACTCTGGAATTAACGGTTATGGCCCGATTTCATTGCTATTTTACAGTATTGTTATCATTAACCTTTGTTCAGGGTTTGTTAAGCTTTTTAATCTTCACATCCAGGTGATAAAAATTGAACAGGAGTGCCGCCAGGAGAGAATTTCCCCCTGCAGTGATGGCAACAGAACACTTTTACTCTGAAGACCAAATGAAAGTGAGCTGAGAGCCTCTCTGGTTTGAGGTAGAGCTGGTGCTCAGCTGGCCCAAAGGCAGCAGTGCTTTCCAAATCGTCATCCAGGTGGCTGATCTTGGACTATAAGGAGGGAGGGACGGAAAGAGCACTATGTTCTGCTGCTCTGGGTCCTGGCCTTTAAAAACTATTGGTTTGGGTGGGGTGGGCACTGGGTGGAGGGGGACAATGAAGGAGAAAAGGGGGACATTTGTAACACTCTCAAAAATAAAGTTTTTTTTAAAGGAAAAAATAGTAGAGTCACATGGAATTCTAAATTTTTTTAGTAGTCACATTAAAAAAATAAAACTAAACTGGTGAAATTAATTTTAACAATACTAGTATATTTTATTGAACACAATATATCACTTCAATGTATAATCAATAAGACAAATTATTAATAAGAAAAAAATTGGTTCTTGAGCTGGTTTGGCTCAGTGGATAGAGCGCTGGCCTGAAGACTTAAGGGTTCTCGGTTTGATTCCAGTCAAGGGCATGTACCTTGGTTGCAAGCTGGATTCCTGACCCTGGTTGGTGTGCGTGCAGGAGGCAACCAA
The DNA here is from genome assembly GCF_000327345.1 of Myotis davidii. Classification (NCBI taxonomy): domain Eukaryota; kingdom Metazoa; phylum Chordata; class Mammalia; order Chiroptera; family Vespertilionidae; genus Myotis; species Myotis davidii. Next base: position 1,261,053 of record NW_006295056.1, read on the forward strand.
TTGAAATGTCTCTCCCCCTCCCTTTTACTCTCCCTGAAAACCAATGGAAAATATCCTCAGGTGAGGATTAACAACAACAACAAAAAATTGTTTCTTATACTAAATGACCTGTCCTGTAAATTGTGTTTTTTCATGCCTCTTTATTCTGCAGTGGCCACCCCTGTGCCATTTTCTTGTAAAGATGCTGCCCCTTTGCATGGAAAACCTTCTGGCCCCTCAGTACTCAGCCCCTAGGCTCCTCCTCAGTGATCTGGCCACTCTGACCTACAACCCATCTTTTATTGCAACTGTCCATTTGCTTCTTTGTCTCCCCAAATAGTTGGAAAGTTCCTGGAGGACAGGTTTAGCATCTCCACACCCATATTTGTTGTCCTAATCTATATTTTAGTGCCACAGAACAAAGGTAACTGCAAAGCTTCCATATTTTCCCACTGTCTCCAAGTAAAATGGACAAGGCTGAATGGGAGAAATGGGAGAGGAGGGATTTATTTCAGTACTTCTAAGTAATCTAGAGGGGGGGGGAAAGGCAAATGGATAAAGAATCTTCTGAATCCTTTCTTGTATTTTTAAATCTCAGAAATACAAAAAGATAGACATTTTGTTAAAATCTACATGAACATAAATTTGAAGAACCAGCTGATGTTTAAGTTAAATGGACAGATATCAGTGCTCATGAATTCAGAGACAAAAGTTTATATGCATTGAATTACAAATTGAAAACCAGCCATAATTTTGCTTTGGTTTAAAGCTTAGTCCAGATTATATCTTCAATATATCAAAGTACCCTTGAAATAATTAAGTACGGTACATTTTTGACTTGCAATAAATAAGAAAGGAAAATTCACAGAAATCACACCCACCTGTAATCATGTTCTGAGTGATAAAATCCATCAACTCAGACACCTTGGGGGAAATGCCAACTGATGTCCTTCTGTAGTTATTTCTTAAAGGAGCCTGACCTCTAGCACAACCAGCTACCCAAGAAGTTATCCCAGCAAGAATCCAGATCCCATTGTCTCTTCTACAAACAAGTGGACCTCCAGAGTCCCCCGTGTATAGCAGAGAAAGAGAAAATTTGAAAATTCACTAGTTAAAAATATTTTATCAAGCCCACAAATATTAGCACTCATCTCAGAGAAGCAGAAGCAAATAGATGCCCGATGGTCATTATCTATCAATATTTTTTGTCCATATTTTTGTTTTTTTTACCATTAGTTTCAAGGTACTATAGTTTTGCACAGATGTAACCTGCTTCTACCCATTGCCTACAATCCTATAAAGCTAACATATTATCTCTCTCCCTCCTCCTTTTTTGGCCACAGACACATACATGTCATAATCAACGGAAAGAGGAGGATGGGTTTACAGATACATGCCTCTGCAATAGCTTGCCACTTGAAATTGCTGGGAAAGATTAGGTCATACCCCAAGACTATAGGGCCAGTGAATGGAACCCCCAAAGTTATGTAATGATTTAAGGCTTTGAATACAGGGACTAATTTTGACCCAAGTACTATATGTCAAACACTTTTGGCTCCTTAGAGGATAAGAAACCCACAATTTCAGGATCCTATCTTTAATAATCCTTCGGAATAATATGCTGCTTTGAGAACATGTGCCAGTTTTGTGTCAGATTAAGCCACCTAACACTTAAAGCGCATGTCTTCAACAAACTGGTCTCCCTTTCTCCTGTGTATCTTGTAAAGATTGGTCTCCTTTGTGAAATTGTTATCTGTGGGAGGTCACTCATTCACATCTTTTACCCAACAGTTACTATAACTAATGTTTTCTTTGGCCAAACTTTGTGCAAACATTGCATTCTGCACTAAATGTTTAAAAAATTTAACAAAAGGTGGAATGAAACATAGTTCACATCTGAACTTAATTAGTTTGCCAACGTGGTCATCATGTTGCTTTAATTAGGCTGGAAATGTTCAAACTACCTCCTCTGCCTCTCGCTCCCCACCCCACCGTAAAAAAAAAGAGGTGTGGGGGTAAGATTGGGCACAGGTCAAGAAAGAATTCTCTCAGCCCAGGTCGAGTAAACTTTTTCAGTAGAAGCCAGGTGGAAAGATGGAGGAAAAGGGAATTTTGAAGCAGTTATCTCCCCAAAACAGCTTATGGGGAAGCAGAATTCACTATCACCCATGTGTTATAGAATAACTTGGCCTGTTTATGCTTTGTACCTGACAGGCAACATTTTTCCCATCAGGAAAACCAACACAAAACATGGTCCTTCCCAGGGGAGGAAGGTTCATACCCTTGAGCAGAGTGCTGCACAGTCTGTCATCCATGCTAGGAAGGTCCAATTCTTGCAGGGCATTTGAATATTCCGATGCTGTGGAGAAGGGACTGATAAGTCCGTCAACAACTGTCCTCGCTGAAACAAATAGTAATAAGCCTTCAAGTTTAAAACTATTTCAAATAGATGTTTAACCAAACTGTAAAAGCTCTTACTTTTTTAGGGGTGAATTATATTCTTTCCTAAAATCATTATGTTATAAAGGACCTTTTTTAAAAAAATCCAGCATATTTTTAAGGTAACATAGGCAGTGGTGATTTATCTGAATATATACTTGAATGTTTCCCAAAAGGAAAACATCAGTCAATAAAGCAATATTTTGTAAAGTTCTTTATTTTTTCTTTAAAAGTCATAATATTAAATATAATGAAGCTTAACTATTGCTACTATTTCCCAATTATCCCTTTCCTGTAGTCTTCTTCATCTGTTATAGTTACCTTGGGTTTAATCTGACACACTGACCACAATGGCAGCAAGGTTTACGTAGAGCCTCAAGTATAGACTTTTATACAGTGAAGAGAGCCACAGATCTTCACTGGGTCAGAACTCAGGGGAAAGGAAAACACAGGAAATCATGAATTACTCATGGCCAGCAAATTCTTCCTTCTACTGGGCATGCAAAGGGGCCTGGAAGAAACATTATTTTATTTTTTGATGCCTCTCACTCTCTGAAATCTTGCCCCATCCACTGGTCATGCAAAGAATCCCTTCTTCAAACTTATCATCTCCATGGGGAAGACAGATTGGCTGGACAGCAATACCTGAAAAAACAACAACAACAACAAAATCATGAGGTTCACAGAGAAATGATGCTGAATATATTTGGAAAGTGACATTGGCTGATTTCATTTCTTCTACAATTTATTCTTAAATGCTGTATTAACATATATTTGCAATGTTTTCGTCTTGTAAAAAATTATTTCATATAGAAATTTAGAAAAATGCAGGAAAAGTAAAACAAGAAAAAACATAATCCATTGTTCTACATACCACAATGACCCCCCCCCTCCAAGCTACTAACAGTTTAAGGTGTACCCTTGTTCTTAAAGAATAGTTTTTTTCCTCAATAGTAAATTGAGCACAGCTGTATGGTAAGCACTCTTCTAGGCCTCAGTGAATAAGCCAAAAAAAAAAAAATATCCCTGCCTTAGCAGAATTTGTGTGTGTGCGTGCGTGTGTGTGTGTATGAGTTGGGGGTAGGGGAAAGCAGGGGAAAGAAGATAAGTCTATTAAAGAGGATGGCATGGGAGGTATAATTTTAAATAGGGCGGTCATGACAAGTCTCATTGAGCCTGTGACATTTGAACAAAGTCTTAAGAAGCTGGGGGAAAGCACCATGCAGTTAGCTTGTTGGAAAGCGTTTGAAGAAGAAGAAACAGAATGGAAAATCCCCTGTAGTGGAATAATGTCATATTGTTTGAGGAACAGTAGGGAGGCCAGGGTGCCTGGAGCAGATTAAACAAAAGAATGTTCAGTGAAAAACAAAAAAGAGGTTAGATGTTGGGCTAGGAGGAGGGAGATGTCAGATAATAAGGATATTGATTTCCATCTGAGTATAATGGAGAACCACTGAAGTGTTTTGAATAAAGAGGAATAACCTGACTTACATTTCAAAAAGTATTATTCTGGCTGCTGGATTAATAATAAACATTAGTGGTGCAAAAGAGGAAGCTGATAAATGAAGAGTTGATTGAAAATAACGCAAGCAAGAAAGACTGTAGCCTGAAACAGGATGTAAGAGTGTAGAAGGTAAGGCAGAAGCAATAGGATTTTCCTGATGGATTTGATGTAGAGTACGAGAGAAAGAAGAATGAGTACAAAGTTTTTAGCTTAAACAACTGGCAGGGTAGAGCTGTCATTAATTGGGATAAAAGGCTATTGGTAGAGCAAATTTAGGATGTAGGGGATAATTAGGATTTTTATTTAAACATATTGAGTTTGAGATGCCTATTAATCATCCAGGCAGATGACCATTAGGTAATTGACTGTATGACTCCTATTAATCCAAGTAGCATTTCTGTAATAAAAGGAACCTGTACTAGATAGATAATATTGCAGTAATCTTCCAGCAGATAGTGTTTAAAGCCTAGATTTGGAATAGATCACTAGGCCTTGATCCTGGATGAGATCACTAAGGGAAAAGTGTGTAAAGGGGTAGGAGAAAAACCAAGGGACTCCTGGAATTCAAGTGAAGAAAATGTTTCCAGGAGAGTGTGCACAACTCTGTCAAAGCTCCTATCAAGTAAGCTGAAGACTGAGATTTACCTTTGAATTTAGCAACGTGAAGGTCATCGGTGACTGAGACAAGACAAATTTGATAGAGTGAGTGGTGCGATTGAAAGTCTGATTGACTTGGATGTCTAATAGACATCTCAAACCTAATAAATGCAATTATGAGAACTGAGGAAAGGAAATTGAAATACCTAACATAATTGGATCTTCATAGAGTGTTTCTATAATGAGCAGAAAAAAATCAATAATTTTTTAATATACAGATCTAGTTTGAGTTATTCTCTCTCAGTATTTTGATGATCTCATACTATGGTCTTCCGACTTTCATTACTGCTTTTGAAAAATTAGCGGTCGGTCTAATTGTCATTCCTTATTGGTAATATAGGTTTTCTTCTCAATGCTATTGAGATCCACTCTTTGTTTTATACTTATATACCTTTATACCTTATATTTTTATACTTTTATACCTTAGTGTTTTATAGTTATAGTTCAACATGACATATCCTATCTGATAATAAACAAACATGGTAATTAACTGCACCTCTGACATGCTTCCCATTGGCTAATAAGGGCAATATGCAAATTAACTGCCAACCTAAGATGGCGGCCGGCAGCCAGGCAGCTGAAGCGAGCAGGAGGCTTGCTTGCTCCAGTGAAGGAGGAAGCCAAGGTTC
>NW_006295056.1:1267320-1281742 GCF_000327345.1 Myotis davidii
CCCGTGTCCTTCCCTGGTCCTGATTGTGCACCAGTGGGGTCCCTCTGCCTGGCCTGTACCCTCTCACAATCTGGGACCCCTTGGGGGATGTTGGAGAGCTAGTTTTGGCCTGATCCCTATATAATAAAAGGCTAATATGCAAATTGACTGAACAGCAGAATGACTGGTCGCTATGACACACACTGATCACCAAGGGGCAGATGCTCAATGAAGGAGCTGCCCCCTGGTGGTCAGTACGTTCCCACAGGGGACCTGCTGCTCAACCAGAAGCCAAACTCACAGCTGGCGAGAACAGCTGCAGTGGCCGGAGCCTCTCCTGCCTCCGCAGCAGTTGGACATTCCCCAAGGGTTTCCAGGCAGCAAGAAGGTGCATGCTGGGCTGAGGGACCTCCTGAGTGCACAGATTTCGTGCACCAGACTTATAGTCTATATATAATTTTTAATATCATAGTTTGGAATTATTGAATTCTTAAATCTGGAGATTTGTGCCTCATCAGTTATGTTTATTCCTTAGCCCAGGGGTGGGCAAACTTTTTGACTCCAGGGCCACAATGGGTTCTTAAACTGGACCGGGGGGCTAGAACAAAAGCATGGATGGAGTGTTTGTGTGAACTAATACATGTTAACACTGCTGCTGGTGAAGGAGCAGAGGGGAGAGCAAGAGAACCCTCCACTCTTTCGGGCCAGATAGAACAGCCGAATGGGCCGGATCTGGCCCACGGGCCGTAGTTTGCCCACGGCTGCCTTAGCCACTTTTTTTCTTAAATTATAGCTTTTCTGTCCCATTACCTATATTTTTTTCTAAAGCTCAAACTGGATGTTTACTAAATGCTTTTAATATATCTCCTCTGTCTCTTACTTTGTCACTTTTCAATAATTATTTCAGATATTCTAGTTCCCTGTATTTGATCTAATCTGCTAATTCAGCTACTGTGCTTCCAATTTCACTTATATTTTTATACTTTTATACCTTAGCGTTTTATTGGCTCTTTTAAAAATTTTCCTCCTAAGTTAATAGTTTCCTGTTCTTTAGTCATTTTTGATAGACCTTCATATACATAAACTTAAGTAAAACATACTTTATATTATGTACCTTATTTTAACATATATAATCGTAGAAAGAATAATTAGTTATTATTTCTGACTCTCTCTTTGGTGGCAACTATCTCTGCAAGCTTTTGATTTAATTGTGTGTTCACATTCATTAAAACTTTATGGGAGGATAGTAAAGCTAAGATTTAAGGTTATTCTCTTCAGAAAGGATTGACTTTTGCTTCTGCCAGAAGCCCTGATTACTAACCTGTAACAACTTTAGAGTCTTGGCTTAGATTTTTGGATCACAGATAATGTAAATTTCAGCATGACCCCGAATGAGGGTTTGCTTACAATTACAGATTCTTCGAGAACCCTCCATCCAGTAAGCTTCCTTATTTTCTCACTTCGTGTGCTGTATTTCCCTCTCTTTCCCCCTACTTCCAAAGCATTACCTTTCAGGAAGTTCCAGGTACACAAAGGCTCAAATCAGAGTTTCCCATCCCTGATCCTTACTCCAATGCAGGCTCCTTAAATGGCCAATTAAAGCTCTAGGTTCTAAAAAATCAATTACATGCTTCAAGCGCAGTCGCTTATTTCAGTGCCTGGCTAACTACTCTAGATCTGTGCTCTTTCATTGTTTTTAGTCACTAAACACTTTCCTTTCTTGCATTTAAAAAAACACATTTCTTATACTTTATTCAGATTGTTTAACCTGTGCTGAGAGTGTGTCAGATATCTATTTCACAATAATGACAGAAAGGAGATGATTTTGATAAAATTTTCAAATGTCCCAACCTCCATGGCTAGAGCTGCGTATAGGTCAACAGTATAGCCCAGCTAAGACACTAGAGTACTTAAAATGCTACTTTAGTTAAGCATAGAATATGTGGCTAGGACTTATGGCGAACCTTTTGAGCTTGGCGTGTCAGCATTTTTAAAAACCCTAACTTAAGTCTGGTGCCGTGTCACATATAGAAATTTTTTGATATTTGCAACCATATTAAAACAAAGACTTATATTTTTGATATTTATTTTATATATTTAAATGCCATTTAACAAAGAAAAATCAACCAAAAAAATGAGTTTGCGTGTCACCTCTGACACGCGTGTCGTAGGTTCACTATCACTGGCCTATACAGTGCTTTCTGTACATTAAACAAAATTATTTTAAAAAAACCCAAAATGTAGCAATTCTAATATTATTAGATATATAAATAGAAATTAAAGTTAACTGGTACAGAATTAATGAACACAGTTTTCTCCATTACATTTTTTATATTCTAACTCTCTTTATGCACTTATCAAATTTGATTTTGTGTTTTAGATGCAGCAGTGCAATATCTGAATTCATATATCCAAGTCTGTTGTAGTCAGGATGGATAATAATTTTTGAGACAGGATTATTCTGTTCTTGCTTATCCTTCTGAAAGAAGTTATCCTCTCCAGCAATCATAACTAGACTCTTAATTAGCTCCCTAAAAACAAAAAAAAAATATTTCAATAAGCAGTTGTTTCCCCCAGAAAAGACTCTTGGCTTCATGCAATTAAATGAAAAGTGATTAATGTACCTGTAAGTATTACTAAGTCTTAAAAGAAGATATGCCTTTATTAGTGACTAGAGGCCCGGTGCACGAAATTCGTGTGTGTGTGTGTGTGGCGGGGAGGGCGGGGGGTTGTCCCTTCAGACCAGCCTGTACCCTCTCCAATCCGGGATCCCTCTCACAATCCTCGACTGCTGGCTCCAAATTGCTCACCTGCCTGCCTGCCTGATCGTCCCTAACTAACCCCCCTGCTGGCTAGGTCACCCCCAACTGCCCCCTCCCTGCCAGCCTGGTCACTCCTAACTGCCCCCTCTGCCAGTCTGGTCACCCCTCATGGCCCTCCCACTGGCCTGGTTGCCCCATGCAGCCTGCTTGTTCAGTTGTTTGGTCGTCCCTCACTAACCCCCCTGCTGGCCTGGTCTTTGGCAGCCATCTTGTGAGGGTGTGAGGGTTAATTTGCATATTACCTCTTTATTATATAGGATTACTAATTGACATAAGACCTTATCAATTATAGGGATCTATAAAAAGTTATGTTTTTTAGTCATAATGTTTACATTCTGTGAAGGTCTTTCCCCTACCTCAGCTGTCTTTCTGTGTAAAGTATTTAAGTGTGGCATCTTTTCTTCTTTTGTACATAAACCAGTCTACACATGCACTTTCATTTTTTAACAAAGTATAAAAGTTGTTCCTAGAACTACCATTTTTCCCTCTTATTAGTACTTGCTTTTAATCTAGACAAGTATCTGTTATTTCCCTCCTAATGCCTAAAACTCAGATTATTCAAATTTTGGAGCATCCACTTTATTAGAATAGGTAATTATTTTTTCCCACCACCAATCCACAAATTATAGGTGATGTCTGGGATCTCCAGGATTTCTGGTTATAAGGTAGGAAGCATGGGAAATCTTGGACAGACACAGTTTCTGAGGATCAGGAAGGCCAATAGGGGTAGACCAAGTAGAAAAATTAAGAAAGGAATTGAAATTTGACCTTGAAATGTATTTAGATCATCAAATCTCCACGTTCTATCTATCATCATTAATCAAAGTTTAACAAATGATGAAAACTTATAACTTACTCAGTGAGGCTAGCCAGTCAGTGTGTTGCTGCAACCACCAGATCATCTTGAATCAAGCTTCCTCCACAGAAATGGTGCTCATCTACTTTCAGGGAGACCTGCCCAAGACAAAAGTTATGGATACAACTAACATACATCTCCCCATGGGGTCGACTCCAGAAATATTTGAAATCAACTCATCTAATATAACATCCTTAGATACTGATATAAGTTGATCAGTAAGCTATTACCTATGAAGTAAAATTTTTGGCATAGAGGTCAAGTGGGATCAAGACAGAAATTACTTGTTAACCTGGAGTTGTGATATTTGAAACAAAAGAAATAAGTTACCATTTTCTCATTAAGAAATCAGTGCCTTTGTTATACTGATCTGGCATGGATGTCTACCAGCTGTTGAATTTCTCTAACTAGTAACTTCAGAGAACAACTCAGATTCCAAGGCAGTTCTGTACTTTTCAGATCAGCTGCTTGAATCCCACACTTCAGTCCTGTGAGGGAGAGCATATGTGTGCACACACGCACACAGAACACCTTATGTAAAAGCTCACTCTATCAAGATTTCACATTCAGATTTTCCTGGCTTGGCACAGATGTTCTGACATCACTCAGCTGCATGCTGTCCCTGTTCTTTTCTCAAAATATTCTCGAGCCCACCCCCCACTCAGGTTGTGCTGACAAGAACTTGCCTCAGGCCTCCCCTGCCCCTTTTCAGCCTGAACTGCCTTAACAAGAAATCACCTGGGGCAGGATGCACCAGCTCTTCCAGTGGTGACTGATTCTGGGGGAGGGTGAGCACTACATAATTTAGGTTCTATAATGATCCTGGAGAACAACATACTCCTCCCTGGAAGACGGATATTTGGCTACTAGAGGCCGGGTGTCCGAAATTCATGCACAGGTAGGGTCCCTAGGCCTGGCCAGCGATCAGGGCTGATTAGGGCCTTCTGGCGGCTGGCCGGTGCCTTTCTTCATTCCGCGTCGCCCCCTGGTGGTCAGCACACATTATAGTAAGTGGTGGAATCCCAGTTGAACTCCAGGTGGAACTCCCGGGGGACAATTTGCATGTTAGCCTTTTATTATATGAGATAAGTTACTTCCACTTGGCTCTTTTTCCTTGGAGGAGGCTGCTTAGCACGAGCAGGGTTAGCAGATGTGCCTACAAACTTGAACTCCAGAATCCAGTAATTTCAAGAGGAAACTGGGCGCAGGCGCTTCTTTGGGAACATCTGGGCCTGCACTGTCCCCCTCCCCTTCGCCTCTTCCAGCCTGAGGATTATGCAGAGTCCTGCCCCAGCATCTGCACCCTGGGTGCCCAGGGCCCAATCACCTGGATTTGAGGGGAGGCCCACAGCAAGAAACGGCAGCACCCCAAGCTCAGCCAATTCCGGCATGGTGCCCATGTGGTGACTTCGTCTGTCTTCCTCTGTTTGTGCGTCTTAGGCTGAGAAAACCAAGGGAGGAAGTTGGTCTGCACCCCCGCAGGTCCTTGCACTCCTGGAGGCGCCTGCCCGCCTACAGAGCTCTTCACTCCCGCCCACGCCCACGGCATGATGGGCGGCACCTGCCAGGCTGCCAGACCTCCCAGCATCACTTCCTCTCGTTATCCCGATGCTGCAGTCCTCTGGCGGTCTTGGGTTTCATAGGTTCAGCCATTGGCCCCTGGAGACAGGCGCTAAGTGTCCACAAGGCTGGTGGGACACTCAAATGTGTGCACAAGTCCCTAAGGGACAGATGTGTGATCAAGGTGAATTCACGCAGGTGAATTTTGTCCCACGCTGGGCAAGGAAGTTGGTCACCCATACAAGATACAGGATAGCCGACTTCTGAGAGAAGGAAGACCCAGGAAGGCCTAATGAGTACTTTATGGTACTGCTCCTGCTTCTAAGTAGCTTGTTAAAGGCGTTGACACTCAAGTTTTCAAATAGAGTAGATATAAAAGATCAGATTTATGTCATTACATTTCTGGGTGGCAATCAACTTCAGTGGAATGGACCAGAACTATATGACCCATCATTTAAGATTGTTAAAATAAATTCATTGCTAAGACTATCATGTCAGCACTTTTCCCATAAATATTATTTTGTAACAATTTAGCTTGAGATTGGGAGTGGAATAGAGCCAGAATTTGAAATGGACTGAGAGCTTATCAAAAAATTAGGGCAAGGCTAAGTGGACATTCTATATAAATCAACTAACTTGGCTCAGTTGTCTCAATTCTCTGTAAAAGAGAGATAAAAGCTCCTTGAGGTGGGATGGTAAACAAATCCAGGGTGGTAAGCAGGCTGTAGACAGATGAACAGAAAATCAGAATATAGTCAGGTGGAAGGGATGCAGGTATAGGACTGGGCAGGTGACAATCAGCTGGGACAATGACCTCTGTAACTGCAGAAGGTGAATGGGCAGCTTTTGGTGAAGAGCTTACAAACTTGGAGCACACTTGTCAGCCTTCTTGCCTCATGACCCCAAAGAGTGTTCCTGTGATTTTTGTGTCCCAAGTCTTATTACATTGAACTATCTAGAGCTGCCCTGTCCAATAGGGTGAAGACTAGCCATGTGTGGTTATTTAACTTGAAATGAACTAAAATTAAATTTAAAAATTTAACTAAATTTCAAGGGCTTACTAGTCATCTATGGCTAGTGGCTATCATGTTGGATAGTGTAGATATAGAACATTGCCATCCTTGCTGATGGTTCTATTGGACTGCACTATTTTTGAGAGTAGCACCATTTTATTTCAAGTGTCATTTTAACTAAGGATGCCTTGGATGACAGTTTCACCTGGGTTTCCAGCTTGGGTGTCTGGGGGACACAGGGATGGGGTTTGGTAAGGTAAGCAGCTCTTTTGTAAAAATAAAGCACTGCACCTCCAGACTTGAGCACTGGCCAGGGAATTTCCAGATATGGTGGCAGCCTGACCAATGGGTCCTCGTCATCTTCATCCCAGAGGTTTGCTTTCACTGTGGTTTTCTCACAAAGATTACCATAACCATCCCTGGCCCCAAGGGCACAATACTCTCCAATAAAAGCTCAGACTTTTCAAATGGACCCAACTCCTCTTGTTCTTCTTGGCAGAAGGGAGTCAGATTAAAAGTACTACAATATGGGAGAAGAAAAAAATGAACATGTGCTGTGCCAATCTACAGTGTTGAAGTTCATGGCTAAGGTTCTCATGACGCCCGCAGACCTGCGCCCCCACACTCAGCTGCATGCAGTGCACACAGCTTTGCAGGATCTTCAGTAGTTTGTTTCCACCCAGAAATCCCCATGGGGTTGGATACAATCTCATTTCCTGCTACATCACAGCTCCCTTTTCTTCCAAAGTTCTAAACTCACAGCCTCAAGTGAGACCTTGTTCTTCTATATAAAGTTTTGGTCTCTTACAGGCCTAACAAAATAATGGTTTTCCATGAAATAGTTGCATAATACTCAATAGTCAAGTTGTTAGACTTAGGTTTAAATGTATAAGATGATGGTTTAAGTGTAAGTTGAGATTATGGAAATGTTCAAGTGCCCAAATGGAAGTATTCTCTTATTTAGAAAATAAACATTAGAAAAGGAAGGACATCAGGGAAGGGAAGAGTGGACTACACTACCTACCCTGGTTTAGACTTGTGATGTATGGGAAATTTGCCTTTAATTTGAACATATCTTCATTAGGGTGGAATAATAACGATTCGCTGTTGGAAGACTTCCAAGATTTTTGATGGAAGCCCCAACTCTAAGGAGTGTTGTAAAATTAGGAGCATTAGGTGCAATGAGCAAACTATGGACAAATAATATATTATGTAAAAAATAAAAATTTCCACCCCAGCTAAACCACTGATCTAAACTCTAGAACCCTCCAAAGTCCCACAAGTCCTAAGATTCAGCACTAAGGGGATTATTGATGACCTTAAAAACCAGAAATTTCACTTGAATATTAGTTGCAGGGACAGATACTACTATGATGCAGAGGGCATTTGAACGATGAAGTAGAAAGAAATGGGTGAAAAAAATTCATTCAAATAGTTTGTCTGTGAATGACAGAAAGATATGTAATAGCAGCAATAGATGATGAGAAATAAAGGCTTTTCCCCCCAAATGATTTTGATGGTGGTTACCTGTATATGTGTTAGAAGGGGGGTTAGTGGGTGGGTGAGAAGAGATTAAAGAATTTATGTGCATATATGCATAGCCCATAGACACACACAATAGTGTGGTGAAGGCCTGGAGTGGGGGTGGAGTGTTGGGGTTGGGGTGGACAGGTGCGGGCTAGAAAGGGTCAATGGGGGGAAAGGGGATATATGTAATATTGTCAATAATAAATTAAAAATCTCTCTATATTAAAGCCTAAGCGACCCTCATGACCAGTCACTATGACACGTACTACCAGGCGGCAGATGCTCAACACAGGAGCTGCCCCCTGGTGGTCAGTGTGCTCCCACAGCCAACCTCCCATGGTTCTTACCCCCGGCCAGTGGGCCGAATCGGCCCGATCAGGACTGGGTGAGATGGCCCCAATCACCAGCTAGGCTGAAGGACCCCACCCATGCACGAATTCGTGCATTGAGCCTCTAGTAAATCAATAAAATGGAAGCGCATGGACAAGAACCAGCAAACAGAACAAGTTATAGATGAAAAAGAGGCTCAGGAATAGAATGAAGTTCTACAAGAGGCAAAATAGGGCCCTTTTGTTCCATTGCAGCAACAGGAAGGAAGGAAGTAGTGGGTGCAGGTAAGTTTGTAGATGGAGTGCAGGATGCTGAGAGAGTTCCTGTTTTCTACCTTGTATTTACTCTGTGAAGGCATCTACTCAGCAAAATGAGGGAGGAGATGTATAAGGAGTAAGTACTGACATAGTCATTGTGGCGTATGGGAAAGAGAGCAGACTCAAAGCACACAGAACAAAGCAATGCAATGCACTGGATGAATAAGTGAGGGAAGGACGGAAGGTGGACTTTTTCACTTTTAAAGCAGACACCGACTGGTGACACGGATTTCAATGGGTACTAATCATGAAGTGCTTTAGAGATTGAAACAAGACAGTTATTTTCATCATATTTTATATAAAATAGACATTTACATAAATTTTATTTTGGAAAGACCTAGGCAAAGTGTACATAATCAGACTTACATGGGCGATATATTCCTAACTGGCACAGCAAACATAACAAAAATGTATATTTATATACAACTGATCAAAGTAGGAAATAAAAGCATTATGAACAAAGAACATGACACAAGTCATTTTCCCCTGAAAAAAGGAGGGATTGGTGTGAGTTACAGCAAGTCAAATGATAGCCACATTATAAAAGCAAGCCATGGCTTCTACAGATATTTTAATTTCTGAGGAGGAAATTTTAAAACTTTTTTCCCCAGAAACATAATGAAATCACTAATTTTTATGTGTCCAGGATGTAAAATAAGAGTAGGTTTCTCTGCCATGGTAAAGCACTTGGGCAGTCCAATCACTTTCAGGGTTGTGTGTGTATGTGTTCTGTTGTGGTGGTTATCTTAAGCATTTCTAAAACAAAGGGCAACACTATCAGTTACGTCTTCAGATGTAGAGGGCTTTCAATCTGTCAGGAGACTCATAGAGCTTGATAGTTTCTTAGAACTAACCAGTTCTTTAATGTGTGAGAAACAATGACAGAGACACTGGTAACCTGCCCAGGGTGAGGCGGCTCCTCGGTGGCAGAGGAGGGACCAGGAACCCAGACCTCTGGACTCCTGACTTGGTGCATCCCCTTACGGACCAGCAAGACGGCCTCAGGAGGACATTATGCGCATTGGAGACTTCCAAATGTGGTACACATGTTCACCACAGGCACCACCAAGAATGGGAAGAAACTTCTGGATTTCTGGATATAAGCAGCTGTTTCCAGTTTGGGGTAAATGGTGATCTAAACTTGCCAATTAATAATGATTGTATATTGTGATAGGTGCTAATTTTATGAGTTACATACCCTAAGGTTTTAATTGCAAGGACCCTTGGTAATAATAATGGAACATTTTATACAAGACAATGGATAGATAGGAATACCATCAATTCTATTGTGCCATTTTCTTGATTGATATTAAACCATACCTTTGATTGCAGTTATTTTACTTCTTCTCTTTAAGTTACATGGTTACTAAAAAATAATGAAAAAGTGCTATTGTTGGAAGAAGTGTTTAACATATTGTTCTTTTACATAAAAAACGTTAAGAATAATAAAAAAGTTATAATATTTCCCTATATATTTTTTCTATCTTTCAATGCTAAAAGATGGCACTTAGATAAGTTTTGCTATTACTGGGAAATATCAACATACAGTTTTAATCCAAGTAAATGTGATATGGAAATCAGGGTAAAAATAGAAAACAAACTACCTGTAACTATATTTCCTTTGATTATTGTTATTAATACTCTATAGATTTATTAATCTAAGGTACAAATCTATCACAAATCAGAGCAAAATTGTTGTTTTTTTTAAATTGATTCTAATGAGTACAATTAATAAATAATTAATAAAAGCTGACGTGTGTATAATTAACCCAAAGAAAGAGAATTATAGGATCTATGCATTAACTCTCTATCATGGACACCTTCTTTGAGTCATAAAAAAATATGAGTTTTATATACTCAGCATCTTGTCTGGGAACATGTAAATGGCAAGGCAATTCCTGTCCATCTTAGAATTAAGAACTCTGAACATATAGGTCAAATTATAGCTCAATTGCCATGAGGGTAAAAGCACCCCACCAACCGACCAGGTTTGTCAATCTTGGAATGGTAACCTCAACCAACCAATTGTGCCACCAATCAATCCTTCTTAAGAATTCTTTGGCTCATTTTAGTCTAGATTTAAAAGTTAAAACTGCAAAAGATTATAAACATCTCTTTTGTGAAATATTATAAACATCTCTTTTGTAAAATTCATAAACTCCCATTGAAGTTGTTAACCTGTGGTCTAACTACATAATAGAATCAGGAGTTTTTAAAATAAAATTTAATTTCCTCCAAGGTATTTAAATCTTTGGTTTAGTTCAACTATGTTACATCACTGAACCATGTCTTATGAATGCCATTAACAAACTGAAAACAACTGAATCATTTTAAAAATCCTGAATAATTTTGTAAAGCCATTCTCATGGCTCCTATGTCAAAGGCCTGCCACCTAATGGAGATTTTGAAGGCAAAGAGAATGGGTCCTGGGTAGGACTGATGGACAGGTTAGACAGATTGGCAGTAGGAGGGGGGAGATGTGTACACAAGGAACTCTAATGTAGCTAAGAAAAACAGCAAATGATGCTCAGAGTAACAGACACAAATGAAACTCTGATCATTGGGTCAAGTGTTCAGCCAGACTAAAGCAACTCCTTCGCCACTGTCTCCTACTCAGCACCTGCTACATATTTAAGGCCTTAGGACAAAATAAAATTGCAGGAATCCTTTTTAAAATTATTAAGAATTTCAATCAGGGAATTCAACCAAGCATGAGGTGCTCCTGGGCACAGGACCCTGAGGGACTGTGTAGACTGCACATCCATGAAGCAGGCTCTGCAATTCCATCGCAGAGGGGGGCTATCGACTCGCATGTCAATCACGCTTCCTGAAGGGCAACCTGGATGCACCTCCACGACTAGCCAGGGCACTCAGCTTTTATTTTGATAAGCATGGATTCCACATATTACTTCATGTTACAAGGACCAAACAAAAATAGTTACAAATATACTTAATATCCTTGAAAATATAATGTGATTTATTTTCTTATAGGCACCATTTCAACTATGAAAATTACTTCATTGGCCACATCTCAGTGAAGGTATTTACTCAGCACAAAATATCTGACGTAACAGTGCTAAATTTTAATGTGCACACAGAATGAGAAAGGGGGTGGGGGGAAGGGAGAGAGAGAGAAAAAACAAAAACAAAACAGACATGGAGTTGGGGGAGGGGAAAGCACCCAAAAGAAGACAGAAAAAGTCTCCTGAAGGCCATGTGACCCTTTGCCCCCCCTCCCGTATAATTGCTATTTCAATTAATCCAACAAATGTACTCTCATAGCTTTCTCAGCACTTCAGCAAGTAAGGCATAATTGCTTTTCAAAATTTGGGGCTCAGTCTTTCCCATTAACTTTCTAGGTGTGAGTTTTGGTTACAGATCATTCTAAAAAGTTGTGATCAATGCCCTAGATATTAGTTTTAGGTAGAGCTTCATATTATTAATTATAGGGGTAGGTATAATAACAGTATATTTTTCAAATGTAATATGGAACCTTTCTTGGCCTTAAGACTATAGAAATATATTTTTAGGAGAGGAATAAAAATACTTTAAATAAAATTTTGGAAAATTTTTTGATATACAACATTAAAAGAGTATTAAAAACAGAAGATCAGAATGGTAATATAAAAATTATTGGATTATTGATGTACACAAATATATGCTAATGCAATTTCTGTAATCCTTTGCATTTAAAATATTCCTTGTACCATCACTTTCTAAAGAAGTTTTTTCCCCCTTTATCTAGACCTTCCCTCTCCTTCCTGACTCCCACCAAAAAAAACTTACAGGGACACTGCTCTCTAATACTGGGGTGTAAAAGAGCAGAAGAGGTGTGTTGTTTTTTTTTTTTTTTCCATACCTGGCCTAAGCATGGGAAATATGTGTGCCTTCAAATTACTGTATCTCCATGGAACCTGGCTCAGCATCATGAATAGCACTGCTCAGAGGTTTTGTTTAATTTTTTACGATGATGACCAAATTAAAACCAGGTATTCCAATTTCAAAATATATACCAAATATCCTACTACCCCAAACCCTGAAGAGGCTGAGCCCCAATTTCGTTAACTTTAGCAAGTGAATAATCAGTGCAACTTTTTTGAGGCGCTGTTAAAACTTAACTGTTTGCAATTTAGATTTATAATGCTCGTATGGTCGGTTTTAAAAGCTGTTATTAAAACAACTATGTACAATGAAAAAAAAACCTGTGTGTGTACATATATTAAATATTTTATAAGTTATGAATAAATAACACTAAAAAGCAAATGTCAATTGATAAGTTCAACTTTGCCTTCCTTATTTTAAAATATAAATATATTTTTTTAAATTATAAATTTAGAATTTTTTCCTAGATTTTTTTGAGCATTCTCTATGAATTCTCCAAAATTACAAATACAGAACCAAGAATTCTGGGTTTACATCACTCGCATTCTAAGCACAGAATTCTCATTGAGCCTAGGAAGACAAAATAATAAAGCTCTCTTTCCATTTAGTCCATAGTCTATGAAGATTTCTGTGATATACTGTAAAGATTCCTAGGTGGTTAAATATATTTTTCAAAAAATAATGAATCTCATGATGTCTAAATGTTAAAATAATAAAGTAGAACATTTCTCTCAGTTAACATCTTTAATAATTCTTATGTAGAATATACTATTTTTTCTTCACCAAAATAATAATATATGTGGAGGCAGGGACATTTATGATTTTAAAAGTACTTTTGAAATCTTAGAGCAGAACTACTACTCTACTTGTAATAAATTTTAAATTTTCCATAAAGAATTAGGGGGACCAAGATTCTTGACTTTCCCCTAGGGGTAAGAATATCCATACATAATTCCAGAAGCTTCCTTTTTTATATGTTAGGCGATGGGAAAAAACTTGCATCAGAGTGGAATTTAATTTACTATTCTGTAGGGCTCTAGCAATATCTTTAGGGGAATATTAGAACAAGCTCACTTAACAACAGCCCCTTTCTCCACATATTCTGGAAGGTTCTACAAAAAATTATTTGATACTCCTTTCTGGTTCTGGAGAATTAAATGAGCCACCTCTTGGTAGAATTTCCCAAATGGCTTATCTCAGAGGAATTATCCTCTTTGAAATATCCCATTAAGAAGCAAAGATCTGACTTCATGGCATTTCTAATTTCTGCATTTCTGGGACATAAAAAGCTTAAACTAAGAGAGAGAACCAGATCTCTGGGTTGCAAAAGCAGAGAAATATATGGAGGGAAATTTGGAGTTAAAGCAACAACAACAACAAAAATCTGTAAAATGCTGTTGTATTCCTTCCCTCTCCGGCCTTCTTGCTCTTGCTTGCTCTTTTTTTTTATCTTTTTTTTTTTTTTTTTTCATGGAGATGCAAGTCCCACAGCACACGGTTACCAGCGAGTGTCTCCAAATGTGCCCCCTGGACTGGGAGTGAGAGGCAAGCTCCGTTGGTTGTCCTGCTGATGTGACAGCAAGGCCTCCATCACTTCTTCCTCCTCCAGAGGCACCAGCAACCGTCCCTCCAGACGACAGCCAATGCTGCTATGGTTGATCCTTTTCTCGAACTTCTTGTAATCGCTTTTCTAGGCGATCCAATTTGGCCAGATTTTCCTGCAGCAGTTTGCTGTCTGGAACCAACAGTAAGGCTCGCTCATAATAAGCTCTTGCAGACACATAGTTTCCCTGTTGAGAAAAAGAAAGAGAATAATCTGATCCCCCAGAACGTTCTGTAGGAGGATGGGGAGACTAGGAAACAGCCTTTCGCCCAGTTGAACATGAATGTCCCCACTAAGGAAACCTGTCTGCATGGGTAACTGTATCCTTATCTGCTGGTGCTTTTGGAGAATCCATTTGTTTTAAGTACCAATCCAGCTGGAGGCTGTGAAGGATAGAACTTACACCACAGGTTAAATGGCAGAAAACAGACTTTCAATTCTACTAATGCAGGGTATGAGGCTGGCATTTCATAGAGTTAGCACTATTCCTCTGTAATCAAATGGAGCCATGGCAGGAGGGGGGGGGGGGGGAG
>NW_006295056.1:1281806-1295541 GCF_000327345.1 Myotis davidii
GAGAGAGAGGAAAAACAACAGTGGGAGCACACTGACCACCAGGGGGCAGCTCCTGTGTTGAGCGAGAGAAGCGCATGTGTGGGGAAATGGTTTTGAAACTTCTAGAGTAATAATACAAAAGTAAATAATTTAGAAATCTATAATGCCTCCTTAGTGGTAGGTGTTATTTTAATCTTCAAATTAAACTAACAGACAACAAAAAATTAACCAATACAGCCCTTTGCTAATACAGCCTTTGATGCAAATGTAAGATTTTTATAAAATGAAAAGAACTGGTAAGTATATGGAGTCACATTTATCTAATATTCTAGGTGTGTGACAATATGTACCTGCTGGATACTTTTAAAGGAGGCGAGTAGGGATGTCATTCCTGACCTGCTGGAGACACCTGTCTCTGTTCTCTGTTGGCCCCATCTAACTGGCAACCATGCTTACCTGGTTCCAGATGGTCCCTGGTGAATTAGTCACAAGTATTAACCTTTTCCATCCCCCTTTCTGCTACTAAATGTGTACTAAGACTGTTAGAAATCTTTCCATTCCAAAAAATATGTATTTGCTCTATTTAATTCAGTTATAGCTCAGTGTGCATGAAAACCAGTCTCTCTCTAAATTTCCATCACAATTTAAAGTAGTATTCTCTTGGCGTGAAAGTATTCTCTATCTAAGCAATAGCAACTAATATTTATTGGATGCTTATCCATCTTCCAAATGAGTTAATATGTGTCAAGAGCTTCAGTGAGCAGTCATTCTGATACCATCATTATTTTATAATTCAATGACTCTCCAGGCTTCATGTAAACTGTGTTTCTTACAGCATTCACTTGGCATATCTGTGAAAAGGAGGGTGGAAATGACTGAACAGGAAATTGTACATTGGGAATCCAGGGTCTGGCATGCACGCAATGAAGATATTTCTGATTATTAACACTGATGCTGATAAGAGGCTAAAAAGAATTCCAAACAAATGAGAACCTGGACTTACTACATTAAATCATTTTTTTCAACTCAAACATTCCTTCCAAGTGTCTTCTGCCACTTACTAAGCTTAGCACACACATGCAAACAACTGAACTTGTGGGTCTTCAAGTGGCTTCAAAGTATGTTTCTACTGCAGTTGATTTTGAAATTGTCTTCGAAGACGTTTCTCTAAATGTACGTCTCGGCCTGGTGCCCTGGCATCGCCTTCTCTGATCACCAGCTTTCTCCCTCAGCCCGGCCTGAGCCCTCTCCCAGTCGGACATCCCCCAAGGAATCCTTAGCATTGCCACCACCACCACTAGGCTAGCTAGCCGTGAGCCTGGCTTCTGGCTGAGTGGTGCTCCCCCTGTGGGAGCACACTGACCACCAGGAGGCAGTTGCTTTGTTGAGCATCTGCCCCCTGGTGGTCAGTGCACTCATAGAGACCGGTTGTTCCCCTGTTCAGTTGATTTGCAAATTAGCCTTTTATTATACAGGATATGACTCACTGAAATTAGACCATTTTAAAAATATAAACTTAGCAACTTTATGTTGTCCAACTAATACATGATGTTATAAAAAATGAAAAACAGGATATATTAACTTTTTAATCAGCGCATTTACTATATTTAAAAAACACACTCAATATATCCTTCTTTAACTCCCAGACACCTTTTCAAGGAGCAGTACTTTGAAATTTAAATAACGGGTTCACTTGTTAATTTAAGAAGGTATAATAAATGTACGATCTTCTTTGTATTTATAGACTTTTTAGATGCTCTTCAGTATATAGTTTTACTTTTTTCTAATTAATAATTAAGCCCATTGCTTTAAATGCAGGTGCACTGCATCTAAATATATAGTGCGCATATTATTTGAAAATTCAACTATTTAATATATGATTTAAATATTTAAAATTATTATGTTACTATTTTAAAAGTAAACTCATTCTATGTTTCCCAACTAGATGTTGCTAGACAACCTAGAACAGTGATGGCAAACCTTTTGAGCTCGGTGTGTCAGCATTTTGAAAAACCCTAACTTAACTCTGGTGCCGTGTCACATATAGAAATTTTTTGATATTTGCAACCATAGTAAAACAAAGACTTATATTTTTGATATTTATTTTATATATTTAAATGCCATTTAATAAAGAAAAATCAACCAAAAAAATGAGTTTGCGTGTCACCTCTGACACGCGTGCCATAGGTTCACCATCACTGACCTAGAACATTATTAAGATCAAAGCTCTGGTTTTGTGGCTCATGCTTGGATTCACCACCAATGTTCTTCTCTTAGATTAGTCACAGATAACTGATAGAAGTCTGAAAATAAGTTAGCTAAACTAGAGTGATCCTTAAAAACATGTCAGCCCATGGTATTTCTCTGCTCAAAGTCCCCCTGAGGACCCTACCTCATTTGGCATAAAAGTTAAAGACCCTACAATCCCCTTCAAGATTCTGCATGATTAGATCCTCTGACCCCGGTTTCTACCATTTTCTCTCACTTGCCTCCTCAAGCACAGCAAGCACACTTGCCCCTCAGGACCTCTGCACATAATCATTCGTTATTTTTGCACCATGGTTTCCTCTCTTCGGGTCTCTGCTCAAATATTGCTTTTTAAACTGAGGCCTTCCCTAACCACTATAATTCAAAATTTGAGCCCTTATCCCCTGACATTCCTATCTTTTTTCTCTCCTTTTTCTCCATAGCACCTATTACCAACTGATACATTTTATGTGTGTAAATATGTATTTATTTACTTATTGCCTAATTCCCCCTTCTGGAATGTTCACTCTAAGAGGACAGGACTTTTTGTTTTATTAGTTCATTGTTGTATTCCTAGTGACTGGAAGAGTACTTGGCACAAAGGATACTTTATAAATGACGCTCAAATGAATGGGTGAGTGAATGAATCTCTCTCTGATTTTATTAGTTATAGATATAATCTCCCAAAGGATCATTTTCAATAATTCACAAAACAAAGCAACCACAAACAAGCAACCTGGTTTTTTAGTAGAAGGTTAGAGAATAAAAGATACATTAGGTAT
The DNA here is from genome assembly GCF_000327345.1 of Myotis davidii. Taxonomy (NCBI): domain Eukaryota; kingdom Metazoa; phylum Chordata; class Mammalia; order Chiroptera; family Vespertilionidae; genus Myotis; species Myotis davidii. The sequence goes on from NW_006295056.1 coordinate 1,284,815, forward strand.
AAGAAATAGTAACGTAATATTTAAAGTAACACTTGCTCTAGACAGCGAGTGAAACTGCAGGAAAATAAACTACACTAAAGTCCAAGGCTGTTAGTTCACAAGTGCAGATTTTACCTGTTCTATCAGGATACCTCTCAAGTGCATATGACTTTTTTTGTGATAAACAAAATCATGGAATCTAATTTATATAGATTTATTCTTTAAATGGCTTCCTGATATTGACTATCTAGGATACAAAGTGAGCATAAACTGTGCTAATTTTACTTTTAAACAATTATGTTTGGGGTATTTAAATAATTCGAGGAGTAAATTGGGAATAGTTTCTCAATCTTTTACGAGAGAAGAAAGACAGAAAGAGAAAACATCATGGAAAAGCTGGTTCACCCGGAAGTGTATTCTTCTCTTACCTTGATGTGCTGGATTCCACCCATGTTCATCCAGGCCTGTGCTTGATCTGGATTTAGTTCCACAGCAGCTTTATAGCTCTAAATATATAAGAAATATCTTCAGGTTGGGAATCAAAAAGAATCCACCTTTACCAACACATAACTGTGAAAACTACTTTCTTTGTATGTGACAATCTAAATGGTTAAGAAAATGAACAGCCACTTCTGGTTCACAGGGGTTCCATTTATTTCTATTAATTTTTAACGCTGATGAGCCTAAAGTAGAGGAAACGGATATGTGTAATTTCCTTGCAGAGCTAATGTTTAGACTTGAGAATGAGACGCCTGCAGGGAATCCGGGGGATTTCTATTATAGTGAATCATTTCCCCTTGGCCTTGACCTGCAAGAACTTGGTGCTTTTTGGCCTTTTTCACTATAAATGGAGTTTGTAAGGACTATATATATATATATTCATAGGAACTTAGTTTCCTAAACGGCTTAACCCTACAAGATCACTGACCTGGTTATTTGGTCTATGCTTGAAATCTTGCAGGATGCTCATTACTCCTTTAAGGATTTCTATTTTACTAGGGGATAGTTTTAATCATTAGAAAACCTTTCTTTTCTTTTTCTTCCATATGAAAGTTCTTCAATCTTTGAAGAGAATTACTTGACCCTCGGATACTTTTTTTGTGCCTAAATTACCTGTATCCGATTAATTTATATTTGTGAGGTATATTTTTAATATTTTGTTTGCTGTTTTGCATCAAAGGCAAGCTCACCACTGAGTCTTGATTTTAAGAGTAGTCACCTTAAATATAACTAAATGTTATGAGTGTTGCCTTTACAAAGTGTTTAATTACAAAGCTAGGTATCTGTGTGTGTGTGTGTGTGTGTGTGTAGTTTAATACTCCTTGCTATTTTCATTAGCAAGAAGGCAACTGACCAGATCCATAAAGTGATGAGAATCTGTTAAGAAACTATATACTGTTAAAAATCCGCTTTAAAGACTTGAAGAATACGTCTTAAATTTTTATCTACAGAGATAGGGTGTAGTATAGATGGGGTATAGATTCAAATCCTGGATCCATTTCTTATCCTCTGTGTGACCTTGAGCAATGTCATAACCTCTGATTCTCAGTTTTTTTTCCAACTGCAAAAGGAGACAATGACCATGACTTTCTTATATGCTTGTTGTGAATATTAAATTACTAATAAGTACATGTGAATCATACATAAAAGTGCTATCACATTTTAGCTGTTACTAATAACTAATGGCTGTACTCTTGTTTTCAGAAATCCAGCTACTCTATGATGAGTATTTGATCCACTGGTCAAGCAACTGATACTTTTGTTTTCATACAATATATAAGATACAGACCCCATGTAAATATTCATAATTAAATTACTAATTATTTAGTCATTAAGCTGTCCTATTAGTTACAAATAACTTAAGAACAATGGTGTAGAAAACATTCATAAAGCAAGAGAAAATGCAAGGTTCTGAAATATGCCACCATTACTGTTTGAAGGGTCTAATTTTCCCCCAATTATCTTCACAAGTGTTTTTCAATCATATTTTAAAAGTCACCCACAGTTTACTTAAAGAAAAAAATTACATCATTTGAGATTTTATTTCCCATGATATATTTAGTGTCATATTTTTACTACATTAATTCCAAATTGTGGCTTTACCAGTTACAAGGGAGATGTCTGGTATCTGTAACATTTCTACTCATATTTGTAAATGTCTTTTTTATTTCAAGTTGGGCATCGGTGGTATTCCAAAGCTGTACATAGTGAATACCTGTAAGATCCATCATACTGTATTTAGAACACAGAAGGAATCAGACCCTTTGCACACGGGTACAGCCTAACTGGGGAGTAAAAATGCATGCACACAGCACACAGAGGGGTCAGGGAGGGGAGCAAGAAAGGATCCAATACAACTTAATACATGGCCTGCTCAAATGACTGGTGGAGACATTAGTGTTTTCAGCATTCGGTGGCATCATGGTCACTAGGAGAAAGGATGGTCCAGAGAGCCTCCCAGGGAGGACGACCCAGGCTGTGCTGGTGGATGAGTGGGAATCAGCGAGGGGAGGAGAGGGGGGTACAGGGCCATGTGGATAGGTCCAACGCTATTCAGGCACTAGATCAGCTGGAAGAGATGGGATTGAATACAAACAGAGAGAAAAGGAGACAGAGGACACACAGAGAGAGACAGAGAGAGAGGAAGAGAAGCTGATATGAGGGCAAAACATAGAATGCGTCAAACAACAAGTTAGAGATGGTAATTCAGGAATTAATGCAGAGTTATCACAGAATTCTGAATAATCAAAAACCAGAAGCTCAATTATAAAAAATAAACTTTTAATGTCCAGTTGATTAATCAGAAACTTCACAAACATGCCAATGATCTTAGATTCAGGGAGTATTAAATTTCAATTCATGAATTTAGTAACATAATTTGATTAAGTGTATGTACCTCAAAAGCTTTGTCCAGAAGGTTCTGCTCTCTTAGTTGATTTCCTTTTGTGAAGAAAAGTTCAGAAATGACCTTTGGGTCCTTTGGTTTCAGCTGGAGAGCCTTGTCTATAGAGTCAAGTGCCTGTATGGGTTGGAAATTAAAACAGAATAAATGTAGACTAGATAAAGGAAAACAAATTTAAATGATAAAATTTATACCTTTTTGTTCTTTTTTTAAAATATTTTTCCAGGTCCTCTTTTTATTTTTTTTATTAAAATTTTTTATGGATTTCAGAGAGGAAGGGAGAGGGAGAGAGGGAGAAGGAGAAACATCAATGATGGGAATCATGGATCGGCTGCCTCCTGCACATCCCCAGTGGGGATGGAGCCCACAACCCCGGCATGTGCCCCTAACCAGAATCAAACCCTGGACCCTTAAGTGTGCAAGCTGACACTCTATCCACTGAGCCAAACTGGCTAGGGCTACTTTTGTTCTTATGAACTAGCAGGGGTGGCAAGTGACAATCAATTCTTAATTCTCTTTAATGTTCTCAATAAGAATTTAGCTCTGATGAAGTAACTTCCTTATGCTCTAGGTTTCCATTTATATCAGTGACAATGAAATGTCCCTGAATCACTTTACAGGGAGGTTATATGATCTAGTTGAAAGAAAACAAAATAATTCCCTGACTGTGTGCCCATCTGGACCCTCCCATAGCCTCTGCTTCGGTGCCTGGTGCTCACTCTGCCCTCACCACACACTGCTCCAGCCCACGCACCCAGAGATCTCTTCGAAGCACACACCTGATGGTGTTGCTCTTCTGCTTAAAACCCCAAGGCTTCTCCCAGGATAAGGAACAAGACTTCTGTCCTGGTTCCTAGCCTTGAGGTCTAGTCCCCAACATACTCTGCAGCCATATGTTACACTGCACCCTGCTCCCTCATGCCCATCCCTCAGACAGGCTAATCGCTATTGCCACAGGGCCTTTGCATGTGCTGTTTTTCCTGGAATGCTCTTCACTGCCTACCTTTTGTCTAATAATTCCTATTCATCACTCAGCCCTCACTTTCACATCACTCTGCAGGGAACCTGACCTCCAATACCACTCAGGTCCCCTGATTATATTCTTGTTAGGGACCATGTCATTCTTCATGATATCGCTGAGCACAGCTATAATTCTACTACATTGATCTTGTGATTACCTGTCCAATCTCTGTCTCCTGTAAACTCCTGTCTACTGTAAATTCCTTGAGGACAAGGGTGATGATTTTATTTTGGTCATACCACTTTATTCCTGGTGTCTACTACAGTGTTTGACATGTAGTAGGTATTCAATCAGTATTTTGTTGAATTAGTTCATGAGTTTACTGGTTATGTAACCTTTAAAATGGAGATAAACAATAACAGTTGCAACACAGGGTTAATGACCTGCCTTACAGGCTTGTTGTAAGGATTGCATAAAAAATATTTAAAGAAAATGGAAAATGATAAAGTATACAAATGTTAGTCTTTATCTTTTCTAGAGTCAGCTGAAAACAAACTGAGATAATACCACATAAAAATCTTCAGACCAAGAGTGAGCTAAGCCCATATTATGTCAGGGGATATCTTAAGAGTTAAAGGGATACCTGTGAAAAGCACCCATGAGATAGGATATGCCAACTGATGATATTCAAGACAGCTCAGCCTTGTTACCGTGCAGCCTGGAGCCCATTTAGGGGCTCCCCATTTTCTACCTACAAATCCAAGAAACTCCAGTGTCCTCTGTACCTTGTTGTGCTGCTCCTGCTTGCTGTAGATTGCTGACAGCAGGCGATAGCATTCAAGGCATCCAGTGTCCTCTGATACAATGTGATTGGTCATCTTTTCAGCTTCTTTCGTCTGACCCATCATGGCCAAAACCTGAGCCTGCAAAACCACACTGACCTTGGCTTAGAGACATTTCATTATTACCTCATCAAATAAAGCATCCTTGAACGGAGGCACTGGGAAACACCCCAGACAAAAGTGCTGAGCACCTGTTTGTGACACACAGACAGGGACAAATCGCCACAGCATCGAGGCTCTAACTTTTGTTGCCTGTTATTTATGTATGTGCATGCATTTCCATGTGAATGGCGGGAACGTTAAAAATATTCAATGAAATGACTTGTGCCTTTTTTAAAAGTTGACTAAATATGTCAAAAGAGAAATGATTTCCTGTGTTTGTAACAAGATAAGTGTCATGTACTGAAAATCTGAGGAAAAGAAGTATTGATCCAAGGTTGAAATAAAAAACATTGTTATTGTTAATTTCCCTGACTTTGAAAACCATACTGTGGTTATGTTAGAGAATGTCCTTATTCTTAGGAACTATATGCTGATTATTTAGAAATCAAAGGAATGAGGCCTATAATTCTCACGTGGCTCAGGAAGAAATGACATCAATAATGTGTATATGCACACAATACTTGCCTAAATATGCACATGTATACATATATGTCATACACACATACATACATCCATGAGAAGGTGGTAAACAAATGCATAAAAATGCTGAAAACTGCTCAATTTGGGTGAAAGAGGATACGGGAGTTATTTAATATTCTTGCAAATTTTTGCAAGTTTAAAATTATTTCCAAACAAAAATTAAAAAGTATTTTTAGCATCCAGGCCTTGTATAAATGGCTCTAACATTGGTTAAATGAATATTTATAACATGGATCTATTATAGCAATTCCGGTTCCCGTTCTGAGGCCTGCTGACCACAGCTCCCTCAGCTGCATGCTCTGTGTCTGTTCCCAGCTTCATGTGCGTAGCCCACGTACTCACCAGGGCCAGGCGGAGTTCCCGGTGAGAAGGCTGAAGTGCCGCAGCTTCCCGGTAAATCTGCAAGGCCTCTTCATAACGGCCCGTGTTGTAGAATAGTGCTCCCAAAGGCGACAGGGTCTCCGCTTTGCGTGCCACCTTCAGGGCGCTGAGTTTTAAGAAAGGCGGATTAACACTTTTCTTCTGGTAGGTACACTTCCGAAGGTCAGAACTTAGGGATGGCTGTCCAGGTTTGAGATTTTGTGCCAATATGATCTTTGTTCTTATATCAAGAAGCATGTTTAAACAACATCGCAGTGCCATTCTCTGACTATATGAACATCTCTAGTGGCCTAACAGGGTGGAAACTGAGCCCCAGGGTCTATTCCAGCAATGGTGACAGACTTGTTGTGATGTATGCATAATATTTCATTTATATCCACTTTTGAAACTGCTATTGGTGCTTTGGGTTGCAGTCCATCACTTCAGAAAACAGTGGGAATTAAATTCCAACCTTGGTTAGCACCATGTTCTAACCAGCGGGCAAGAAAGTCATTAACTGGGATACCCCTGACAGTGTTGCATTGTTCTCTTTGGCGATAAGAATCTGTATTGCCTGCACCGGCAAAATTTGTTAGCATTCTGATAATATACCTGTCCCAATGAATTAAAAATTTGATGCTGTGGTCAATAATATAATAACAGTACAGGGACAGGTGGTTACTAGCTTTATCGTGGTGATCACATCGTAAGGTATATAAATGTAGACTCACCTAAAACTAATATGTCAAATGTACTTAAAAAAATTAAAAACATTTTTTTAAGTTGATGGGCAATTGCAGAGGTCTTTGGGCGACTTAAAATTGAAAGAAAAGACGTTTACCGTTTGTACCACTCTTCAGCCATGCTGTTGTCTCCCAGGGACCTGTAGAGCCTCCCCAGGTTCACCATGGCCACGTCATGACTCGGGCTAAGTTTGATGGCCTGTTGGTAATGGGCCACTGCCTTCTCGGGAGATCCTATAACCAGAGGTGCGTGAGAAGAGCAGAACATGCCTTAATTATAAAATACACGAGGGCTTTCATTTCTCTTCTGATGTACATCATTCTTCTTACAGAGCCATGCCATCAATTATTCAGCGTGTGAATTACTGTGCATTCGGGCTTCTTCTCCTTGCCACTGCCTAACTTTGAGCCATTTAACGTTTCATTCCCATTTCCAGAGAAATTAACAATTAAAAAGCAATAGAAACAGGCCCATTCTTGCACTCCAGTATGCTCTGCTTGGGGCTCTCGCCCCTCCCGGTGATTTTCCTGTTATTCTCATTGTAGGTTTCATGATTAATGGCCTTTGGTTTCCAGCAAAAGCCTCACCCAGTTTCTAAGGACCACCTACACCTGGCCCCCACCTGCACCTGGTCCCACTGGTTACTCTGACTGACCCTTACAAGAGACATAAATATCCCGCGTCCCCCCTCGCCCCCTGCTGATGCAGTTTTGGCTTCAGCCTTTCTGCTAGCAGATATAACAATAAATCTATAATTCATAATTCTTTACCCCTATTGGCCTCATGCATTCTTTCTTCAGCGACCCTGTTTCTTTTAATATATATATTATATATTATTAATTTTAGTCAAAGTGCTTTCTGGCCATTACCCTAGCTAATATGATGTGTTGAGATTATCAGTGGTTGTTATTTATAAAGATGTGTTGCTACTCATTATGCAAAAACATGGAATTGGCTATTATAGAAAGAAAACTGTCCTGAAGTAATTTCTAAGTGTCTGTCTCAATTACTATACTACAGCATCGCACCTGAGACACTGCTTTAAATAAGAATGTATTGCAGGAAGAGATTAACCAAGAACATATGCTTATATGCATAATCCATGGACAGAGACAATAGTGCGGTGAAGGCTGGGGGAGGGGGTAGGAGTGGGTTGGAGGGGGGCAATCAGAGGAAAAAGGGGAATCTGTAATACTTTCAACAATAAAGATAAATTAAAAGTAAATAAACAAATTAGCATGTATTAGCTGTACCTAAAAATATTTTTAACCACATATTTTTAGAAGGCATTAATTTTAAAAAAGTAATGCCACCTTGCATTTGTCCAATATATTGTACATTTTAAAACACTTTCATTAAGTGGTCTCATATGATCTTTGCAGGTATTTTTGATGTTATTTAGCTGCCTATTGATACCGCGTAGCTGCCTCTTAGGACTTAGGACCTATTAGGGTAAACAAAATTATTGCTTGCAGATACAGACACTAAAGTGCAAAGACATTCAGAGACTTGACAGGGATCCCAGGGCAAGTGAGGGTAAAGGCCAGAACTAGAATCAAGTCTCTCTAGTCTGAGAAGGTTCACCACAGAAGCTTCCTGTGAGAGTATGTCTAAGTAATGGAGCGGTAGAAGAGTCTAATGTTTAGATGGAGTGGGACGTTATGACCCACACAGGCATCTTCTCAAGAGAAACCCACCTTTTTTGAATGCAAGTTTAAGTAGGAGTGCCAGATTACTGGTGATGGGGGGAATTGCACCAGTATAAAAACATAAATATAGAGAAAGTGGTGGGAAGGTACATAGTATTGTCAGTGGTGTTTATTGGGGTGGGGTTTTTTGTTGAAGTAGAAGGAAGAGGACTAGATCAGGCCTATGGGCCTCTTCCGGTGCTTACATCTTTGTGTTATGGGCTTTATTATGATGTTGCTAATGAACCAGCAGGTGGCACTACAAAACCATTTTACATGTAAAAATATGGGCAGTTTCTAAGTGTATCACAATGTAAATTTATGTTCTCTAAAACAGAAGAACTTCCAACATCCTCCAAAACAAAACCCTTTAGAATATTTCACACTGACAAAATGATTAAAATTAACTTTTACTGCAGGGCCGGTAGCAGGTAGTATAATAGTTAATGGGAACAAAGTAGTGCTTTTGCATTAAATTCAAATGTTTTTTTTTTAAATCTTTTATAGTGTTCATAGCATGCCAACAGTATATGGAGCACAAGTCATAAAGAAAACAGAATCCCTGCTCTGTCAAGTTTTGCATTAAATAGGATGGAGTAAGTGTGTTTTACATAGCACTGTCATATAAGAGTACTTTATCAATTACAATAATACAGTTTCTGTAACGTATACCACATGAGGAACAATATAATAACTCTGGAGGCTTTTTAAAAAAATCAGTTGCAGAAAAGTATTTACCATCTGCTAGTAACGAGATTCAGAGCAGGTTGTGCATCATTGTAGAGGAACATTTCATTATCATAGATTTATAAACTTGTATAAATGGTACTCAAAGAAGAGCCATTAAATCATCAAGACTACTTACTGTCTCCTGGGGAGTTTCCCTAAAGATATGATTATAAGAACTGGGCACTTTTACTGAACTGAGCCTGAAGATTTAGATAAATGACAGCTCCATGGCACACTGTGACTGTCAGTGGTGTTAGCATCCTGCCAAGCCCAGTGAATTGTACTTCCGAGGCATTATTTGGGTGGTTGCCATTTTGCTCGAGAGCATTATCTAATCTCAACAGAACAGATTCTCTCTAATTTCACTTACCAGTATCAACTAAGAAAACTCCATAGTTGTTGTGTAAGTCTGAGCTATCTGGACAGTTCTTTATTCCAGCCTGGTACATTTCCTCAGCTTCCTTAAATCTCTCCTTTACAAGAGAATAAAGAAAAATAAATGAGAAAGTTGAAAGAATTAACAATAAAATGAATAGAAGTGAGAAAAGCAGGAAAAAATTTACTGAGCACCTATTAATCAATAGGCACTGAGATCAACACGAGGTACTCTTCTGAATTAAAGTCAATGATAACTGCATACACGCCCACAATTCATACCTGTGCTTCGTTCCTTTGTGGCAAACAGCTGATGTCCACTGAGATACCTGGAAGGATTTGCTCTATAGCTGGAAATAGCCTCAAAATGGTTGTTTGAATGGGATGCCCTCCACCCAGTAAGTCTCTGGATGAAAATGGGTGACTCATCAATATAAGAATACTTCCTAGGTGGCAATCTGACTGGGAGACAGAGAGGCCTGGGATAGTTGTCTTACAGCTGCATTTGTATAGGTAGTACTCTTTTTAGCTGCACTGTATGGTTTATTTGGAGAGGTTTGTGGGGGGGGGGCGCGGAGAGTGGGAGGAGAGGTGGATGCAGATTATGGGAGGCTTTGTCATATCCCTTCTTTTTTGAAATATTTCTTATAGCCCACCCAACTATTTGCCACTTTCCTTTATCCAACCTGTGCTTTCCATCTCTAAGCTATTCCTTCCAACAGGAATATACGTCCCCTCAAAGGCATGCCTGCAACTCCTACCTCTGTGGCAAGGTCCAAGTCAACCACCACTTCTCCAGTGGATCATTTTCTAATTGCCCTGATCTACTCTCTGAGCATTCACGGAACATACTTTAATAACTCTGAATTAGCTTTTAAGCACTTCTTTTTCTCTACAACCACCTTAGATTGTCATGTCACATACACCTCACAATGTAGAAGGTAACAGATAATTAATGAATCGACGTTACCCAGGTTCTAACAATTTCTCACAAGTAAACAAGTTCATAGTTCCCTAGTACTATTGTAAGGTCAGGTGAAAATAAATGATTTGGCATCAAGCACATCACAACTTTTCCTTTAATATGCTTGGAACGTGGACATTTTCTGTAATTTTATCACAAGTTACTACTACCAAGCATTCAACTCAATGACAAGGGAAGGTATGGCATCAGTTTTCTCAGACATGACACCTTAAGCTTGTGAATGAAAATGTATTGAGAGCACTCAGCATAAGCCAAGAAGCCTAACTCTGCTTTGACCCAGAAAAGTAAAGACAGTTTACCTTCTGCAGAATGACAGAGGCCATTTCTTCAAATCCACACATTGAAGTACCATTTTGGGAACAAAGTGTGGTTTGAATCTGGCAAATTTCACTTATCTAAATTATAGAATCACTAGAGGGCCAGTGCACAAAATTTGTGCATGGGGGGGGGGTGGTGGTGGATGTGGGGTCCGTCAGCCTGGCCTGCACCCGCTCACAATCCAAGACCCCTCAGCGGATGT
>NW_006295056.1:1296719-1299391 GCF_000327345.1 Myotis davidii
AAGTGTCTGGCATCAAAAGAAACAATTACACTTTTGGATATCCATCCATCCATCCATCCATCCATCCATCTCCTCAACAAATATTTCATGAGCACCATCCATGAGCCAAATATACAGCTGAGACAGAAGAGTGAATGAGACAGACACAATCCTGCCCTTACAGACAATTAAGTAGGATTCAAACAAGAAGGAAACTTTGCAATGTATGGTGACAGTGTCACAGGAGGGGAAGCAAAAGATACTTGGGAGGCAATAAGAAGTGACCCCCAGATTTGGGGTTGGATAGGAACTGCACACCCATCATGATCCAAATACCCAAGGATGTTGGTGACCATGAATTCTTGCAGCTGTGTAACTTAAAGATGTGCTTGAAAAAAATCTATGGCTGCTTGAGATCTTAAAAACTTCCTTGTAACTAAATTGTGGGAGAGTTGAAAGGCATTTTTCCTGAAAGAAACAAAGTTGATGTCTTCACATTCCAACTTGCTGAAGTCAAATATAACAGTTAACAACAGTTTTCAAGTGCAATTACTGTTTTACCTGATTTAATTTTACTTTTCCCCTCATTTCCTTGCTGCTCCAAAATAGACAGAGATCACCTTTTTCATCTAAAAGTTCTCTTATGTTTGGCTTTATGTGCTGGGTTTCCATTAGAAATTCAATTTTCAAAGTCGAAAGAAGTAATGGGATTTAAAGGACCGGGCGTGTCAGAAGCAAGTAATCATACCTCCGTACTCTTGGTAACCCCCAAGGGCAGTCTCAGGACTCTGGCTCTATGATAAATGTCTTCAATATCTGTCTTTCTTTTCCTTTCACTTGACTGTAAATTTCAAGGAATGATTAACTCCAGTTATTGAAAAATGAAAGAAGAAAAATACCTTCTAGGTATTTATTTAAAATAAATTCAACCTTCTTTGGAAAGACAATGCATTTATTTTAAAAAGTAGTAGTATTCAATCCCTGAAGCTCAATTTCATGCACTCACTTTTATTTGCCTCTTATGGCTAGATATCCTGACCTAAGCCTGACCATTCTTAGTATACTGATTTGTAAGATCCAGGAGAAATGAACATAACTATTTATAGAACAACTTTAATTAAAAATGCTTGGGACCCAGAGAATGGATCTGACAAAAAATACTGTCTGCTGTACATCCGAGTCCACAACCAACTGCTCCGCTGCCTCAGCATGAAATCAGCCTTTAAGGGCAGCGGTTTAAAATGGGCAGCATGCAGCCATGGGCTCCTCTCCAAGGCTCCGAAGATTTCAGTGGGGTGGAAATAAAATGGGCCTCAGGGGAGAAATAAAACATACTCCACATCTCCACTTTTTACATGCTGTAATTACCCAACATGGTATGCTTTCTACTGTAAGCGGGGAGGGGAGAAGTGAAAACTAGATCTTCTGGACAAGGAACTCTCTTGAACAAACTGATATGTTTGGAAAACATTTCTAATAGTTCAAGTGCAGTAACTAGGAGAACAAGTAGATTAATGCATCGATCCTCAAACTTCTTGGTTTTAGGACCCTTTTGCACTCTGAAAACTACTGAGGACCCAATAGAGCTTTGTTTATGTGGGCTACAAGTACTTACCACAGCAGAAATAAAGCTGAGAAATTTTAAAAATACTTAGTTTATTTAAAATGATAATAAACTCAGATATAAGACGTTTATATGAAGAATAACAATATTCTCCAAAGAAAAAAAATTAGAATAGTGACATTATTTTCTATTTTTCTGCAAATCTTTTTAATGCCAAGCCTAATAGAAGATAGCTGGATACTCATATTTACTTTTATGCTCAATCTGTTTTTATACGTTTTTTATTTTATTTTTTCCAATTACCATGTTTCTCTTTTATTATATAGGATAAGTCTATTTCACAATAATTTCTTTTATATTTTCTCTTTTCAAAAAGCATTTGAGGTGGCCACTGTTTAAGAAGCATACCTGAAACTTTCTACTGGAAGTATAAGTTAAAGATTGTAGGTAGAGGGAGCAAGATAGCTGCTAAAGTGACTTATTATCCCAGAGGCAGAAGATTACAGCCTCATCATCCCATTGAACTGAATTCTTTTCTTATTGACTCCTCTCCTTAAACTTCTCATTTCTTCCTTCTATTGTCTCTTTTTCCTGGCTCATCCTTTTTAAAATTTCTTTTGCACTCATTCTCTATCTCATTTAAAAAAAAATATTTTCTTTTCTGCTCTCCTTTTAAAACTTCTTTTTCTCTATCCCTTGTCCCTCTTGTTACTCTTCCCTCCCCTTCCCTTCTCCACCCTATTCCATCCCATCCCTTCTTTTACACTCTATTTACTGATCACTTTTAACATTTTTTGCTGGGGTCCAACCCCAGCAGGTCCAGGGGTCCCCAAAGGTGTGGACAGAGTCGGTGAAGAAGGAATGACATGGAGGCAGCCTTCAGGTGATCAGCATAGCCAGGTTCCTCTAAGCCAGGTTCTGTGTCCATGTTCTCTTGCTAGGTTCTCCAGCCACATTATCCAGGTTCTCCAGCCAGGTTCTGTAGCCATGTTCTCTCGCTAGGTTCTCCGGCCAGGTTCAGTCGCCAGGTTCTGTAGCCGGCTTCTGCAGCCAGGTTCTGTCTAGGTTCTCCAACCAAGTTCTGTAGCCAGGTTCTGTCCAGCATCTTTTGCCATGTTCTGTCTCTAGG
>NW_006295056.1:1300083-1308904 GCF_000327345.1 Myotis davidii
TCTCTCGCTAGGTTCTGTCTCTAGGTTCTGTTGCCAGTTTCTGTCCAGGATCTTTTGCCATGTTCTGTCTCTAGGTTCTGTCTCTAGGTTCTGTGTGTAGGTTCTGTCTGTTTTTATACGTTTTTTAGTTGAAGTACTTGACGTGTATGTTTTTTAGTTGAAAAAGGGCATAATATTTTAATAGTTTTTTCATGATTGTGGATACATCATGTAGCCTCTAAAAAACTACTGTATACTCATGAGAAAATGAGAATTAAAAAGGCAAATTACTTGTTGGTACTACTTTGAAAGTTACATGGACCTTCTTGGACCCCTGCAAACACTTTGCGATCAGCTGGCCTAGTGAGTGGCCTGTAACATGTGTACTCACTGTACAGAAGTTATAGGGTGTGGAATTCTAACAATGTGAAGGGCCTACAGAGATGGGGACTAGGGCGTACTCCTCATGCCCTGACATTATGGTTGTGTATCTGAACTACTTTCGAGAAGTACTTTCACTCTAGTCAATGACATGAGCACACAGAGTAATAAGGTACCCTTCCTCCCATCAACCCAATGACTTCATTTTATTTTTTTATTTGGTGACAAAGATGCCTAAAATCCAGGTCTCCTGATAACAAGTCCCAGTGGACTTACTGCAAACCACATAGCCCCGGTTACCCAATAATATATGGAGGAAGAGCACTGGGAAGTACTTGTTGCAATTTTGCTATCCCCTCATCAGATATTGATTAAATCTTGGACAGAGATCTGAATTCTTGAAAAAAGGATAGAAACATACCTACAACATTAAACATGGAGAAGATTAGAGATCCTCTCTCTTTCAGAAAAGTCATAACTTTATTATGACTAATAAATGACTTTATTTACTATAACAAACCTGGGAAGTTTTGGACCAATGGAGGTGTTTAAACTCATGTGAGTGACTTCTCTGAGAAAATCTTCATGACACAGAAGTTTAAAACGCAAAGCAAAGGTGTCTGCTTTCTCACCCTCTTCTTTGCTTTTCCTTTTCATAAAACATTTTCACCCATCAGTCATCAACATGAACATTTATGAGAAACATGCTGTCAATGTTTGATGTCTAATTCTCCTTCACGTTCAACTGAAATGAATCAATTAACTTGGTGAGCCTCCACAACCACAGAAATGTTAGGTATTTCTCAACCTGAATTTTCTCATCATTCAGTAGACTCTGATCAACACCACCCTGTAACAATTTCAGGTGAGAGAAATATTTTAAAGAGGAAATGCCAAGAATAATAAAAAGAACCAAAAAAAAGTATGACAAGAGTAAGCAATTACAATTATGCTAAGTGAAATAAGTCAATCAGAGAAAGATAAATATCACATGATCTCACTCATTTGTGGAATATAATGAACAACATCAAATGATGAACAAAAACAGATCCATAGACAGAGAAGCATCAATCAGACCGTCAAGCCTCAGAGGGAAGGCAGGGGATGGTGGGGGGAAAAGGGAAGTCCTTTCAACCAAAGGACTTCTTTTTAAAAAAGTATATTTTATTGATTTTTTATAGAGAGAAAGAGAGAGGGATAGAGAGTTAGAAACATCGATGAGAGAGAAACATCGATTAGCTGCCTCCTGCACATCTCCCACTGGGGATGTGCCCGCAACCAAGGTACATGCCCTTGACCGGAATCAAACTTGGGACCTTTCAGTCCGCAGGCTGATGCTCTATCCACTGAGCAAAACCGGTCAGGGCACAACCAAAGGACTTCTATGCATACATATAAACATAACCAATGGACACAGAAACTGGAGGGGTGAGGGCAATGGGGGGATAAAGACACATATATAATACCTTAATCAATAAAGAAAAAAAAGAGTTAACAACAACATGGGTATAGCACTGTCAGGAGGCCTGGAAAATAGAAAAACCCACATATCCTAGAATTACAGCTTCCTTCTTATGCCATTTCATCCTCATTCGTTGCATTTCTAGGCACATGACTTTCTTTTTATTAGAGGAAGACACCTCTACTGTTCTCCACCTGAGAGCTGCACATGGTCTATTCTCTCTGGCCAGATAGCTTGTGCTATTCATTTTTCCTAATCTATAAAATTCCATTTTTTACAATCCATAAATTCTTCAGGTGTCAGATTAAATGTGACTCTTTGGCCACTGTCCCCCCTCCCCACATGAGGTTAGGTCCCCTTAACATTCACACTGGCGCTTTCCCTTTGCCCACTTGTCACAATTGTGTTAGATATTGGAGAGGGGACCAGTGATATAACTCTTTGTTTAGGGGTAGCCTTACTTTCTAGCTTCTAAATTCCATAAGGATAAGGTGCATCCTTTGCTGCTTCAACAATCTCTAATGCTTGGTGGTAGCTAGATGCTAAATAAACGTGTACTAAAGAATTAAATCCATGAATTCTTAAAGTGGGGGCCAGTACAAGTTGACTTGGCCACACATGCAATGCTATCCATGGCTGAAAATACCCCAGGCATTTTTAGAAGGACAGAAATTGACCCTGAACCTGTTAATGCTGATCTACACTTCCAACATGTATTTTATTGTTCCAATTTTCATTCTTATATCAGGTGAGGTCATATTCCAAAATACAAGAAGGAAATATTTTATTTTAAGTGTTATCAAATTAATTAAATGAGTTTTTCAATAGGCTATAAACATGGGGCTAGCCATAATTTGCAGTGAGTCAGAGTCATAAACAATGTTAATTTTATTTCCTTTACTGCTAGTGTATTGCAAGCTATCTAATGTATGGCAAGAATGAGCTGGTTAAAAATGATGGTGGGTCTGTAAATGTTTATCATCCTATCTGTGAAGCTGGAGTATAGCCAGTTCTGAATGCTAATGGAGAACCAGAGGAGGGGAGCAAGCCAGAGACCACCCTGACTTTGAATCTAAGAGTTTATTTTTTGTTCTTTGTTTTCTTATTTGCTGTAATAGACACAAGGGGATTAGCTTTCTTCTGGGTCCTTTTATGTATCTAATTGCTATGACAACTCACCCCCCGTGGGTTTCCTCTATCACTTCTCATCTCCCTTTTGGCCCCTGGTATACCCAATCTCATAAACAATGACCCTTACTACAGTCCGGTCACTGGACCCCAGCATCACACAGTGAAAGCTGTGGGGGCCAGTTGAGAGATCAGGCTCTAGTCCAGGTCCCGACACTAGTTGTTTGTTGGATCTTGAACAGCACTTAATTCTGTCCACCTCACTTTTTATATATAAAATGAAAAAGTTAAGATACTTTAAGATTTCTCCTCCCTATACTAGTTTTCATTTCCCCCTCAGAGAAATCACCCACTCATAACATGGTTTCACTTAACTGAAGTCCTAAATCTATCTTTCCATCCCTGATCTCTCTCACTGCCATCTGTCCATATGCTATTTTCATTCAAATGTTCCACTAACATTCAAGATGTGAAGAGTGTACACATGCTGGTGGCAGAGCATATTGGTACCACTCTTTTGGAAAGCAATTTAGTGATGTATCCCAAGAGCCATTTAGTAAGATATCTCAACAAAACATGCTAATCCTCTTTGACATGGGAATTCTATTTCTAGGAATCCCTCCTTAGGAAACGATTCAGAATATTGTTTTAAAAAGCCATAAGAAACATAAAGTTCACACACACACAAACACACACTCACACACACACCCCAAATGACCAACAGCGAGGATATAATTATTCATATTACAATGCATCATTTTGATAAACTGGTATGCAGCCATTAAAATTATATTTATGAAGGCCATTTAGCACCATGAAAATACATACCACATTATGTATAATGTAAGAGCAAGTGAAAAGAACAGAATACAAATGATATGTTAATGTAAGTATGGAAACAAAATAAGTATATTAAAAAGACCTGCAGGATATTAAGAAAATGAAAGTATTTGTTGTTTCCAAATATTATATTATATTATAGACAAAAGGTATCTTTTATTTTCTCTGATTTTTCTACATTTTCCATTATGTTTTTATATTACTTGTGTGACTGAAAAAAAATGTTGAAGCTGATCTCATTTTCTCCCTTCCTAACATCTTGCTCCTCCCTGGCTTCCCCGTAGCTACCAGTGGCCATGCATCTTCTCAGTCTTTTAGCATTCTGCCCTGGAGTTCTTATTTTTCTATTTCTCTTTCCTTTCAGCCTCCTCATGCAGTTAGTCTTTAAGTACAAAGGGATTCTTTTTCCACAGTAGAGTTTAGCCATTCCCACACTTCCTTTCTGAAACAAGGCTCCAGCCACTCACACCACCTGAATGCATCAAAAGCCTCACATATATCCACCGGACCTTCTTCTTCACATTTTTAAAAACCCATTCCTCAGACATTTAACCTTTGCTTTCCATTATATATCAATTTCAAAAGTGTGCTTCATTTTGGACCTTAATATATTCCACCATAGAATGTCTTTTCAAGCTTATTAACCTATTTTTCAAATGTCCCCTTCTCAGATTCTCTACTCTGACAAGATTTACTAACAACCTTCAGGTTCCAACAGAGTGAGAAATACAATATCAGTCACAGAAAAAACCTAGAAGGTATTATTACAGTCGTGGTTTTATTGGCAGTGAGGACAGGAAATGGTGTCAACAGACGGCAGCATGCTTACAATAACAGGAGGGCATGCCAAGTGGACCTTGTTTGCTTCCTTTTTTTTTTTTTTTTTTTTTTTGTTAAATGGGGATTGATGGGAGTACAGTGTCTCCCTGAATCTCATTTTAGAATGAGTCCGACAAAGTGTCTCACAACATTCTTGTGGACAAGACCGAGAGAGGTGAGCTAGGATGATAACATAATTCAACGAATTAGCCAAAATTTGAATAACTGTACCTAAAGAGTCTTGGGTAAAATAGAGGTCAATCTGGAGAGAAAATTCTACAGACACAATGTGGGCTTTCTACCTGCTAGTGATGTTATTAAAAATGTAAATAAATACCTAGAAGCTATTCTTACTCAATTTTCCAACTGAAATAGCTGGAAAAGGTAGTAAAATGAATGGCAGAAAAAGGACTAAAAAGTCTTAGAACACCTGAAATTTCAGGCTGATATAAAGAAATAGAGATTAAAGACAGATAAAGATGAATTCGTTCATGCAGGTTATGAAAAGTTGCCTGCAAAATGAGTGAGACCTGGATTAACAAACTTTCACATTTTTAGGGATTTCAGTGGAATGAATCTGTAATCTGAGCCAGAGCATCACGTGGAAGCTGAACAACTAGCATTATTCATTTTAGGGTGTGATAGAATAGATACACGGAAACTCAAGACAGGAAAGTAAGTATTTCTATTCTGTTAGGGAGCCATATTGTCATGAAGAAAATAGATAATCCAGAGGCCAGACAAAGCAACATGACCAGAAGGAAAGCATTTCTCACCAGGGTAAATGAGAAATAAGTTGAAAGAAGTGGGGTTGGCTTAGAAAAGAGATAATTAAAATCTGGCCAGTGTGGCTCAATGGTTGAGTGTCAGCCCATGAACCAGGAGGTCAGAGTTTGATTCTCCATCAGTGCATATGCCAGAGTTATTGGCTCAATACCCAGTGTGGGCATGCAGGAGGCAGCCAATTGACGTTTCTCTCTCTCATTGATGTTTCTATCTCTCTATTCCTCTCTCTTCCCCTCTCTAAAAATCAATAAAAATACATTTAAGAAAAATTAAATCATGGATAAGCAAACTGAATATTTAAGGCTACTCCAGGTTTCTGCCTGTTTTGAAAAAAAGAAAACAGAATGTATAATTAGAGAAGTGACAAAGTAATTGTGCTCACAAGCTGTGGTCAAGAAGCTCTCTGTTGTCCTGGGCCCAATAAGAGCAAATTATAGGACTGGGGATTTCAGCTCAGTGTAGGAAAGAGTTTTCTAACATTACCCTGCCCCCACCCAGCCCATCCCAACCCCAGAGTAAGCATGGCCATCCACGTGCACAGGTGGCCCGGGAGATAACCTGTGAGGGGAGAGTTTCACAAGTGTGTCTTAGATTGACGAAGGTTTGTGAATGTTGCTTTCGTATAACCTGGATGTTTGAAATTGCGGAATGCTGTTAAACAAGGTCGTGACACACAAAAATGAATTGATCTTGCTGCCAAAGAATGTGAAGCTGGGTGGATTTTCTTCTAATAGTTTCGCTGTGCCTTGCTTGTATATCCGAAGCACCTTTTTATCACTAAAGAACTCAAAACATGAAGACAAGATGTTGAAAGAGAGGGAGTCAATCTGGAGTTATACTCATTGGCTGCTCTGTCTCTTTGATGTTAAAATCAACTGCCCAAAGGAGCAGAACAGAGAACCTTCCACTATTTCAATTACATTCTTAGGTCTCACAGCATTTTTCACTTGAACCTAGAATAGGAAAGAACGGCAAAAGATGTGACCTTTGCATGTTAGAAAAGGTCATGGCCATAGTCACAATTTGGTTTTCGTAAAAATTCTTCATAACTTATGAGACATGCAATAACTTTACATCGACTTGCCATTGTGGTTCACAAAAATATATTTATCACATGATTGATTTTATTACTTTTATTTTTTAAAATATATTTTTATGGTTTCAGAGAGGAAGGTAGAGGGGGAGAGAGAAACATCAATGATGAAAGAGAATCATTGATTGGCCAACTCCTGCATGTCCCCAGTAGGGGACTGAGCCCAAAACCTGGGCATGTGCCCTGACTGGGAATCAAACCGTGACCTCTTGGTTCCTAGATCGATCCTCAACCACTGAGCCACACCAGTCTGACAATACTGCTTTTCTTAAAGAAACTTGCAGTTTTGCAAGGAAAATAAACCTCAAAAACTGTTTAAATTATAGTTCAAGGTATTAATTTAAGAAATAAAATGAGTAATTGATATGTGTTTCTTAAAAAGTTATAAGAGCTCCAAAGAAATATAACTCAATATAACTCACCATGAGATGGGAAGGTGGAAGAATGTTGAGGGAGGAAGTGGAAGTTGACTTGGATCTTGAAAAAGGGAGAGTTGAGGGGGAGAGAAAGAAAAGATGCCATTACAGAAAGATGGAACTGTGTAAATATCTGTAAAGAGCTTCCCTCAAACAAAATACTGGGTAATTACTAGTATTATGTAAGCGATATTGTCATTTATCTTACGGACCATTTTCATTAAGAAGAGAAATTTAATGTTTATTAGCTGTCCTGGTGAGTTGTGGGAAAAAATATGAATGGGAACTATTAATGAAATGCCTTATTCATTTACTTATTTACACCTTATTATTCCACAAAGAAACTGAAGCAGTTTTCAAAAATATAGGACATACATTGGATAAAATAAATTCTTAAGGAAAATGATAATAAAGCCAGGAGTAAAAGCAGCACACACAGAAAAGCAGATTGCAGAGTCTAGAATGGTTGTTGGTCAAAGGTGGGGGGCAGGGGATGGGAGAGATTTAACCTTTCTAGTATTTGCAAGATTTATCATGCATCAGATTAAAAAGAAAACAAAAATCTTGCAATTCAACAGCCTAGCCTTTCCTAATACTGAAACATGAGAGAAATTTCTCCCTCGGGATGTCATAAAGAAGCCACGGAATGCTTTAGGAGGTGCTGGCCTCAATTCCATCCCCGACCTGATGGATATAACTGAGCAATTTCACATGCTCTTCCTCAGTGGAGGACAAGAGCATCATGCTGAGGCACAGTTCAGCTACAAAACAGTGTGGCCCACCTGCCCAACCTCCCTTGTAATATAAGAGTAAATTTAGAATATGTGCTAGATTGGAGGGACTCCATGTTCTTCAGTTCATATTGACTCATTTATTTACTCAAAATGTATTGATTGCATGCAAGGTGACAGATCTGGGGAAATAGCCATGAATAAAACTCGACAGCCATTCTCATGGAGTTAAATATTCTGGTGGTGGGAGAAGGATCACAGACAAATAAATACCTGTGAGGTGGTGATAAACACTATGGGGAAAAGTAAGGCAGAGTAAGGTGATAGAGAACAAGACGGGCAGTGTGAGGTTAATATTTAGAACGGTTAGTCACAGACAACCTCTCTGATATGGTAATGTCTGGGCTAAAACCAGCGTGACACAGGGAAGGAAACTAAGATATGAGAGAAAAGTGTTGCATGCAAAGGGAACAGTTAGTGCAAAGGTTCTGAGTGAGAAGTATGCTTGGCATGTCTGAGCAGCTGCAAGACATCCAGTCAGGCATAGGCAGAGTAAAGGTCTTCTTATCAAAATAAAGGACCCAGGATGAGGTGAGAAAAGGGAATAATGATGGAGCCAGTGATTTCCTCAGAAAATCCCTGCTGTGTCTGTTTCAGCTTAAGCCAAAGGCAGCTGAGGTTGCCAGAGTATATCATAGAATATCACCATCATCATTTTAGTTTAAATGTTGGGCTACAGCCTGCATTAAAATCACCCATTCTAGACATGGGCTTTTTGCTAAAGCCTGCCTACATTATATGTAGAGTATGAGAGCAAGACAACTAGACTTATCATTTCTGATACTTAAATATTCACAGAATGTTTTAATTTTGTTTCCCAGTGACACCTGCAAATTGCACCTCTATGAACCTGACATGCAGTACCAAGTCATTCATTACATTTAAGCCATCTGAGGGTGCAGGGCGTCTTTCAAAGACACTGAGTTTTATTTTATTTTTTAATATATTTTATTGATTTTTTACAGAGAGGAAGAGAGAGGGATAGAGAGTTAGAAACATCGATGAGAGAGATGCATCGATCAGCTGCTTCCTGCACACCTCCTACTGGGAATGTGCCCACAGTCAAGGTACATGCACTTGACCGGAATCAAACCTGGGACCTTTCAGTCCACAGGCCGATGCTCTT
>NW_006295056.1:1309144-1322882 GCF_000327345.1 Myotis davidii
TTTTTACAGAGAGGAAGAGAGAGGGATAGAGAGTTAGAAACATCGATGAGAGAGATGCATCGATCAGCTGCTTCCTGCACACCTCCTACTGGGAATGTGCCCACAGTCAAGGTACATGCACTTGACCGGAATCAAACCTGGGACCTTTCAGTCCACAGGCCGATGCTCTTCCACTGAGCAAAATCAGTTAGGGCCTGAGTTTGATTTTAGACAATCTGGCAATTGCATGAAAGCAGAACCTACTGTCTATCGAGGGCACTTAAGTGTGTCAACAAAACTTATCATCATTTTAGAGAAGACAGCTTACATTTGTTTCCCCATAGCAGGGAGCAGGCATCCAGGACACGGAGAAGTGGTACCAAATCACTTAGACACAGGTGAAAAGAAGGAGGGGAATGAGATACTCCTCTTTGATGCCGAGAGAAATGTCTCAGGAGCCTGTACTGTAAGCCTCTGTGACCTTCTAACCGATATTAAGACACTGCGTCTATAAAATGAGTGGTAATTGGCTCCATATTGACTTTAGAGGTCGCAGTACATTAACAATTTCCCCAGAAAAATGTGACAAGTAAATAGTAATAAAACCAGCAAATACTGTGCATTGTTCTTGACAGATTTTGTCCCGAAGTGATAGAGAATATGTCAAAAGGCCTATAATGAACTTTTTAAAAATACCCTGACCCGAGGATATGTTTTTGTTGATTGAGAGAGAGAGAGAGAGAAACATCGATTGGTCGCCTGCGTATGTGCTCCTCTTGGGAATCAAACCCACAACCATCTGGTGTATGGAATGAAGTTCCAACCAACTGAACCTCCAGGCCAGGGCATAACGGACCACTTTTGTCTAAGGACCACCTGCACCTCACAGAGAATACTGGAGTAAGAATATTACACTTGTGATTTTTGTCAAGAAGAAAACTGACATAGAGATTAGTTGTCCAATATGAGCATATAAACTCAACCATCAGTAGCAAAACTCTGTGGAAAAAAAATTAAGTGAAATGAAATGGAAACAATCACCTGCTCAGCCAGCAATGAAGCGAGGCTTGAATACGCATCTGCAAAGTCCGGGCCATACCGAATGGAATCTCTCAGTAAAGTGACAGCCTCTTCTTTCTTCTCCTGGGACCTGTAGATTACCAGAGGGAGAGGGGACATCTTTTAATAAAACGTTATTGAAACCTTCTGATTAGACTTTAAGATCTGTTTATGTGAGCAAAGATGAACTGATTCCCTCGGGGTGTCATTGCAAATGAATTGAACTAACACTGTCTCGAGTCAACAGTTTCTGTCTCTGAATTCTCGGTGGAAAGAGATGTTAAGACGTAAAGGAAGCTGCAGGTTATTCATCGATTTTTCTACCTTCCATATCCTGCTGTGCACTTTTGGGGAGTTGTTATTTCATATCTTACAAGTGTGTTAGCCAGAAAGGTAAACCTTCAGAGGGAATGTGGGGACCTTCCCTGGGTGCACAGGAGCCCGTAGCGAGGCAGTGGAAGATGACTTGCGGCCCTGTAGTACCAGCTGCATCACTGCGGACTAGGTGCCTTATGGGGGCCGAGCCACGCCACCCATCAGGGACAAGCCAGCCAAACTGCCCCTGTCGGTCTTTGTTTTTCTAACTAAGAGAGATACATTTTTTACACATAGTTTATAAAATTAGGAATATTGTGACTATGGCTGTCTAAGAACAATTGGCTATTTTATCATCACATTTTAATGCAGAATTGAGGCTGTATCTTTGTTCTTTATTTTAATCTTCTCCCAGGGATTATGCTTCTGGTTCAAAAAGGACTCAAGGCCCCCACGTTATTCCCATTATTTGGGGTGACAGTTCTCTCTCCTGTTAGTGCTTTGGGGAAACACTGGGTCATTTTCCTAATATCAATATCTTTGAAGCAAAAAAAATATACAGTGGCAATGATCAACTTCGCTGCTAGTACAGTTCCACAAACACTGATCCCTTGCTAAGTGACAGATATTGTAACTGGCAAAAGAAGTGGAAGGAAGACTGGAACTACAGAGTGCAAAGCCAAAGGGTCTCCCCACCTTTTCCCACTACCAATGCTGAATCGTGTGCCTATGTTCTTTCTATTTAGAATCAACAATGGTTTTCATCAGCAATGAACATCTACCATATGCTCTGGTAAATTTTCACATAACATGATTAATTTTATTCTTACAACAATTCTATGCAGCAGGTATTAGTGTCTTATTATACTCATTTTTCTCTAATGAGAACATTTGGATTCAGAAGAGTCAGGTGACTCATCATATTCACATAATCCATCTTCTGAGTCAAGAGCCAGTGCTCGTCTATCACACCACTCGCACTTATTCTCTCTACTCATAAATCTACCTCCGTGACCTTGCTGCTCAACCTGTGATTCATGGAACTAGTATCATCAGCATCACTCAGGAGCTTGTTAATAATGCAGAGTCTCAGGCTCCAGCCAGACCCATTGAATTAGAGCCTGCACTTAAAACAGATTCCTGGGTAATTTGTACCCATGCCGAGATTTCAATGAATTATCAAAGGCAGTTGAGAGAAGCTCCTGCTATGAAACCCCTACAGCTTCAGTCTCTGCAGGACAAAGCTCTACAGAGGGAAAACTAATATTGACTCCTCGTGTCCGAGTTCCATGTGTTAGAAGCAGCAAGCATATCACAAGGTGATTTTACCTGGAAGATAGTCTTTTATCACAGACCTTGAGGAAAAAAAAAGTCATGTTTCCAGCATAGACCTTGCATTTAACTATTCAATTGAGCCAACATTTATCACTGTCTATGATGTGCTGGTTATTCCCCGAGGGAGGTGGCTGTCCATGACATCCTCCCTTTATTGGGGTCTAGCTAACTCCTACTGGGCTCCTCTCGATGCAAAATATCAAAGTGTGAAACCCGTGTCCTTAAGTAGATCGTCCTTGGGATGTGGCTTGAAAGTTGCATGGTTATAAAACAGTTGCTTTACAGCTCTCTTGGTGCTGCTTTCTTGTTGATTAATTCATTTAGTCAACAAACACTTAACGCGTGCCCAGAACACTCTATAGAAGTGCACACGTGTACTTACTCCTGCATTTCTATTCTAAAATATTTCTTGAAGTATTCTTCCAGGGGCACAACTTCTTAAATAAAAACTTATTTTTTAGCCCTGATTGGTTTGGATCAGTGGACAGAGCGTCAGCCTGCAGACTGAAAGGTCCCAGGTTCAATTCCGGTCAAGGGCATGTATCTTGGTTGCCGGCACATCCTCAATAGGGAGTATGCAGGAGGCAGCTGATCGATGTTTCTAACTCTCTATCCCTCTCCCATTCTCTCTGTAAAAAGTCAATAAAATATATTTTAGAAAACTTATTTTTTAATCCTGATAATTTTACTATTGATTTCATGGCTAGCAGAACTCTTCCTCCAAGGATTTTTTAAATCTTTATTAACATTCATTTGGAAATCCTCTCCAAATCCAAAGGGGGTTATGGACTTAGGAAATTAAAGCTGAAAATTAAGTCCCTCAGGACATAATTTAGCTTGGATATTCTTCAAGATCTGCAGGGGAAAAATGCACACACACAACATTTGATAATAAAATTTAATGATTTTTCATTTGTCATGCCTCATATCAGTTAGAATGGCAATGTAAGTCTTTTACATAAGAACACAGTGCGACTAATTACCACTGAATATAGTCTATGAACCTGTATACTTAAGGTCGTCCATTAACATTCTTGTGACCCAACAGAAAAGTTAGCACCAAGGTTACTTATAGGGAATGTGGATTCTTTATGAAAAACTGCATTTCTACGAATCTCTCAAGGGACTGACTGACACTTTCAGGAAACCTCTGTATTTCACAATTTCATTAGTGTATGAGCACTGCAAGGTGCAGCTGTGGGGGCACACAGGCCATTTTCTCTGGGCTCTCTACCCTTAGGTGACTCTGCTTTTCCATGGGAGCCTTTGAGAATCTGTCATTCCCTACCAATGGAGTGAGGCACATACCACCTTAACTGATATTTTACAATGCCTTTTACAAAAGCCCAAGAAATTCACATGTGGCAATTTTATTGCTGTTTTGTTTCTGAAAGGGAGAGGAACAGTAGGCATATTCATATAGAAAGAAATAGAAGATATATTTCTTCTATAGTCTCTCCTTTGCTCACACTTTGGTGGTAATTTATGAAATAGGTGTGGCTTTGACACCACAGTACCTTACATGGCAGACAGTTCATCCATATGGGACTCTCCTTGGTTTTAAAGTTACCACGTGAGAACTGAACTTCATTTCAACCTGTTTCTGAATAGCATCCCTTTTCATATTTACATTATGGCCCATGTTTCTCTGATACTTACCCCATATTAAAAAAATAGGGGCAAACCCAGACGGTGTGGCCCACTGGATGAGCTTTGACTTATGAACCAGGAGGTCACGGTTCGATTCTTGGCCAGGTCAGGGCACATTGCTGGCTCCATCTCCAGTAGGGGGAGTGCAGGAAGCAGCTGATGAATGATTCTCTCTCATCATTGATGTTTCCATCTCTCTCTCCCTCTCCCTTTATCTCTGAAAAAAAACATATATCCCTTCCTCTGAAAGCATTTCCCCCCAGAGCATGGCTTTCAACACATTTCCTTATATAAAAATATTCATTAATGTCCTACTGCCTACAGGTAGACTTATAGTTTAAAACCCTCTATGATACAATTCTGACCAATGTTTAAACATACCCAGGTACCCACTCGTCAGTCCAGCTAGACTGGGTGGCCTTTGACATCTTTTCTATAGAGCATAAGAGATCACCTGCTCCTTCTCTAGCCTGACTGCACCTTAAAACTATGCAGGGTGCTTTTCAAAAGACCTTCCTGTTCTGAGGTTGGGCCTCTTAAGAGGAAGCTCTCCACAGGAAAGTGACGGCCTTCCAGATTTGAGAATTACGGATATAATCTCACCTTCTCGGTTGATAGGAATGGAAACTGAGACTCAGGGGGCCTCGGTGACCTGCCCCGGGCCCAAGCACAAAGGGCGGCCTCCCCCAAGTCTGTGCCTCTCAGCCTGGACTTTTGCCTGTCACTTCACAGGTGGCTTGCCCCTCCTCACTACCCTTCTGCTGCCCCGGGAAGCCTTCCCTGACTTAACCAGCTCACAGCATGATGGCCTCATCAGAGCCCGAAACATGTAACAAAACCAGAAACCACACATATGCTACCTTTTTTATATTTTGCTTTTCTTTTTGTATCTCCATAACAAAACAGGTGGTAGGGGAATCACGTTAGAAGCCCTATCCTGGCCTCCAAAAGGGCAGCTGCTCTTTGTTATTCAGCCCAACATTCTAAGGAGTAATTGGGCCCCAGATTATTTTTCTCTTCCAAGGTCCTGGCAGGCACAGCATGTAAAGGGTTTCCAACACTGCCTCCTATGGGAGGGTACAAGCCTGTGTATCAGTGAACGTGCCATCCAGGCAAGGGGCTCCACGTTTTCCAACAGTTGTTTGCTGCATATGTACTCTCTGCTAAAAACAGAGTGATTCCTTTGCATTATTTATTTTAATGTCTTTTAAACAGTACGAATTAGGCATAATTATCTTTATTGTAAATACTAGCAATCACCACCCAACAATGCAAAACTGAGATTTGGAGAGCTCAAGTGGTTTGCGCACAGCTCACAGCTACTCTAACACCAGGCCCATGGGCAGTCCATGCTACGCACATTTGTGTCCACTCTCTCAAATGCCGTGCACTCTGTCTGTGACCAGTTTTAAATTCCTTCAGAGACAGGACCCATGCCTTATTCATCTTACTTACTTCTATCCCAGTGATCTGCACATAGTAGAAATTCAATAACTGCTAAATTACTTTTTAAAAGCCATGGTTTTACTATTTTCTTTAGTCCTAGATTTTTTTTATAAATCTCCTGAAATAAACTTCCCAATATTCTAATAAAAATTTGACAGATGAGGATTATATAATCCATTTTATAGCTCTCTTTCTATACCACATTCAATATTATAGAAGTGATCCTAAGGAAGGCAGAAGCACCCAAGGCTTGGAATCATTAAAAAGAAAATTACAAGTTTAGTGTCCATTTACCAGCATTGAGCACTTCTTACTTACCAAGCACTGGTAAGTGGCTTCTCTACCTTAAGTCTACATAGTAGTTAAAAGCACAGACTCAAAATTCAGGACTGAGTTTGGACTCTACTTTTACCGTTTGCTAGCTGTGTTTCTTTAGGCAAATTATTTAACCTCCCTGTGTCTTAGGCTCACAGTAGGTACTATGTATATTTTGGCTTTTATTAACTCATTTAATGTTTCTAAAAATCACCCATTGAAACCTATATCTCCCTTCCTTACAATTAATTTTTAAAACAAGCAGACTGTGGTGTTTTTGAAATTCCCTCAAAAGTAATATGCTTTCACACTTTAAACCATTCACAAAGAATTAGGTAACTGTCTAGGGCAGGGGGAAAAAATGGACACATATGTAATACCCTTTGTAATAAAAAATTAAAAAAAAAGAATTAGGTAAGATATCGGAGTGATATTAGATATCTGATATCACAATTGATTTTTCAGATGATAATCATCAGTAAGTACACCAACAAACAGCGTTGTACAAAATGTAAAATAACACCAGTAACCGAGGAATTTCCCTGGAAACCTCATTCCAAAGGCAAACACAGTGCTGAGGAGGCCTACAAGGCAGCCCACAGTTCAGAGTCCACTCAGCGGATGGTGAACCCACCCAAAGCAGTGGGTCTTCATTTTTAAGGGTGGTGGCTAAGGGCAGGAAAGAATCAGGAGCAATTTTGAGACCCTTCTTCAGCCAAGCCAGGGAAGCTTCTTAGAAAAGAAAGGCTTAAGCAGTTATTTCCAAGTAAAAAGGTATACCAAGAGATGCAAACAATTTCAGATAGATATAATGAGACTCCTTAATAATGGGAATTATCTATGCATTCTGACAGTATAGATTCCCCCTGGGTCAGCAGGAGACAGTGGTAAAACTTCCCAATGCATTTGCTCTGGGTCTATAAGAAGCTATTTAGGGAAATCAGTAGCCCATTGTCGATGTGAACCCCATCTACAAAGAGCTACTCTGTTATCCATTGACACTGACTCGACATTCAAGTGGGGGCAATAGGGAAAGAAGCACCTGTGCCTCTGAATTGACCAAGCATGTGATTTTGGTAACTAAGTCCCCAGGCTGTTTCTCTGAATTCAGTGGAAAAAGCTTGAATGAAGGAATCCATAACTGGTGAACACATTGACCAAGTCAACCTCAGTACATACCCCCATCCACTTAGCCATGGGCACACTTTCTGTGGGATCAAAAGGGCACGGAGTCCCTTAGGAAACTCATGTCACACTAAGGATCTTGAGGATAGTCAGTGCTTCAGTTAGGGGTTCCACTGGCACTGATGGAACTGTCAGGGACACCTGCACAGGTGAGGGAACTAGATGGGAGTAAGACTGCGCCAGGGTTAAGTAATGTCTCTTACCCTCAGCATCCTGCACTTCCTTACCTCTCAAATGAGCCACCAGCTGATGACTGAATCCTCCATGACCTAAAATATTCCATCTTCACTTTCCTGTGGGTCAATAGTTCTCAAATTTTAGTGCTTAAAAATAATTAGGCGTTTGGTAAAATGCAGGATCCCAGGCCTCATAAGGTCCAGTAGGTCCTGGGTAGAACCCTAGAATCAGTATTCTTTCAAATATATATATTGATTTCAGAAAGATAGAAACATCAACGATGAGAGAGAATCATTCATCAGCTGCCTCCTGCAGCCCCCTACTGGGGATCGAGCTTGCAACCCAGGCATGTGCCCTGACCAAGAATAGAACCCTGACCTCCTGGTTCACGGGTTGACACTCAACCACTGAGCTACGCCAGCCGGGTCAGTAATCTTAATAAACCCCTCAGGCGATTCTGTTGAAGGTGGTCTTCAGTCTGTGCTTTAAGGCACTGATTACCATGTGGGATTTGCCTCATCAATTGATCCTTGATGTAAGGCTAACTGCTACAGGATTAAGAACGCCTAAAAAGAGAGAGAGAAAGAAGACCTCCT
The DNA here is from genome assembly GCF_000327345.1 of Myotis davidii. Lineage (NCBI taxonomy): Eukaryota > Metazoa > Chordata > Mammalia > Chiroptera > Vespertilionidae > Myotis > Myotis davidii. Next base: position 1,317,202 of record NW_006295056.1, read on the forward strand.
GGGACGATCTGAGCCAAAGAGAAAGGTCACCGTGGCCAGCTGATTGAGATACCTCTGGATGGCCAACGATGTGGGGAGGCTGGAGGTAGAGTGGTACGCTGGGGAATACTGCAATCAGAAGAGGCAGTTTTCCCTCTCATAGAAGCTCTGCTGTGAATGTCCTCTACTTTGCATCCAAGTCCTAGCTCCTGTGCTATCCATATAGTCACCATATATAAATAAAAAGCTCCTAGTATGCTGCAAGCAAAATTCCACTCTCTTAAGTTTCCCCCGGGAACTTCCAAAAGGCTAAGATTCCTGAGAAGGGATTCCTGGAACCAATAACATCTTCATCATTGATTCCATAAGAGAAACATCAAGCAGAAATTAGATCTTGTTCATAATGTGCAAATCTTGCCATTAAACATTTGTAGTTTCACAGGGAATTTCCCCTTCAGTTCTACAGCAGTGAGACAGGTTCTCTGGTGTGTTAAGTAAAAACATTTGCACCATCTCACTTTCCTGGCTCTCTCTCAAGGACAGATATTTAGCAAAAGCAAATAAAACTTCACCACATTTTCTTTAAGTAATTAAGGACCTGTTAAGTGTCAATTTAGAAAACTTTTTGGACTCCTGTCTAAAATCTCATGACACATTCATTTAAACTGGAAGCAGATGCTTGCTTTGAAAAAGTATTGACATTTTGGGAGAATTTCGGAAATGCCAGTAACAGAAATAAATGGATTTGGCAATCCACTTGGCAGTAGTACAATTTCCCATTAACCACAGTTGTGAACTTGGAGTGCGGGGCAGCTCTTTTAATTTCTATTTCTTTGTTAGGGTGTTTGTTGTTTTTGGATCCAAAATCTGATGCCTTTTACAAAGGAAAAGAGTATTTTTTTTAATGTGGTGGTGAGGAGGAGGGGAGCTGGCTGATAGACTTAGCAGCTCTTGCGAAAAACTGAATCATGAAAGTCAAATTGAATCATGAAAGTCAAACTGTCTGACAGAGACGATCTTTTCAAAGCAAACATTTTTCTGAGGCTCTACCACTATCTTTCCTGTACAGTAAATTTTTAAAAATTGGATCATCCTCTCTGATGCCTCTTTTATGATCAAGTTTACTGAGTTCACCATTGGGTGATGCAATGGAAATATTGCATCTAGGTTACTGGCGTTCACCCTAGTGTTTCTGCTTGATGTTTTATGGAAGCTGCACAGAACTGTCTGGAAGACGGATTCATATTGTGCGGTGGTGGTAAAGAACGAATCTTTTTTCTGAACTCCAAACCCACACTCAGCATTAAGTAGACCACTTGCCCTCCCCACAGGGTGGGTTTGCAGGATCAGACTCAGTCACTGTGGCAACAACGGGAGGCAGCTGGGGTGCCCGCCTGTGTGGCGTGAGTGGTCAGGCTTTGGCTGTCATGAACACCTGTGTCCCAGCTGAACACTGAGGAGATGGAATGATGGGAAGTTCTGATGTTGTCTAGTCACAGGGCAGCAGAGATGGAGACACAGCTCATGTGAGGACCAGGCACAGGCAGGTTCTGAGGATGTGCTCCTCCGAGTCCCCTCCTCCTTCGCTCCTGTGAATGGCTCTTGATGTTCTTTGTCATCAGCTCAGAGCGGCCACTGCCCTGAACCCCAGAAGCAGGATGCATGTCCCACGGTGGCCTGGCTGCTGTGTGTGGGGAGCCAGCTCTGAGCCACGAGCGCATGGAGGTGGGCTGGGAGGGGATGGGGATAATGATCCCAGGCCAGCATCTCTTCAAAGTGCAGGTAAATATTTATTTAAGTTCAGCCCTTCAGTGACTTGAAGGAAGGTATGGAAGTAATGCTCTTAGGCTGGGGCCTGGAGGAGAGGGTAGCTGAGAATAGCCTGATGTGGACAGGGTTCATTTACCCTCAGGTAAAGGGCCCCTTGGAGGGTGTAGTTGAAGGCATGTCCCTCGTTTTAGGCTCAGGCTGAGGGCTGCCTAAATCCTGACTCTGCCCTTACCCGCTGTGTGACTTGGGTTAGATGCTCTATCTCCATGAGCCTCAGTGGCCCAATCTATGAAATGTGCACATGAATCTCTACCTCTCCAGGTTCCTGTGGGGGGTGAAATAAACGCTCACAGGCAGTGAGCTCATCAGAGTGTCTGGCATGTGGGCTGATGCAGGAAATGCTAGGTCCACTGGCTCCTTCAACCCCCTCCACCCAGAGTCCCACCTGGAATTTCTACGGCAGCCTCACGATTGCTTTCTCAGCAAAAGCAGGATGTTGCTCAAATGCAAGGATTGCCTCTGAAGACAAAAGGGACCTTCACGTTCCTTTGTATTCTTCTACTGACACTTCAGTTAAGAGATCAAAAACCTGGAGTCATAGTTAAAACCATGGATTCTTGCAGCCCAAGAGCTTTACAGCATCACCCGGTTCCGGCCCTTATTTCAAACACGAGTGAACGGAGTCTCAAGGAGGTTGAATATTGCCTTAAGACCTGTTCATCTGCAGGGGAAGAAAATGTATTCCCTGCTTCTCATTCATAATTAATTTTATAGTAAGAAGTTCAGCTTCAAATTAGAAGTGAGAAATTATGTCCCTGGGCTAGTAATAATTAAAAATCGCTAAAACTTATTTCATCTTTACTGGGGGCTAAGTCCTATACTAAGTACTTCCATGCATTCTCGTGTCTAGTACATACAGGATGTAGTTACTAGTATCATTTCCAGTGTATAAACGAATAATGGGAGGCAATGCAAGTAAAGTCGTTTTCCTAAGGTTGCTGACGCAAACTCACTGAGGCCTACAGCTGATGGACCTGCGGTGAGTGTGGCAGAGTGGGCGGGTTCTTGAGCCAGGAGGAGCACTTCGTTATTCAACTGTCAGTCACTAGTGTTCTTTTCACTTGGAGAAGGAGAGGCAGCAAAAAGATTGAGGGCAGAGAGCCCTACAATGCTGCCAGCAGGCAGGTAGCAACACAGTGGGCCTACTTGAGGGAGGGGACCCTGGGAGGGAGGCTGGCAGAATTGGTGAGGGGCCACGAAGAAGGGAGAGAAGCTTCGAGGCAAGCTTCACCTCCCCACAGCACTTCCCAGACAGACCCTGCGGGGCACAGGCAGGTGGGGGGCTGAGGAAACACACAGACGAGGCCTTTCCTTCCTGTCCTTCTGCTTCTCCTCCCGGACTTTCCAGAAGTTTTAGATTGGGAAGCCTTTAAATAATCTCTAACAACTTAGGTTCCACATTCAGTCTCCCTGTCAGGGCAAAGCTGATTTCCTACAGGATTTAAGATTTAAGATTGAATGTTGAGGTGCCTGGCCCCCTAAAGTAAGATGATATGTGCAAGAAGAAATTTCCAGTGATTACCCTCATTTCTCTCTCTTTTTAAAAATGCATGTTTTCATTGATTTCAGAGAGGAAGGAAGAGGGAGAGAGAGAGAGAGAAACATTAATGATAAGAGTGAATCATTGATTGGCTGCCTCCTACACGCCCCCAACTGGGGATGGAGCTGCAACCAGGCATGTGCCCTTGACTGGGAATCAAACCTGGACCTCTTGGTTCATAGGTCGGTGCTCACTACTGAGCCACGCCAGTAGGGAACCCTCATTTCTCTTTTAATTGATTTGTACCTTCTTTAAGCTACATTTCTAGTCAAGAGTTGTCCTAAGTCATTCCCCAGCACAGGATAAGGGAACTAGATTGCAGATACAGCCGGGAAAGGTGAGGGTTAAGGAGGGGGACAGGTGCTTTTCCTGACAGAGGAGACTGCTGGAAGCTCCTGTCCCTCACAATGCAGCCCAGCCTGTTCAGTTACGCTCTGTCAGAAATAGGTATGCAAGGAAAGAAAATGACGACAGTCCAATTTCTTCAAGGGAATGTAAACAAAACCCGGGGATCCTTAAAGCATGCTCTCCCGCACAGCACATCCTGTGCAGGGCTGTCTCCCGGCCTCCGCGGGGTTTACTGCCGCCATCAGGGCCAAGAGGAATGAGGAGAGGGACCTTTCCTTGCAAACCACACTGTGGACTTTAAACAACTTACTCATGCCCAGTTCTTTAGTAATCACAGCGTGAATGAGCAGGGTTTTGGTAGGGGAGAGATACTTACAAAAATATTTTCACAATTAGCAATGTGTTTATATACAAATAACTCCCAAATCCTGAGGAAGTAGGTAAACATTCTCATCATTTCCCAGATAACTCCATTTTGTAAGACACTGAAGATTATAAAAATGAGAATAAAACATATATCAGATGAACTACAGGAGTTCTCGCTTTGAACCCTTTGTAATGTTTTTCTCAACTGTAGTTTGCGAATGTGTATTTCTTGTACACTGGCAAGTCCTCAGTTTGGCCCAGCCTCTGGGTTTACACAATGTGGAAGAGGAGAAGAAAAGGAGAAATGTCATGATTGCAGAAAGTCCCGGATGCCATGGCATTTGGACTGCATGTGTGTCTGTAATGGACAATCAATGAATTTCTCAGGTGCCCTAAATTTAAAGGGAGGGTGGAAGTAGAGTAGATATTGGAAACAGAAGAGAAAAACAACGTGTTGTAATACAGCAATGAACTAAAGAGCTGCAAAAGCAGTGGAAGGCGGTCAATGGTGTCATATTCTTCACTTCAGAGTCATCAAGGGGAATGAGAGCTGAGAGAACCTTGGAAATTCATAGGTGATGTTCTAGACCGCAGCTCTGCTGGAATGCCGAATGAACAGGTGGGAGGGTGGAGGAGCACCATGTGCTAAGCATTCCTCTTGTCAATTTGATCAGAGAAAGGAAGGGGTTAGGAGAACAACTGGCAAGAGTAGCTAAACCCAGAAAGAGTCCCTAGGACCATAAGTTTGGAATGGGAAGAATCTGAAGACTCAAGAGAGAACTCATGATAATGGATGGGAGGACAGGAAAGAAACAGAATCGATAACACATGTGGGTTTTACACTAATGACTACTGAGGGCTGAAATAAAAAACACTGACAACACCAAATGTTAGGGTGTGAAGCAAAGGGATCGCTCACCATAGTTGGACTGAAATGTGGTACAATTACTTTAAAGAACTGTTTGGCAGTTTCTTAAAACATTAAAGATAAAATTCTACTCCTAGATATTTCCACAAAAAAAATGAACATGAAAGACTGGGATGTGAATATCTACAACATGGACATCCATAATAACTCAAACCTGTAAACAAACCAAGTATCTATGTACGAAAAATTACAAAGTACTTCATGTATTTACAATGTGATACTACTGATCATTAAAAAAAAATGTAACATGTAAAAACCTGGATAAGCCTCAAAAACTTATGCTAAGAAAAATATCCAAAAAGCAAAAAAGTACATAGTAAATGATCGCCTGTAAATGAAGTTCTAAAACAGGCTAAACTAGTTTATGGTGAGAAAAATAATGATTGCCTCACAGGAAGGGAACATTACTCAACAGAAGCACGAGGGATGTTTCTGGGGTGATGGTAATACTCTATGTGTTTATTTGGGGGTGATTACAAGAACATGTAAAACTGTCAAAACTCATTACACTGAACACTTAAGATTTGTGCATTTTTTAAATTAAATCTTTATTGTTCAGATTATTACATTTGTTCCCCATTGACCCCTTCTAATTCACCCCCACTCGAGGCCTTCACCATCCTACTGTCTGTGTCCATGATTTACGCATACAGGTTCTTTGGTTGATCTCTTTCCACCCACCAGCCCTAC
>NW_006295056.1:1323808-1329691 GCF_000327345.1 Myotis davidii
CAGCTGTGTCTGCAGTGGGAGAACTTCTGTCCTCTAGGGAGGTGCTAATCTAGCCTTTGCCTGAGGCTATCCAACAAATGCCTCTGTGTAAGGCTTGGGCAGGGCGGGTCCCAGGGGATCAACAGGGCGGGGTTAGCAATTATGGCTGCTATCAGTCTTGCCCTCAGAAGCTCTGCTTCTCAGTGTCCCAGTAATCGCTGCAAGCCCCACGGAGAGAAAGCTGCCCTAGGGTTCTGACCTATGCCAGACAGTCCCGCTTCTCCCGTTTGAGTCTGGGTCCCTAGAGACTCGCCTGGAACTGGAGCTCAGAGCCTGAGACTCCCTCCTGACTGAAAACCACAACTGTGCCCTCAGCTGCCAGCCTGCTCCGCATGCACCTCCGCACCTTTGTATTTTCTGCACTGCGTCTCCTCTGAGTCTCGGGATGCTTTTCTCTTTCCTTCTAGTTGTAGAATTTCCCCTCAGCCAGCCTTCCTGTGGTTCTGGGTGATGTCTGTTCCATCTTTTAGTTGTTTTTTTGAAGTGGTTGTGCGAGGCAGCAATCTCTGGTGTTTACCTATGCCACCATCTTGGTTTCTCCGTCTTGTGCATTTTTTACATGTTAATTATGCCTCAATTTTACAAAAACATCTAAACATAAAATATGAAAGAGGCAGCACAGTTCATCCTCCCATGAAAGAACAAAAGAAGAAGGGTGTTTTGAGGTATGCAGAAGGAAAGCTGCAAAAATTTACCCTAAATGACTTGAATATTGTTAGTAAAAGTAAGGGATGATGTTATCTTCTGGTTATGGGTAAGGGCACTGAGGAGGAGAACAAAGAATACATGTATCAGGAAGATAGAAAATATGTGGGAGATATTATAAGATCATAAAGGACAAATCTCTAACAACTCTACACCCCACCTCATCCTGTTGTGTTCCACAATGCTATCTTCAGAATTTTGTAAGAGTCCCATTCAACTCAGATTTGTGTTTTAGAGTAGAGGAGGGTCTAGGGCAGGGGTGAAAATTGCTTCTTGGACAATAGGGGGTACAGTGAAAAATCATCTTAGATATTACAATGATTTGTTGTCTCCCAGTGCTCAACCCCACCTACAAATTGTATTCTTGAATTTTAAATTGGGGTGGAGGGTAATTAGAAAAAAAATGCTTTAAAAAGATGGGTGATAATAAAAAAAGTTGAGAAATACTGTTTTAGGGAAAGCAAAATGCAGGCAATGGGGGTACCTTAGGTCAGGGGTCTGGTCAGGCAAGTAAATGGCAGTTAAGATATGAAGGAGTCTAAGTTGATGTCACCTACATTACTAAAATAGATCAGATAAATTAGAGATGGGATTATAAATTATGAACATCGGAATCAAGAGAACAGAGATTCTAACAATGGTTTATTGTCTCAATGCAGGGCCAGCAGCAATGAGGAGAATAAACTTGTCATGGAAGGCATGTCAACATTAAGGTCTTAAAAGAAGATGACTGAGCAGAGCAAAGCTAGGAAGCAGCAGGCCATAATCATGACCCTGTCAATAGGCCAGTAGGAGTGACAGAGAGGAGGATGGGAAGGGAAATCTGGTGCTCAAGTCCCTGAGGTCGATGGGAGACTGTACCAAAAACTGTGAGGTGGCAGTGATGAGGATGGCGATGATGTGCATGAGATGCTGGGCTGGGCTTCTAAAGAGCTGGGGAAAGAGACCTGGAGAGAGGAGGGTATGAGTTGGGTAAAGATGAAGGGGAGAAACTGTAATGGGGTTGGGACTACAGGTAAGGAAAGCTGGATACTCATAGGTCACCCTGGGGTGAGGAGTAAGATTTCACCCCAGGGAAGAATGCAGAACTTGACATCCTAATGTGGTGGGAAGAACCTCAAAACATTTTTCTTTACACAGTAGTCTGGCATTTTGGATTCTCTGGGGCCTCAATTAAAAAGTACAGAAGGGAAATACTACTATCTTGAGTGTATTAAAGTCCCTTTTGTGAAATAAAAGGGGGAGTGGTTAGTATCAAATCCATAAGAAAATGCATTATTAACATTTAAATTTATTTCAAAGATAATGGTTACTTGCCCTTCTTTTTGTGTTATTTTATTCTTTAGATATTCAATTTTCTAAAGGATTGGACTGAAGAAAATCAAATGTATGCTGTTATCAAATTCATCTTCTACATAGTTCAATTATTGGACATTCTATTTCTTATCTTCTGAGTTTTAATTATAAGATTTAGTGTAACACCCATGTGATATCTATAGCCAATCATATGAATGGAGGGTACTTCAGGCAATAATATGATTTTTGGAAGGGATGTATGATATGATTTATTAAAGAGGTTCTTTTCATATTGTGTTTCAAACAGCAGCAACTATTTAACTCAAGCCCAGAATTTAAATATTCTATTATACTCTTTTGAGCCATCAGGGACTTTTGCTCTTTTCATTCATAACAAGGTTATGCTAATCTTGTCTATTTTCTTTTACATGTTCAGTTCCAAGCAAGGCCAACAATAATTAATACAAATTAAGAATGCTGGCATGGAAAGCTGATCCTTATCAATTTGTCACACTGTAAATGTGCTGCACAGACTCAGAATAGATTAACTTCAAAGTCCAGTAAAATGGTCTTGAAAGAGGCCAAATATATTTGGTTAACACTCAGTAGACTCAGTGAAGTCTACTGCTATGAACAGGTCGAAAGCTCTGTCATATAATTCCAAGAATGCAAATGAAATTTGTCTTAGTGTCATAAGATTTCTGAGATGCTGTAAAAGCATGACATCTTATTTAGAACTTCTGGCCTGGAAAAGACTCAGGTTTCTCTCGAAGTCAAGGTCATTAATTAAGGTCTGGCTGTCCAATATAGTAGCCACTAACTACATCTGGCTATTGATTCCTTGAGATATGAATAGCCTGAGATGTCCTGTAAAATATACACTGGATTTCAAAGATTAATTATATAAAAGAAAGTATACCATCTCATTAATATTTTTAAATGTTCAATTTCAATTTATATTTAAGATTAATTACATGTTAAAATGATAATAGTTTAGATACATTGGGGTTCGATAAAATATATTATTAAGATTAATTTCACCTTGTTAGGTTTTGAAATATTGCCACTTGAAAATTTTAAGTTATAAATTCTGACTCATTTTAGTTTGGCAGTGCTGCTGTGGGCTGTAGCCCAATTTTGAGGTGAACCACAAGGGGGCAGTCGAGGGTGGTGATGAGGGGCAAGGATACTGGGTCAGACAAAGCTAGGTTCAATTCCCAGGTCTTCTATTTCCCCCCTAAGAAACAAATCTAAACTGTTCATATCTAAACAGATAACTTGGGTTCTTAAAATGACCATTAAGTTCTATATTACAAAAAGGGTACAATTTAAAAAGTTACCTATATAATGAGAAATAAATAAAATTGTAAAATGAATCAATCAAACCCAATTTATAATTTTCTTTTATCCTCTTTTTGCCTTTGACTCATGGCTACTTAGCAGAAAAATACTAAGGAAAGCAAAAGTAAAACTTGGAGTTATCTACATGTGGATTAACTCTGCTGTTTTCTGAGCCACCTCTCTCTGCTACTGAGGGATATAGTGTAAACACCCTTTACTGTTTGCTTAAGAAAAACAGGAAGGACCTTCCTCTTTTATACCATTAAATAGCTAAATATTAAGAATTTTGGGATAGAAGAGCTATCTGAGCAGCATGAGTAATGGGATATGAACATGATAAAGTCCAAGGGCAGAAATTCAATCCTGGGTCTGCAACAGCCTAGGCCAAGGTTAGAAGAAATCTCCAAACCTTGGTTTTCTCATCTGTAAAATGGGGATGAGGATAATAATACCTCTCACAATAGACTGTATGCAGATTAAATTAAATAATGGATATAAAAACACATCTGTAAACCGGAAAGTATTATATAAATGTTAGCTATTATGATAATTTTATTCTACTGGAAACTAAGAATAATATACACATAAATGGCCACCTTGCTCTCTGGTATAATGTGAAAGAGCAGAAGGTAAATGAGGGTGGCTTTGTTCAGACACTTAACCCCTTAGACCCTCCTTCCCTCTTCTTCCACATCTACTTTAATCACTGAGAGGGCCCCATAAAAGAGCACTTAGAAAACTACAGTTCTATACAAATGTTCTATACAAATTGTTGGTTTGGATAATCACCAAGAGTTGATTTTACTGAAAGAGAAACAATCCTGTTAGGTATCCCTCTCACTGAGAAAAGCAGTCATTACCATGCTCCAAAAAATATGTCCTTGTACTTTTAACTCACATATACTAATTCAAAATAATAGTCAGTGGCACTCCTATGGGAATTGAAAATAGAAGGTTAGAGTGTATATCTCTTGTTCAGGTCTTGACAGGATGAAATTTAAAAGAATCTCTGTCTTCTTTTTCAAGTACAGGCACATTCAACACAATATGATAATCATAACCCCAGGATATCACTCCTAACAGGGACCCTCATTTCAAAGACAGGCTTTTAAAGCTGGCTTTTTGGGGAAAACACTCAACTATGTGATTTTTGAACTCAATGTTATATAATCCATGTAACCCAAAAGACACTGACAGGCTTGTACCCAGTCTGAAGTTATTTGGGCCCTAAGTAAAGATACATACAGATGTAACATGACATTAAAAATGAGTCCTTAGAACTTCACATAAAAATAAGAGCTCATAAAAATAGTAAAGTACAACACCCTATCAACCTGTAACTTGTTATCTACAATAATTAGAACTCATTTCTCCCAGAACATTTGATTTGTTCTTGTTTCTGAAGGGAGCTTGTTAGTACTAATATCTATGTGTACATATAACATTCAAGGAGTAAACAGGAAAGTGAAGAAGGTGCATCATAAAAGTTACTGAGGCAATGAAAACAATCCTGTTAGGGAGAGGATAGAGGAGCAAAACACACCATTAGCCTCTCTAAAGTTCAGAGGCATGGAAGCCAATTCAGAAAGGATACAGATTGTCAGCATCCTAAGAAGTACAGATAAACACAGCACTACAGTCTGATTTCAACCATTTTTACCTTTTAATTTCCATTTCAACCTTTTTTTTTTTAAGTTTAGAAGTTAAATTCCAGAACCACCACCATTTTCACGATCATTGCCAGTACCATCACCAACATACTTAGCCTGCCTATTAATAACAATACATGAGGCAAAAGTCCCCCTTGGTGTGCTAGTCTCTGGTGATACTAATTGCACGATTAACCTTTTTATAGGGCAGTGAGGGGAAAGCCAACACCAGTGATTATGCCTGGGAGACCTTCCTAGGAGCAAGAGTTACTCTAATCATTACTAATTCCAGGTATGCCTCACTGTGTTTCTTACCAAGAGTACAAAGTGGGCGCAAGTTGTAGTTAAACCATTTAGTTACACCTTTAGGAGAGACTGCTTTCCCTAGACCAGCACTTTGCCAAAAGTATATTCATTAAATATGTTGAAAATGCCTTACCAAAAAAAAGAGTGGCTTGGAAAATGCTGTATTCCATAGTCCCTGTTTGAGGGTTCACAGGGCGTTTAGCATATTAGAAATTTTTGCAATAAAGGAATTATTTTTTTTAAAGAACATTTTACTCTTTATTTTTTTGTTGTTGTTGCTTTTAATCCTCACCTGAGGATATTTTTTCCATTGAGTCTTAGAGAGAGTGGAAGGTAGGGGGAGAGAGAGAAACATCGATGTGAGAGAAACACATATATTGGTTGCCTCCTGCTTACACCCTGCCATGCAGGACCAGGAATTGAGCCTGCAACTGAGGTATGTGGCCTTGACCAGAACTTAACCGGGACCCTTCAGTCCTTGGGCTGACAGTCTATCCATTGAGCCAAACTAGTTAAGGTAAAAAGGAACTATCTTTCCTTCCTTCCT
>NW_006295056.1:1329733-1337139 GCF_000327345.1 Myotis davidii
TCCTTCCTTCCTTCCTTCCTTCCTTCCTTCCTTCCTTCCTCTCTCTCTCTCTCTCTCTCTCTCTCTCTCTCTCTCTCTCTCTCTCTTTCTTCTTTCCTTTCTTTCTTTCTTTAAAGGAACTATATTTAACTTAACTCAGTATTTCCTAAATTCATTTGACCATGTAACCCCTTCCTAATCTTGTCTCTCTACAGACAATTTATGAGCAGCTCCCAGAACTAATACTTCCAGAAAGACACTCTGGAAAATACTCTTTTTGACTGATAAGGGATAGAATTAATTCAGATGAGTATTGCATCTTTCCAAAGCTTCAAATCTCTAATTATTTCACTCTTGGAAGAGAAGACAATAGCATAACCAAGTGTTGAGAAGAAAAGGGTTTCGGGAAATTACAAGGCCACCTGATCAAAGGTACACACTCTACTTACTTGAGGAGATTCCCAAGATTGAACAGAGCCCGGTTGTGCTGTGGATTTAGCTGGAGAGCCCTCTGATAGTACATCTTTGCCTCTGCTGTGTTCCTCGTCAGTGTTCCAAGGTTGTTCAGGGCACTTGCATGGCGTGGATACAACCTAAAAAATTTTAAAATATTAAGCCATGAGTGTTCAAAAACTTCTAAGTTGGACAGTTTGCCTGTTCTACTTTCCACCTCCCCCACCTATGCCACAACCAAAAAGAAACACTGAATTCTTCCTTTATTTTAATGGTACATCTATGCCAAATCCTTTTTAATGCAATTTTGTTGAGATATAACTGACATGAAGCACTGTGTAAGTTTAGGTATACAGCGTAAGAATTTGACTAATATATATTGTGAAATGACTGCCACAATAAGTTTAGCTGACATCCATCATCTACATATATAAAAGGCTAACATGCAAATTGTCCCCATAGGAGTTCAAGCAGGAAACTGGGAGTTTAATTGCTCTCTATGATGTGTGCTGACCACCGGGTGGGGGTGGGGGGGGAGGTGTGCAGAACAAAGGAAGGCCCCAGTTGGTAGCTGGAAGCCAGCAGCCTGGGAAGGGAGGCCCTGGCTGGTAGCTGGAAGGCCCCAATCAGCCCTGATTGCCAGCCAGGCCTAGGGACCCTACCCGTACACAAATTTCGTGCACCAGACCTCTAGTCTCATATAAATACTCACAAAAAAGAATGTTTTCATCCTTATGAAGATAACTCTTAGGATCTACTCAGTTAACAACTTTCATATGTACCAAACAGCAGTGTTATTAGCTATAGTCATCACGTTGTATATTATATCCCTGGATCTCATTTATGTTATAACTGGAAGCTTGTACCTTTTCACCACCTTCATCCAATTCCCCAGCTCTGGTAATCAACCATGGATTTTGTTTTCTATGGTTTTGTTGTTTTGTTTTATTTCAGTTTTTTAATTTACTTTAGATTTCAAATATAGGTGCGCTCATACGGTACAGTAAAACTCATTTAACATTGTCAATCAATTCTGCGACTTTATAATGAAATCTATTTTATCATAGGACAATTGTTATAAACAAGATTTAATCTCCCAAAGTACTCATTAGAATTATAACTAAACCTCATTGAATGAAATTATGTTATGCAAGATCTGCTGTATTTGTCTTTCTCTGACTCACTTCACTTAGCATAGAGCTATGTTGTCACAGTGGCAAGATTTCCTCCCTTTTTTATGACTGAATAATATTTCACTGTGTGTAAATACACACCACAAGTTCCTTACACACCTTCTGTTTTCACATCTTGGTTTTGCAAATAATGCTGCTATGAATATGAGGTTGTAGATGATTCCTGGACATAGTATTCTCTTTTCCTTCAGATATATTCCAACAACTGGAATTGCTGGATCATGTGCTTGTTCGAATTTTAATTTTTTGAGGAACCTCCATTTTATTTTACATAATGGCTGCACTAATGTACATTTCCTTTTCTCTATATTTTACCAGCACTTGTTATTTATTTTTTGTTGTTTTTTAATATTAGCCATTTGAGGCTTCTGATCAAGGTGGCGGCATAGGAATATGTGGTACTTGCATCCTCCCACAATCACATAAAAATTATAACAAAGTTTCAGTGATGAAATGCAAGGACCTTCAACCTCTTTCCAGCAAAGTTATTTAGAATCAAAGGACATATAAAGAGCTTCCTAGACAAGAAAAAGCTAAAGGAGTTCATCACCAAACCAGTATTACAAAAAATGTTAAAGAGTTTTCTTTTTAAAAAAGATAAAAAATATGAACAATAAAATGGCAGTAAGTATATATCTATCAACAATCAAATCTAAAATACAAATAAATGAACAAATAGAGCAGAAACAGACACAAACTCATAGATACAGAGAACATTTTGATATTTGACAGATAGGGGCATCAGTGAGATGGGTGAAAAAGGGGAAAGGATTAAGAAGTATCCATTTGTAGTTACAGAATAGTCATGGGGATGTAAAGTATAGCATAGACAATAGTTAATAATATTGTAATGACATGTAAGGTGTCAGATGGGTATGAGATTCATCAGGATAATCTTAGTAAGTTATCTAAAGTATCTAAGTTGTACACCTGAAACTAATATATTATATGTCAACTTTAATTGAAAAAAAAATGATTTAAAAATATTAGCCATTCTAACCGATTCAAGGTTATACCTCATTATAGTTTTGATTTTCCTTGATGATTAATAATGTTGAGCGTCTTTTCATGTACCTGCTGTCCATCTGCATGTCTTCTTTGGAAAAATGTTTATTCAGAGTCTCTGCCCAATTTTTTGTTTGTTCTTGAGTTGTATGAGAGCTTTATATTTTTTGGATGGTAAATACTTATCAGATACATGACTTGTAAATATTTTCTCCCATTCTGAAGGTTGCCTTTTCATTTTATCGATGGTGTCCTTTGCTGTGTAGAAGCTTTTTAGTTTTGTGTAGTCCCACTTGTTCATTTTTACTAGTATTGCATCTGCTTTTGCTGTCAAATCCAAAAAAATCATTGCCAAGACTGATGTCAAGGAGCTTATGTTTTCTTCTACGAGTTTCATGGTTTCTGGTTTATATTCCAGTTTTCAATTCATGTTGTTAATTTTGTGTATGGTGTAAAATAATGGACCGGTTTCATTCTTTTGCATGTGCTGTCCAATTTTCCCAATACCATTCATTGAAAAGACTGTCTTTTCCACAGTGTGTATTCTTTGTTCCTTTGTAGTAAATTAATTGACCATAGATGTGTGGGTTTATTTTCTTTAATTGATCAATATATCTTATTTTAAAACAAAAACTATCATACTGTTTTGATTACTATAACTTTCTAATATTGTTTGAAATGAGGGAGCACGATTCTCCCAACTTTGTTTTTCTTTCTTATGCCAAATCTTAATGGTCAACTATTTTTGCAGATGTGAGCATATAAATAAGGCAGAGAAGCAAATATTAGTGGTATTAGTAAACAACTCCCAAACAATGCAAAAATAAATAGTATGTGAATCTGCCGAAAATAAATAAATTTTAGTCATTTGGAGACTAAAATTACTTTCAACTTCCTTTAATAGAAAATCCTCTTTGCCTCAGGTGCTGAGTTTCTCTCCTGGTGGGACTACTGCCCAGCTGCCTCTACAGTGCCGACTATTTCCACAAGATGTTGGGAGTTCCTGGATGAGAAATCTTCATAAACACCTTTGGACCGGAGCATTAGTTAGACCATCACTTTTGAGAAAAGGATAAGCATAATGTCTCCCCATTAAAATAATCTTTAACCCCCAATAACCATCTATCTTGACTTTGTTTTTCCATTTTATCTGATCTCCCCCTCTTTCTGTAATGTGCTCCCACCTAGCCTGATACAGATCTCAAAATAAAAATCCTGACAAACACTAAAAAATTAAATAATACACAATAATGTGAAAATAACATTTCTCATGTTCAAAGCAAATGTAAGGGATTGGGTATGCATCAACAAGCCAAATTTGTGCTGATTAAAGAAGAAAGGGAATCAATTTATTTCCTTAACATGAAACTATAAAGAAGGCAAATGAGCACAGCTACATGACTTGGCTGTTTCTGCTACATTTAGTGGACATATTTAGCAGTCTAAGAGGCTCCATCTCTGTCACCCAGAGTACTTTGAATAAGCCTGTGGAGCTGGCTTTTAATGTAAGAAAGCCAAGGTCATGCCCAAGTAATAAAAATAGGATCTGTCCTTGTCAAGTCTCTTGACAATCAAATGTCATACTTTCCCCTCCCACCCTGTTCTGTCCGTTCTAAGAAGATCAGTTGCTGTTAAAAGGCCAGGAAGACAAGTTGCATCATTTTTTTCAAATCTTTGCTTTGAAGGGGTTGCTATTAAAAGGCCAAAAAGACAAGTTGCTCCACTTTCCGCCCCCAAATTGTTGCTTAACCAGAGTGTCCTGAGTTTATTTGCCTATGTCATCCTCCCTTCCCTACTCCCTCACTGACCAACTATGAATATCCCTCAGAACTAGTATTGTTAAGAAGACACTGTGGGTAGTGCTTCTCTTGACTGACAAGGCATAGAATCAATTCAAATGAATGTTACAGCCTCTTAAAGCTTAAAAGCCCTAATTATTCACAATGACTTTGAAGGCTATAGGGAAAGTTGTATTATAAGAGGAAGTTGGGGGAAAGAAAACATCTCAGGCCAGACAAGGGCTGTTGTTTGCTTCTCTTTGGTGACTTCTTAATTAGCAAAGACAACACCAGAGTCTCTGCTACAGCCCCTCACACCCAATCTCCCGGTTCCTGAGGCATGGTGAGTGTCTGGTGCTCTCTCTGAGATGACCCTACAGGGTATCAGAGCATGATGAGAGGCAAAAATAAAATGCTCTTGTATCCCCCAATTCACCCCATGCCCAGAAATCTCCTGGGAAGCTTGTGTCTAGCAGTTATTTTGGAAGTGGATATGGAGAGCACATTATAGCCAGGGCTCAAATTCTTCCAAAGAAACTTTTTTTTTTTTAATGTTGATCAAAGCTCTCTGATTGCCAGATGATTTAAGAGTTGTCCAGTGAAGCCCTAACCGTTTGGCTCAGTGGATAGAGCGTCAGCCTGCGGACTGAAAGGTCCCAGGTTCAATTCTGGTCAAGGGCATGTACCTTGGTTTTGGGCAACATCCCCAGTAGAGGGTGTGCAGGAGGCAGCTGACCGATGTTTCTCTCTCTCTCATCGATGTTTCTAACTCTCTATCCCTCTCTCTTCCTCTCTGTAAAAAAAAAAAATCAATAAAATATATTTTAAAAAAAGAGTTGTCCAGTGAACATGGTGAGAGTAATTCTCATTGTTTCCCAGATGACAAAGTGATATGTCTGTCTGTCTCTCTCTCTCTCTCCCTTCCTTTCTGAAATTAATAAAACAAAATATATATTTTTTAAAGCATCCCAGGATATCTGCCTCCTCAGGAGAGGTAACTGCATAAAACGTGATCTTTCCCTTGTTTCTTTAGGCTTTGGCGCTACCAAAATAAATGCCTGCGGTGAAAGCACAAACTATGGAAAAGGACGGTTTACATTCAGTAAGAGCTTCCACAATGTGCTCACTTCTGAGTCAAAGTTCTGGTCTGCACCGCCAAGCAGCTAGCTGGCCTCTCCGGCTGGTCCTCAGCCCTTCTTTCCTGACGTTTTATTCACTCAGGACCCCACTGCCATTTAAATGAATGGCATGCACTTTCAAAGGTCACCAACTACAAAAATGTTTTTCTCTCTCTCTCCCTCTTTTTTTTTTTTTTTTTTTTTGTCAAATCAGAAACCAAATGTAAGTCTGTACTAAACTCTCAAAATGAGAACCCAGTAGTGAGAAGGAAAGTAAAAGCCTTTAGTATGCCTTGTGCTCCAAGGCTGCAGAACCATGAGGCTTAGGAAAAGAGGCTCCATGTTAATTACCAGAGTCTCAACCCTTCCAGCGGAAGGACTGCTGGCACATCTGGTGATTTACTGACGCTATTACCATGCACAGCCCTCCACCTGGAAAATGAAGAGCTGTTTTTCATTCCTGGTAATAGTAAGGGTCTTCTCACAATACCTCGTCTCACTGGTTATCTGATTAGGTTCACCTCAT
The DNA here is from genome assembly GCF_000327345.1 of Myotis davidii. NCBI lineage: Eukaryota > Metazoa > Chordata > Mammalia > Chiroptera > Vespertilionidae > Myotis > Myotis davidii. The sequence continues at coordinate 1,335,786 of NW_006295056.1, forward strand.
CACAAAAAAGTACTGCATTATTTATGAAACAAAGCTGAATTCATTAAAAGGGTTCTTCGACAGCCAGGTCAGGAAAAAAATATCACTTTTTATTTTTATATAGTTGTAGATATTTTCTTAAAACAGAGAGTCTTCTCTTATGTACTGAAGACCTATGCAAGAACACGACTTATTTTGTGTGTTTACTTTTTAAATAAACTTGTATTTGAATTCACTTGGGTCTAATATGTCAATCCTGAGTTCTCTAGGGGGGAGTTTTCTATTGAAAATGTGAATAAATTTAAGAGATGTCTATGTAGCTACATCAATTGTCAGAATAAATTAAGCCCATCTGGACTTTGACTTCTGCAGGTATGTTTTATATAAGTTCTGTTAGTGACCATTCCCTTCTCCAACTAAAAACAACCACAACAAAAGTGCCACCGAACTGCAGCACAGTGGTCATTGTTGGGCCTACTTAAAAAAACACACACAAAACTTTTTTATGATTTTTAGAGAGAAAGGAAGGCAAAGGAAGAAAGAGAAATATCTATGTGAGAGAGAAACATTAACTGACTGCCTCCTGCACACCCCTACCAGGGATCGAGCTGACAACCCAGGCATGTGCCCTGATCAGAATTGAGCCAGCAGCTTTTTGGTGCACGGGATGATGCCCAACCAACTGAGCCACACCAGCCAGGGCAGGCTTCCTTTTTAAAGATCAATGTAACTGGACTTTCTCATAGCTTTATTCAATATATGCATTGTTTATGGGGACTCTCTCACTATTTCTTTACTATTTTTATTTCAATGTTAAAATTTTTAAAATTTATTGTACAGAAAAAATGTTATATTGTCAAATAGTTATGTTCTATAAGAAAGTTTATTTTTCCTCTTTAAAAAAAGAAGTCTAGGTACAGAGATACAGTTCCGTGAACTAAAGATTATCTTTCAATGATTAATTTACATTTGTAATAAACACATATCCATTTGAGGATTTAAAGCATTCTTGATTTTTATCAATTGGCAGAATTAAGGAAGTAAATAGTTAAGAACATTAGCATTCCTCTCCATTCCCAGTCCTCTTATCTGGGAAGAATGAACATCAATAGCATGTTAACAGGAACAGTAGCCTAAGTGGAAAACAGAAGAAAATGGGTCCCCAAAGACCTAGTATGTATTCATGGCACTTTTTTTACATTTTAGAGGGCTTTTACATACATTATCTCACTTAACCTCTCTTGTTCTCTAAGTAAAATTATTGTATTATTTTACAGTTAAGGAAAGGGATGCTGGGAAAAATTAAGTAAATAATAGATTATTAAAACACAAAGAAGTATCTCAGAAGTCCTGTGTTCTTTTTTGAAAAAAAAAA
>NW_006295056.1:1337219-1337678 GCF_000327345.1 Myotis davidii
AGAAACATCAATGATAAGAGAGAATCATTGATTGGCTGCCTCCTGCATGCCCCCTACTGGGGATGGAGCCCACATGGGTTCATGGGTTGATGCTCAACCACTGAGTCACAGGGGCCAGGCCCTTGAGTTAGTGTTAAGAAGGCAGATGGTTCCTATAGGTCTATTTTCCCAAACAATATGTGAGTCATTCCACCATCAGCATATAAATATAAATTAAGGCTTGCATTTTGAATAAGTTATCTTTTTTGTTTCCTTGACCAATCCATTCAACTGTGTGTGACATCACCATTAACACCCAGCAAATGTCTTCCCAGTTTCTTTTTACAATGCAATTCTTCCTGTCCATTGCAGACCCGCCTTGGAAAAACCCCTCAGCTGAGATTTAGGGAAATGGGATGCACTCTTCATGAGGGGCCAGCCAAATGATCTGACCTCTCACAATGGGTGACCTTCAGCAGG
>NW_006295056.1:1337718-1357449 GCF_000327345.1 Myotis davidii
GATTTTCTAAGACAATTTAGAGTAAAACCATGCTCTCCGATATCCTCAGGAAATGAGTCATTTTAAATGGCTGACAATTTCCTGATTCCTGAGTATTTACTTCTAGAGGTTGGGAAATGTACTGAATTAACTACTTCGCTGCTTTTTTAAGTTGAAAATGATGAACATAATTTAACCTTTCTCAGAGGCTTGGGGTGATCATGGCGGACTTCGGTTTCTGTGCCAGATGGATGGGAAATTCCTTTGGTGGAGTGGAAAAATAACTCTGTGTGGAAGCAGAAGCCATAGGTGACTTTTAGCTGTCTGATTTTGAATGCATGTCTGTGCTTTAGTTTGCTTTCTCTGAAACAATAAGGTTAATAACATATTGACCTTCTGTGAGAACAAATCAGCTTTTATGTGAACAATGAGCTAGTGGCTATGAAAATACCCATCATCGTACCTATTACACGGCATCCATTTAAGGTTTGGGGTCAGCTGCAGGACCTCTGGGTGGTTTCACTTGGCTCCCTCCATAGCCCTAATGAACCCATGCCAGGCTGAAGCTGCCAGCTCTCCTTCTCTCATATGGATAACTTAGCCTCCAAAAAATCATTCTCTCCACTGCTGTTCATGGCCTTTGACTTGCTCCCATCAGTCCAAATAACATCCATTATTTCTTCATCCCTAATCCAGTGAACACTCAAGTCATCTTGTATCCATCTGTTTCCCCCATACCGTGGGTTCTCAGATGTGAAGGACGGGTGACCTCCATTTGAAGAATGTAGGAATGTTCTTTGTCAAACACTCACTCCGAAGCCTGTCAGTCCTTCACCCTCTGAAGCAAATGGTCCCACAGGCACCAGAGCAATTTCCTCCAAGCCTTTTTGATATGCTCGACACCAAAAGAATTTCAGACACGTGCAATTTTAACAACTGCATCCAAGATTATAAAGGGGATTCAAAGTCCTCTGTGACAGATCAATGCGCTTCTGGAATCCTTACTGTAATCACAGTTCATAGCATGAATAATACTGATTATTGGATAAACTTAGAAAAAAGAGAGTGAGGTGCAGGAAAAGGGTACCATATTCCTAACCAATAACTACCAACCAAGGAGATCATGAGGAGTGGGGAGAAAAGGGGATGCGTTTCCCTGATAGGCATGTTAGGAATTGGGGTCATCACTGGAATACAATGGGCAGAACTAGGAGAATTAAACATCTTGCAATGCATAGGATTGCCCTGCGTAATGAAGTTGTTTCAACTAAACTGTTGACCACTCTCCCAGTGAGAAACGTGGCTTATCTTTATGGAGGTGTCCTCTGAACCTAAGAGGCCTGTGAGAGAGATTTTATGCATTATATTAATTCAGTTTTTCTTTCAACAAACATTCATTGAGTATCTACAATGTGCCAGGCCTTCTGCTAATGGCCCACATTAGAGTGTGACCAATGCAGTAGGAAAAAATGAAGCAAAGAAGGGAAATAGGTTATATTGGGGGTGGCCACACTTTTTTTTAATCCTCATGGGAAGACATGTTTAGAGAGAGGAAAAGAGAGAGAGAGAGAGAGAGAGAGAGAGAGAGAGAGAGAGAGAGACCCTCTACACACGCCATAACCAGGATGGATCCCATAATTCAGGCATGTGACCCAACAACCTTTCTGTGCACAGAACTACACTTAATCAACTGAGCCACTCTGGCCTGGGGTGGCTGCACTTTTAAGAAGGGTGACCAGGAAGGCCTTATGAAAAATGACATTATGTGAGGAATCCTGAAGGAAGGGAGGGAAGCAGACATTTAGGGAAGAGAAAGCGTTCTGGGGAGAGGAAATGACAAATACAGAGTCCCTGAAATAGGAATGTAATGTGACTGGTGTGTGCCTGACTGGGATGTGTCTGGAGCACTATGTAGCTAGAGTTGAGCGAGCAAGAATGGTAGGAGGCGTGGTCTCATCAGGAAGGTGGCCAGGACTTGCAGGGGCTTTGAGTTTCCCGATGAATGAGATGGGAGCCAGCAATGTTCTGAGCATGGACTGCTATGAATGGAACATCCCTATGGTTGCTGTGCTGAGAACAGTCTGAAGGGAGTGGGGGAGGGGTGAAAATACAGAGACCAGAGAATATTACAGTAATCTAGGTGAGAGATGATGGGTACTACATGTGGACAGAAGAGGTCAGATTTTGGATATATTAATAACATTTACTGAGTTTATTATTGCCAGGTATGTAGACATTGCTTTCAGCCTTTTGTATGAGTTGTTTTGCACTATTCCAACCCAGAGGTAGGTAACACTGCTATTCTAATTTTAACAGAAAATCTAAATGATATTCTGTTAAAACATATTGACATATAGAAAAATCATAAATTAAGCTGGTGTGTAGTGGATGCTGTCTTGCACCATCCAGAGGCCCTATTCAAGTGTGAGGCACGTGTTCCCTAGCTGCTGACAGCTCACACTTCTTCCCTGGGCATTGCTCTCAACCTCAGAGAGTTGCCTCACTCAAGACTCCCCTCCCTGCCTGGGGGCAGGGGTTAGTTTTAAGGGGGTATAAAGGTTCCAGCTCCTGTCCATTCAGGAGGACTCTGAGGGTTTTTCCAGAACTCCTGTGGGATCGACTGAAGCCTCCTAGTAATTGCACTGCACCTCAACTCTCTCTGCACCTCTTGCTTCCCTGGCTTTCTTACTTGGTGTTTCAGAGAACATTCCTGAATAAACATTCTGCACGCAAATCTCTGCCTCCCATTGTTTTCTGGGGAATCACAAAAGAGACAGAGAGGGCAGTATAAATTATGATACTTCCATTTGGAAATTTAGTCCATAGTATGTCCACAATGTGACCAAAATTCTTTTTGTCTGAATGAAGTATACTTAATTTCTTTAATTAATGAATAAAACTGCGGGACTTAACATAAATATGTGTATATATGTATATATACTTCTGTAAGTGAAAATACCACACCAGCAGAAGAATGCATCTCCTTTTCTTCAACCTGGCTAGCAGAGACATTGGAATTTTAATTCTTTCCAGAGACACATGGCAGCTGGTATCCAAGGCCACCTGCCGTCAGTAGAGTTATTTCAAATGTTCATTCAAAACAGGCTGTGTAAAGAAAGACTTTTTACATAAACCCTGATTTTTAAAAGATGCTCAAACCCCACCAGTTTTATAGATAGCATTTTGCAAAGGATTTATAATAAAGTAATCTTATTGATATGCTCAGGACATCAGTGAACAGTGGGGCACAGTTAGATTTCTCTAGACTCTAATGATATGGGATTTCTTCAATACTCGTTCTTTTATTACTTCCCATTTCCACATACATTTATTGTAGTCTAATGGGATCTCCTTGCCAAGTTCCAGTTATCCACACAGGAGGAAATACAAAGGACGATACCAATGGGCACTACTCTCATGACAAGTCTTTACTTCATGCATTAAAAAATTCCAATAAGAAGTCTATTTTTTTCCCATGCATTAACCAGTTAAAAGCAAGTGTAGATTTCTTGTGTCCCGGGGCATTAAAAGCACATTCCTTCCCTTTTAGTTATGCCCATAGAAAAGAACCTGCTCAGGAACTTCAACCCCCTTTGAACATAGTTTTCTCTCCCTTCAGATTTTCTGTTTAAAACATCAATAACAGATATATTAGGAGTGGCAAGGCGGCTCTAAGGGTCCCAGGGCTGGCCCAGGACAACTTGAGCACCTCCAGGGCAAGGCATTGCATCTCCCACATGATAGGGTTATGGGGGGGGAATCTTAAAATGATTTATTGTGTATTTCATGCTGAAAGCATATCTGTGAAAATAAAATAGTTGTCTGAGTGACTGAGAGGATCACAGCCCTTTTATCAGGATGGAATCCTGCACATATGGCTGGTATCCAAGCACCTGGAACACATCAGCAGACCTGGGTGTGGCCAGTCATTATGCTAGTAGGGTGGGAGGAAGACAGCATCTAGGTGAACAAATGTTCAGCAGAATCTGTGGAGAGACCTTCCTGACCCACCTGGACAAAGACAAACTCTACTCTCATTCCTGGCTGCAGGATTCCTGATGATCCATCCATTTTAGCCAACCAGTAATCCAGTCATGTCTGGAATTTAAATACAAGATGAAAAAATAGATTCCATGACTCTATCACCTAGTGCAAATGCTTTTAAAACAGCCTCTAATTATGTCATCAGATTCCCAGATGTTCTCTGTAAAACATATCAGTAGATATCCACAACTTAAACTTTCTCTGTAAGCCTGGGCCCTTTTGCTCCCGTGGGCTGAGCTGCATGACTGCTAAAAGTCTATTGTGTTTATTAACAAAATTATTCCAGTTGAAGCTTTTATTGCAATTGTACAATATAATAAAATATTTTGCAAACCGATAAAATGTAAATATAAATAAGAGAGTTGCTATTTCCATTAAAACTAAGCAAATACTCTGAAAGTACTTAAAAAAGAGAAGCTGTTCAAAAAATTGCCATTGAGTTAGACATGTGAGATCATTGTAAAAGACTGGAGGAATATAATCAGAAAATTCTCAAATAGACTTAAAATTTTTATTCCACTTTAAAGTATCGAAACTGATCATCATAGAAGTGAATTATGGGTGTGGTTTTGCAGCTTCTAATCAGCAGACTCTTACTCTGAGGAAAGGACTTGGCTTGACAGTAGTAGATTGGTGAGCAGATGTAGATGTGAAATTTTGGGGTACAATATAAAATTTGAGAGCATGCATAAATTGTTTTAAATCTCTTCACCTTTAACAGACTTTTTAAGCTAATCAACAATGCACTGGCCAAGTACACATTCAGTGTCTTCTACACTTCATCCAGGCAGGGCCACCATCTCTCCATTGGGATTTATGGGATGAGGCATTTCGTGGGAGAGCTGAGATACTGGGCAATCTCTAGCCTTTCTATTTCCATAAAATAAGGCGTCATGGCAGAAACCTTCCCCAGGGTAATGCAATGGTCAGAAAGCATTGGAGCTACCTGGCAGATCCACTAGGGGTCTTCTGATTCTTCAGAAAACAGAATCGCAAGCCTTATAGAACCCAGACTAGGCACAGACATGAGAGCTGCCCCTCACAGCAAAACAAAACTAATTCTTGTGTTAGGAAAGGATCCTGATATTTTTCTTTGATGATGTGGATCTTAATCTGAATCTATAACCTCAGCTGTAGCATTTTCCTGGGGAGATTTCCCTTGTACTCCAGAAATACTTCTACATGGTTAAAAAAAATAGAATAAAGCTTAAAAGAAGCAGAATAATCATGTGATATAGAATTACCAATCTAATATAGTGCTATTTTTAGAACTGTACGCCAGCCAAAAAGATATTGGTATTGACACAACCCTAATGACTAATTTCACCATTCCCACTGGGATCTACATAGTCAGTACAACAGGAATGAGTAACTGTTGGGCCTGATTTCAGATAATATCACCTTCAACCCTGCATCTCTCCTAATCATTCTCTTTCTTGCAGTGTGCAAGTATGGAAAACATCAGATACATTGAAGTTGAAACAGAGGTGGAACAGTTGGGAGGGGGAGGAATTCCTGTCTCAGCAACTCCCACAAAGAAATAGCAATATCAAAATAAGGGCTTTCTTCTAGTAATGAACAGTCCTAGTATTTTCATTTTCTAACACACAGTGATAATTTATTTAAATTATAAAACACACACAGCTAGGCTATTGTGGCTTAGCAGTTGAGCACGGACCTAGGAACCAAGAGGTCACCGATTCCGATTCCTGGTTCAGGTACATGCCTGGGTTGCAGGCTCCATCGCCATTTGGGGGTGTTCAAGAGATAGCCAATGGATGATGTTTCTCTCTCATCAGTGTTTCTTTCTACTTCTCTCCCTTCCTCTGTCTCTAAACACACATACACACACACACACACACACACACACACACACAGACAAACACACACACCAAAAAATACCCACATCTGTTGGAAATTCACCACAGAGGTATCCACACAAAGATAATGATGCTTTATTTTAGATCAGAAGAATTTTTGAACCTGGTCTGAGAGAGCGAAATGTTCCACTAATTACTATGCGGTATATTTACTGCTTTCACTGTTTTTCCTCATTTCTCAAGGGACATGTTTCTTCCAGAAGCACAGTTGCTGAACATTTATTTTTATTGTTTCATGGGAGAGAAGCCGAAGTACCCAACTGGCTACTATAATTCAGTAAAATCACCTGCCAGAGAATTTACTTAACTTATACCTTTGCCCCAAGCTGTGCTTCAGGGTCTGCCATATTTTCCTGTGCGAACTTGAAAGAAAATAGTCTGTTAGAATAAAACAAATTTAAAAAGATACCGATACACTTCCCTCCAATCAATATTTTTCACACAAACTTACTGCTCTTTTCTTTCCTTCAAGAGTGCCAGCTAAAATCGTGAAATGCCAATTGTTAAAGCCAAAACACACTTTATGTGTATCCTTGAAGGAATATGCCTTTTTAAAAAGGACAGTTCCTCTTTGCCAAGGTGATACATGTTCATTGTAAATATCTAGAGCACAAGAGAAAGTTAAAAAAATTTAAACCATAATCTTACCAGCCCATGATAAGCATCATAAACATTTGGGTAAACTGCCTTCCAGTGAAAGAATATCATTCCTTAACATCTTAAAAGCTATCTTCTACTCCTTAATAAAAATGTCTATTCCTCAATAAAAAGCTCTGTTACAAGTACTCTTCCAGAACCTAACATTTCTTGAAATCTTTGGGAAAGTATTTGACAGCGAACTTGATGCGACAGTTGAAAATGCTTGCTATACTGAATATTAAGTAACAGGTCCTAAAATCTAACAGATGTTGACTGATGAACAACACACTTGAGCAGAACACTGTTCAAAGGGATACTTTTTGAAAATCAGGTCGGTTACTTTAAGAATGACAATTTCAATCTGAGCTTTGAGTCAATAGAGTTGGCGCTTCAGTCAAATATATTTGTTTGGTTTGCATATTTTAAGTATGTCCTAAGATGGACCAGGAACAGAAAATTTGAACAGATGTGAGTCAATCTGTGGGGGCATGGAAAACTCTTCAGGAAGCTTCAGTGAGCCCCCTGGGATTCAGTAAAAGAGAGGATGCACCTTGCTCTATTTTGCCCACAGTTGGAGAATCTGAGGCTGTGCTAGTTATCACGTCTCCACAGGTTCCAGGATAAATATGTTCATTATCTGGGACCTTTTGGAGAAGACCATTTTTAAAAAATATTTTATTGATTTCTTTACAGAGAGGAAGGGAGAGAGATAGAGAGTTAGAAACATCGATGAGAGAGAAACATCAATCAGCTGCCTCCTGCACACCCACTGGGGATGTGCCCGCAACCCAGGTACATGCCCTTGACCAGAATCAAACCTGGAACCTTTCAGTCCGCAGGCCGATGCTCTATCCACTGAGCCAAACCGGTTTCGGTGGAAGACCATTTTGAAAGCCAGAGTTGCAATTTTCAAGAGTATTTAAGAGCAATACAGACTGTTGCTGGTAATTTAGAACTTGAATTTTTAGTTTCTCTTAAAGTCATACATCAAGCCATATTTGGTATACTCAAATGTCTTCATATAAATCCTTTCAGACAGTCGGAAGCCTAGAGTGGGGACAATTCATCAGAGTAAATATCCTTAGAACTTACAAGTATATTTTTGACAACCAACTCCAGTTTGCCTGTGTGTGTGTGTGTGTGTGTGTGTGTGTGTGTGTTCAACTGAGCATCACTTCATTTTGCAATGTGTAGCAGTGAAACTTTTACAAGACAGCATGAGATAAGAGCAAGGTAGAGTTACCACACTAATAGCAGATTTGAACACTGAGCCATAAGACTCAGAGTCCAAGGTCACTACCACTTCCAAGGAGATGTTCATTGTCATGAGAAAGAAACTAACCACCCACATGCTCAGAGTGAGTGAAATACAGGACCTGAAAGGCACAACAGCTACACCCATATGGAGCATGGTGCTTACTTGAGGGCTGTTCTGTAGTGGTAGATTGCTTCTCTGTTCCGACCTTGATCCTTCAGGAAATTTGCGTAGTTGTAGTGAACCTTGGCATTATGGGGCAGAGTTTGAACTCCAGACCTAGAATTAATTAAAAAAAAAAAAGAGAGCAACAAAGAGTACTGCTTAGGAATGTTGTCCTTCATATCTATCCTAATAAAAGAGAAACATGGTAATTGGCGTATGACCACTACCCTTCCCATTGGCTAATCAGGGCAATATGCAAAATACCTGCCAGCCAAGATGGCGGCCGGGATCCAGGCAGCTTGGAACTAACATGAGGCTTGCTTGCTTCAGGGACAGAGGAAAGCAACGTTCCCTGCCTGCCTTGCAGGACGACTGCAAGCCATGCACACAGAAGGCTCTCAATAGATATTTGTTCAATGACGAACCTTTGATGTTAAACAACAACAACAACCAAAAGGGTCAACTGTATGTTATTCTGTAACACTGCAAAACCAACAAATGCCATGTCCACTGACTGATTAGAGGTCATTGATGTAAGTCAAACAACCTTGGCAAATTCCACAGGCAGGACATTTCCTGAAAAGTCTCCAGTGCACGGAGGGAGGCAGCCAAGTGTACAGGTTAGGCACAAGGGTCCGAAAGTCAGAATGTTGAGCTCGTTGTGCAAGAATGTTCATGGCAGCATATGCTTCATAGCCGAAGAGTAAAAACAACCTACTGTGTGTGGATTGATGAACAGATAAACAAACTATAATTTAGCCATGGAATATTACTCAGCCATAAAAAAGGATGAAAGACTTATTATACAAGCTACAAAAAGATAGACTGTGAACAGTAAGTGAAAGAAGTCGGTCACAAAGGGCCATATATATCACCTGATTCCATTTGTGTAAAAAATCCAGAACAGGCAAATACACAGAGACAGAAAGTAGATTTGAGATTGTCAGGGGGAGTGACTGCTAGTGGGCATGGGATTTCATTTTGGAGTGGGGAAAACGCTCTGGAGTTAGAGAATGGTGATGGCTGCTTGTGTTCATGAATATACTAAAGACCACTGCATTGTATGCTTATAAAGGATGAAAGTTATGATATGACTTATAGCTCATTTTCTTAAAAAAAAGAATGTCTGCCCCAGCCCACATGGCTCAGTCAGTTGGGCATTATCCTGTGCACTGAAGAGTTGCTGTTTCGATTCCCAGTCGGGGCACATTCCTCAGTTTTGGGCTCAATCCAGAAGGGGGTATGGTGTGCAGGAGGCAACCAATTGATGTGTGTGTGTGTGTGTTTTTTTTTTAAAGAGCCCGGGCCTCTAGTCTATATAATAAAGAGGTAATATGCTAATTTGTCCATTATGGTGTCCCAGTCACAACCAGTCTGTGGGCAGGGCCAGGGGCAGGGACTTCTGCCCCCAGCACTAACGTCACACTGCCTGCTTGTGTGTCCCCGTTCAGCACTGGTATGACGCTGTGAGGTAGGGGGGCTGGGCTTGATGGGGACCTAAGGCCACGCCCCTGCCCCAGCTCTGAGCGGAGAGACCTCAGGCTGTGCCCCCCACCCCGGCAATGGGCCGGGGGACCCCAGGCTGTGCCCCCAAGCCGCAGGGCTTGACAGGCTACCTCAGGCCACATCCCCCGCCCAGTAGGTCTTGACAGGGGACCTCAGGCCATGACCCTCGCCTGGAAGGGCTTGACAGGGGACCCCCGCCCTGGCTCGGGGTGGGAGACAGGCTCTCCCTGCCCAGGCTCCAGGCCAGGAGACCTCAGACTGCACCCACCGCCCCAGCGGGTCTTGATGGGGGACCTCAGACTGCACCCCTCACCTGGTGGGGCTTGACAGGGGACCTCAGGCCGCACCCCCTGCCCTGGTGCTGGGCTGGGTGACCTGAGACTGTGCCCCCCAACCAGAGAGGCTTGACGGGGATGGGGCCGGCTGGGTCTAGGTCTCACCCAATGTGGGTGGGGCTGTTCGGGTCTGGGTCTCCTGCATTTTTCGAAGCACGTGAAGGAGGTGGGCGGGGACTTGACCCTAGGCCCTGAGGTATGCCCCAGACCCTGACAGAAGGAAGATTTTATATACATTTTACTAATTTTCTTTCATCTCTGACACTTCTATTATAGAGAAAGGGCAAATAGCAATATTAAAATATCTCTTCTCATTAATTCTCTTTTAATGTGCACAGATTTCATGCACTGGGCCACTAGTATGTATATATATTTGCAAGCCTAATGTGCAAATTGTCCCCTCGGGCAAGAGTTCAACAGACCAGATTGATTGCTCACTATGATATGTGCTGCCCACTAGGGGGCAGCGCGGAATGAAGGAAGGCCCTGCTGGCAGCTGGTAGCCAGGGAAGGGAGGCCCTGGCCAGCAGCTGGCAGCTGCTACGGACCCTACCCATGCATGAATTTTGTGCACTGGGCCTCTAGTTTATATATATATATTTTAAACCCTCAGCTGAGGATATGTTTTTATTGATTTTTCGAGAGAAAAGAAGGAAGAGAGAGAGAAACATCTCATCATTGTGAGAAACATGGATAGGCTGCCTCTAATACGAGCCCCAAATAGGGATTGAACCTACAACCCAAGTATGTGCTCTGACTGGGAATCAAATCAACAACATTTTGGTATAAGAGATGATGATCCAAAGTACTGAGCCACATGGCCAGGGGGAAGTTTCTTTCATATTCTACTTACAGTTTCATGACCCTGCATTTGAAATGTCCATTGCACTCTTTAAAGTCAAGTCTTCCACAATTTGTGAATTATATGAGTTAGTAAACATGCTTCGATAGAAAACAATGAAGGCAGTGCATAGTGGCCCACAACTAAACAGTAATGCTAACTGCACCTGAAGCAGTGGTGGCAGGACATGGAGATGGGTGAATGGCTGGAGAACAACCCTGCATGCTCAGGTTAATTCAATTTGTTCTTTCCTTGCTTCCTGCATCCACTTACAGACTTCCTTAAAAAAAATTGAGATTATCTATATTATTCATTATAGGAGGAATGAATGTGGATTGGCCTCCTACTAAATTTTACTGAAAATTAACATTTATCATGGACTAAGTCTAATATTTTTTTAAAATAAATGCCCCACCCATGTGGCTCAGTGGTTGAGCATCTACCCATGCACCAAGAGGACACAGGTTCAATTACCAGTCAGAGTACATGCCCAGGTTGCGGGCTTGATCCCAAGTAGCGGTTGTGCAGGAGGCAGCTGATCAATAATTTTCTCATCTTTGATATTTCTATCTCTCTCTCTCTCCCTTCCTCTCTGAAATCAATAAAATATATTTTTAAAAATTTTTTAAAAAGGTAGGTAGGATTTTTGGGGGATGAGAGGTGAGGCTGAAAATATGGACCATAAATTCATATCAGGAACAATTGGCATCCTGATCTACTTCCCTCCCTGCACATCCAGGTGACTTTTTTCAATGATGCTCTCACTCTCCCAGCAGAAGGCAGTTTACTCTCTGGAAAGGCTACATCAGAGAGACCCTCACTCAGGAACAAAGGGCCAGTTGAAGTTTTGGGGGAGAACTGCTCCTCAAAGGAAGATTAAGTGAAATCTGTATTCTGAACATTGCGGATCCATCCCCCAGTTTCTTCCCCACGGAAAGCTCTCTGAATGCTGCAGCAGGACTGGTCCCCCAGGGAGGAGCTGGAGGAATCCTCTGCTCTCAGTGGAAAGATTTACAAAGGCTGACCTTCAGCAGGTGCTCCAGGGAAACCATCCATTTCCTTCCCCCACCCCTGTGGTGGGGCCCCCCAGCTGACACACAGAGCTAGGATTTTAACATCATATTTAAATGGATGTTACCCAAGTGAATTTAGTCACAGGGGCATGATCTGGGTTAGTGTGAGAGTAATGGCTTAAAAAAAATCCAATTTCTTTCCAAGAAAATTTCTGATTTTTCTACCCAGAACTAAACAGTACATGGTAACAGGTTTTATTTATTTATTTATTTATTTATTTATCTATTTATTATTTTTAATATTTTATTGATTTCAGAGAGGAAAGGAGAGGTAGAGAGAGATAGAAATATCAACGATGAGAGACAATCATTGATTGGTTGCCTCCTGCACACCCCTTACTGGGGATGAGCCAACAACCTGGGCATGTGCCCTTGACTGAAACTGAACCCATGACCCTTCAGTCCTCAGGCCAATGCTCTATTCTCTGAGCCAAACCAACTAGGGTGGTAACAGGTAGGTTTTAAAGAGAACTTCAATTTCAGCATGAGTATTACTGGTCTATTTACTGGGACAGAGCCTTCCCTGTGTGATCAGCATAGTTGCTCTAATTTATGTTGCACCAACTGAGGAACAGACAATTAGGCCTCTGGGATCAAGTTCCTGGATGAGATCAGTGCACTGTTCAATGATGGCGAGAGGAAATAATAATATTCATAACAGGCAAGCAGCTGTGGGTGGAACAACTGAATCCTAACAACACACATTCTCCCATTGTTGTTTTTGACCTTTATATTCTCTTTGTGGTTTTGTTATTGTTGTTGTTGTGTTTTTTCAGCCTCTCATTTTGCAATGAACATTTTGTTTTTTTAAAAAAAGGCAAATAAACAATTGGCCAAGGGCAAAACTTTCCATGTTGCTATCCCTGGCCAGGTTGCTCTTCCCTCGGGGCCAGGCTTCTCAGTCTGTTTTCTTGGTGCTATGATTGAGTACTCACAACTGTTTTAAAGGAAACATACAGCTTTACACATATTTACTCCACAAGGAAATGTAGTGTCCATAAATCATATGGCTGGGTCCCAAACCCTATTAAAAATTACAATAATGATTATGAAAAATCTCCCTTTCAACTCAGGATCTTAATTCATGCACTTTGTATTTCTCCTTCACATCCTTCATTTGCAGAAACTTGAAAAAATGACAGAAATAACAACAAAAAAGACCACTTCTATATAGAGTATATCTCCAAGTTTATAGAGCATCAATTTGTTTTGTTGGCATGACTGGACAATAGGTCAGGAGAACCATCCGCAAATTCCTGATTAGATAATAATCTCTCTCTTTTTTTTTAAAGAGTGGTGTTCAGCCAAAGGTTAACAGGAAAGATTAAGAAGAAATTGTCATTCTCCTCAATTTTGACCTTGCTTTAACCTGAGGCTTCACAATGCCACGCGTAGTATGACCAATACTTAAGGAATGCTCATTTTGAATCAAGCACCCATTTCCATGGATGATTTCATTTTATCCCTTCAACAACCTATCAGATGGGTAGTATTAATGTGTTTTCTATATCATAGATGAGGAAATTGAAGCTAAGAGGTATTAAGACCTCTTTCTAAGGTTAGAGACCTAGTAAGTAGTTGAGCAGAGATTTCAATCAAGTTTAATACATGGTCAGAATCATTTATGAATGGTACCCCAAGAGACTAGTAACTTTAGACTTACATGATCACAACATTTATATCATTGGTAAGCAAACTATGGCTGTGTGGACCACAGATACGTCAATGTGTTGTCAACCTATTGTCCTTTCGGTTTCTTTCCTGAGACAAAGGCAGAGTGGAATGGATGCAAAAGAGAATACAAGGCTCACCAAGCCTAAAACATTTACTATCTGGCCCGTTACAAAAATATTTGCCAGCCCTGGTTTACATTATATGTCCTGAAAAGTCAACTGATTTCTATGGCTCAGTAATTCAGAGGGGAGGAAAGAAAAATGTGTTTCCTACATAGGGGGAGGATGATCTAGGCCAGACAATCTTAATCGGTGGTCTATGACCACCTAAACAGTTCATGAATGGGGTTCAGAGGGAGAGACAGAAACATCAATGATGAGAGAGAGGCATCGATCGGCTGCCTCTTGCACACCCCACACTGGGGATTGAGCCTACAAATCGGACATGTGTCTTCACTGGGAATCAAACTGTGACGTCCTGGTTCATAGGTCAATGCTCAACCACTGAGCCACGCTGGCTGGACTGATTCCTTATATATTGTCAAGAAAAACCACCCACATAATTAGTGAGGCCTCAATGAGACCATATGTCTTAATGATGCTCAACGGATTTATTGTTTGGAACAGAGGAGAATACTGAAATAGGGCCCCTGCTAAGGACACCAGCTTATGTAGAACCATTGCAAGGTTTCTTACTCAATTCAGCCACCTCTTTGTTTTCTGGTCATTATGGCTAATTTAGGTTTTTCTCATCCTTCCATACTCAGCTCAGGCCTGCAAGAGAACAGCCCTTCAAGGCCTGTGCTGGTCTTGGCCATCTGCCTGCACTTACAGTGTCTTGCATCTACTTCTGTTTACGGCTTGTTATACTGTATCAAAATATGCTCACACATCTGACACCCATGGTGACTTCTGGCTTCTCTACAGTCAATTTCTACCCACCCCGCTCATCCTAGAATACACTGGATAATAAGAACCTGAAAACCACACATGGTGTTTACCATATGCCAGACACTGTCTTATGCATATTTCACATACATTTTTTTCTTATACTACATTCAGGAGATTAACACTATTATGATTCTCAAATTTAAAATGAAGAAATGAAGGCATGGAGTGGTTCAGTATCTTGCCCAAAATCACACAGCTGTTAAATGGGGGAACTTGGACTGGAACCAAGAAGCTGACCTCCAGACTCCACACTCAACCACTAACCTTGTCTTAAAGTTTCTCTATGCACACATGTGGAATAAACATACTAAAACATATGTGTTTTAGTAACCAACTGTTCACTTACTACATGCTTCCATGTAAAAGAACAGAAGCTTCTGGATGTAAGGTCAATGAACATTTTTCTTTTCTTTTCTTTTTTATTTAAAACTACTGGGCATCAACTGCGGAGGGCTGGAACACTGGCTTATTACTCTTGAAATAAACTGCTGCCTGCCAAAATCCATTCCCCAAGCTGCTCTGATTGAGTAGTAAAAATCATTAGGAGACACAACCACCGTTAGTATCTTTATCCAAGGAAAGGATTTAACACAGGGCAGAACCATTTTTAAGTTTCTCATTAAAGCACTCACTACTGAAAGCAAAAGCAAAAAAAAAAAAAGCCGACAGTTATATTCCTGAACTTCAATGCCCTTGTGTTTGCAGAATGGCCTCAGCCCTGGGTAGTAAGAGGGAACAAGCCTACTGTGTGTAAGAACTGCACTGAAGGTGGAGGGTATGACAGAGACTAAAAAGAATCTGACAACTAGATATGAAAAAAAAATTCTTAAAAAAAATCAAATCCACACAAAACACCTTACATGGCAGCAGGTTCCTACAGTATCCATTGAAAGAATGATGATGGCAATGATAATGATGACAATGATATAGCAGTAATAAGTAAGCTAATAAGACATACATTCCAGATTAATTTTTCTATTAAAAAGTTAAATTGCCAAGTTGTAGGATCAGATCTATTATTTTAAAATAGTAGTAGAGTGCAGTGAAAATTTGTCTTGTTTGTTCACTCATTCATTTACTCATTCATTCACTCTTGGCAGCCCAGAGTCTGTGCCCCTCCTACAGTACTTGGATTTCCTGTGGGGAATTCTCTCCTGTCTCCCTTTGTTAGGTCTCAGTGGAGCCCTGAGGTGCTCTGCCCGTCCTAACTTGCCTCAGGGAAGTCAGAGGGGCTTCTCTGGCCAGGTCGGTCATCCCAGTGCCCTTGTGAGGACGAGGGGTAGGCACGTGATTTAGGCTCAAGCTAAATAAAGCCGGAGGACTTTATTTTCCCAGGGCTTGGATGTGAAACAAGAAAAAACTGGTGTAAGTTTACCCATTCATTCCTGAGGGTGCACCTGTGCTCAGGACAGGCTATCCAGATGCCCGTTCCCTGTTGGCTACATGCCAGCTTCTTCACTGCCCGTCATTCTGGGCACGTTTTTATGCTCTTCCAATATTTACCCTTTTTTTTACAAGTGACCCCCATTCTGTTCCAGTTATTTGCCTCAGAAGAATAAGTGGTGGCTACCAGCTGAGCAGGGAACCAAGTGAAAACCATGTTGACTGAACTGGCCAACTGTGTCCTAGGTCAGGATAGGAGACTGGAGAAACACTGTGGGAGGCCACGTGTGGTAGTGATAGGGGAGCAAAGGTGAAGGTCGCCAACACTACGGCACTAGGGAGACAGACTAAGCCCAGGAGCAGAGTGTGATGAGCTACAGCCCCAAAGAATGTTTATACTTATGACAAGTTTAGGGCTATATGTTGACATTGTTATATCCAGAAGCAGCTTCCACATGAAAACTTACTGGGAGATAAAACAGTCTTTAATTTCCTCATTCATCATTAATGTTTAAAATAAAGCAGCCAGATCACAAATCATAATGTAATATTCTGAAATATTTGAAGAAAATGCATTGCATTTCTCTTCCTTCTTGTCACGTGCTTATCTTTCCCATTCACTGGAAAAGATATTAGGCTCATTTCCTTGTATTTAGATCTCATTTTACAGCCCTGCTCATCATTAAGACCCCAAAACCTTCCCACGAGCCTTATTTTCATAAATTCACTTAGCACGAGCTTCTGCAAAACTTTATATATCCTTTACAAAAATCAAAGTTAAAACAAAAAATAACACCTTCCGTTTAAAACTTAATCAAAAAAAATTTCTGATCAATAAATATTGCTAGACCCATGTTAGCTCATTTGTTTCGAAACAAGTATATAAGCAAAAGAATGAATGGGAAGAGGTCACTCTTATACCATCAAATCATACCTGAAGAGGGACTCTCTTGACAGCCAGATTTCATTCTGCTTTACAGTTTTCCAGGAGAAAAGCAGCAGCAGCAGCACAGTGGACACGGTCAGGGTGGTGGCTCCACATCGATTTAGCCAAGTGCAGAGCTTGCTCAGTCCATGCACAAAAAGGATGCAGTAGCCCATGCTGGAAAACAGGGTAGGGGGGAGGCAGGGTTACTTTGGGGGTGCAATGGCATCCCCCTGAGCATTCCATCCCATATAACTAATTTTCAAATGAAGCTTATCCTGTGATAGAGAAACAACAAATATAAACGCCCCTATCTTATACAACCTCTACATGTCAGTCCTTTAACAGGCACTAAGGACACTGGCAAGTTCCTTGGCATTAGTGTGGAGATCCAAACTGCCTTGGATCTCAGCAGCCCAGGCCTCATGACAAGCCCCCTATGCATGTTCTTGGGCCCTGAATTGTTGGAGTCCAGCCCCTGCAAGTCCAGGGGTTCCCAACGTTCTACAGTTCCTTGTTTCTTATCTGACCTTTGCCAAAAATCCTGTCTCTATTTAGTTTTGTTGATTTTAATCTTGTCTAGGTTAATCTCTGTGTTCCATTACAAGGGCTATTCCAAGGTCACTGCTCTACTGATAGGCTACAAGGAAGTGACTGAAGGAGTTTATCCTACCCAGTAAAGGTTATGTCCTCCCAGCCTCGCTGCTTGCCTTCCCTGGGACTGCCCTGTGTCGGTGGGTCTCCGGGGGTATAGGCTTTGGTGACTTCCCTGGTGGGCAGACCTCTGGGGATGTATGCCCAACAAGTCCCAAATTTATTGCCAACAGTCTTAGTCCAAGTTCTTCATACATGTATTTCTGTAACACCAGGGGGTTAGCTCCAGGGAAAAATCCTTACCTGGGAAACAACCTTTCTTAGGGAGGTAGTCCTGGTTAAAACACATAGCGCTAGGAGGGGGAGCAAACATATGTCATATATGCCAGGTCACTTGAAACATAAGCTATGCAGATGTTTCTTCCCTGCAGCGACTGTGTCAAGCAGCAAGGGTGGACTGGCTTCTGGCAAATTCCCCCATTTTTATTTTTTAAATGACTGCGTATGTAAATCAGCGGCCACCTCTCGGATTGGGTTGTTTAAGACTCGGAAGAAGACTTGTTTGTGGCTTTGCCAACAGGTCAGTCCGAGGCTTAATCCTATATCGGCTCCCCACACTGAATGGACCCTTTGACCCTTGACCCCTCATGTTACTGGCATTGTGCAGCACTGCTGGCACCATGTGTCCAAATGTGGACTCTAGGCTATAGCAAGTCCCATCACAGCTTTGTGGGAGACAGTCCCCGGGAGCTCCCTCTCAGGTCCTGGGAAGGATGCTGTATACCGAGGCCATTGGTCTCTCTCTCCAGGGATATGACCCCTAGTATGTCTCCACTCTGGCCAGTCAAGTCCTTACATTGAAGGAAAAATCTACCCACAGGCCAACTTCTGAGCCTCGTAGTTTGGAGCTTATCACAGACAAGCTGTATGGATGTGATTCTCTTGCTGAGGCTGGCTTGGCTTTCCAGACAGACATGAAGAGTCCCTTACGTTATGAGAGTGGAATTTCAGCATGCTGAAATCATGTCGCTAAACACCTTTGACTTGGACAGAACATGGTTCCTAACATCATCTACGCACCCACAGGGATGCTGCTTGTGTGCTGACTGGCCTCAGAAAAACACAAGCATTGAGTTGTACACATTATTGCTGTGTGCACTTCAGTCAAAATTCACTTCATTCTAAAGACTATAACATCAGGTTATTACAGAATTTTTAAAGAACAAAGCAAGCTTGTGTAAAGAAATCCTACATTAGTCCGACTACTAATGCTACAAGAAGCCCCAAAATTGGTAGAGCGCACTTACTTGTTCAATGATTTATTCATTCTCTCTCTATTATGTGACTGGCAATATGCTGCTCACTAAAAATACAACTGTGAACAAAACAGAGGCCTCGCCCTCAAAGAACTCCAGCCTATGAAGGAGGTTGGCTTTCTAAAAGGAAACACCTGAATATTCTCATTTCTCATTCCTTTTTAAAGGAAACACCTCCTTTAAAAGAAACACCTCTCTACTTTCCTCCTCTTTGCCGTTCTAAATGTCTGTGCTTTGGTATCAAGGGCAGATGAACAAGAGAGAAGCATTTGAAGTTCCTCACTTGGAGGCCCTGGAATCAATTCAAGTTAGAGCTCCAATTCCATACTTCAACTCCCAGACATTCATTGGTCCAGCTCCCTAAAGTTTTAGGGTCCACTTTTTGGCCAAAGGGAGTCACCACCCCACTCACCACTGAGGATCACGGTTTGAGCCAAGGAGGCCCATGGCCTGATCCCTCCTCCCAGTCACTAAATTTGATTGCCACAAATACCTTGTAGAGCCTTGTAAATGCCAGATATGATCACTAGTGCAAAACAAAACAACAAAAAATAAAAACAAAAACCCTCTTCACTGCCTTGGATAGAGCGTTGGCCTGCAGATTGAAGGGTCAAGGGCAAATGCCGGAGTTGCAGGCTTGATCCCCAGTAGGGGGCATGAAGGAGGCAGCTAATCAGTGATTCTCTCTCATCATTGATGTTTCTCTCTCCCCCTCTCCCTTCCTCTCTGAGATCAATAAAAATATATGCTAAAAAAAAAAAATCCTCTTCACACTTCCACAACGCCCTATGTTTGGCCATAAAGGTATTCTGATTTTTCTAAAAACCTCCAGTTTTTGTACAAATGATCACTCTGATGCCATCATATGGAGGCTTCTGTTCATGAGGCTGCTTGCCATTTACTCTTGTGGCCCCAGCCCAATCCCAAATCCTGACCAAGCAGGCTGTTTCTCTGGCCATATGAAGGCCTTCTGGGCTCCACTCTTTCATTCATCAGGCATTTAACAGACACTAATTATGTACCTGATACTGACAGGCACCAAGAACATACCAGTGAATAGAACAGACAATAATTTTTATTCTTGTGAAACTCACATGGGTGGGGAAGGACAGCTGATAAGCAAATAAAACAAAGAGTATGCACACAGAAAGTAATATGCTGTGTTGGGTGGG
>NW_006295056.1:1357485-1377015 GCF_000327345.1 Myotis davidii
CAAGGGAGTCCAAGGTGGGGTGGAGGTTGGGATTTAATATGGGGGCTCAGGGAAGGCCTCGGTGAAAAGATGACCTGTGAACAAAGTTCTGAAACGAGATGGGGGTGGGACACCTGCGGACACATCAGCAAGGGCAGCTGCCTTCTCACTCTGGCTTTCACAAAGAGCAGGGAAAGGCGAACTATCCTGCTGCATGAGGTCACAGAGCTCATACAGATTCCAGAGCCCATGCTTCCTCACACCTAACACACAGCTTCACCTACTTCCTTCCCAACTGCGCCACTCATGAAATCTTAATTGCTGTTTTCTGCCTCTGTGTAGGAAACAGAGCAGCGGGAAAGAAAAGCACTGAGATTCCAATAGCCCTAGGGCAATGCCAACAAGTGGCTGAAGACAAGGAGCAGCAAAGGTCGCACATATAAGCAAATATAATTAGCTATCTTATGTTTATATATTTGCTGAATGCTTCCTATTTGCCAGGCACTGTGCTAAGTACTTTATATGGGACCAGGACAGTACTGGCTTTACATATAGTGGGGCCTTGACTTACGAGTGTCCCAACTAACGAGTTTTTCGAGATACGAGCTGTCTCTTGGCTGATTTTTTGCTTTGAGTTGCGAGCTAAAATTCGGGTTACGAGCCAGCTTCAGATACTCCACCACTAGTTGGCGCAGCAAACATCACAGTGAACGCCACAACATCAGCCCAGCATCACGTGTCTCACTCTTTCACTTTTTGATTTGACATAGGAGTAATTTGAGTTACGAGCTCCGTCATGGAACGAATTAAACTCGTAAGTCAAGGCCCCACTGTATTATCTAACTTAAACTTAATCCTCCATAGCTTCCATTTCATAAATGAGGAAACTGAAGGCAGGAAATGCACAGAGTTGGTATTCCAGGTAGAAACAGATGTCTCTATACCAGACTCCTCTAAATAGAGTAATGTCCTAAGGCCCCCAGGCCACTATTAGCTGCAACAGAACAAAAGTGTTCTGGTACAGGCTTTGCATTTGGGGGTTTGCAGTGAGGAAAAGAAATTCACTAGAGAATAAAGAGTCTGGAACTACATCTTCTGTGCCACTCTCCAGTTCTGTGGCCACAGGAGACTTTCTCAAGCTCATGAGGCCTTATTTGTTTATATTACTAGGGCTTCATATTGCCTGTGTTAAAGGCAGCTTAGCCTGGCCGTTGTGGGGACAGGTAGGGTTGTGCTGATTCCCTGTTCAGTCATCTTCCTATTGGATTTGCTAAAATAAGTTGTTAGCAAAAAAAAAATTCTCCGCTGATTTTAGTATCTGGTAAAACTTCGATTCACTCTTAAGTGATCATCACTCTCCTCCAGCAACTCGGAAGAAGCAAATGCATAGATGTCTCATCAGAAGGGTCCCCAATATCAGGTAACAGAGGTAGTGTTTCTTCAGAGGTAACATTTCTCATTTTGCCAGGTGAAAACAGGTACTGCAGTATTGTTTTAGTAGCAACCTATGTAAGATTTAAAAATTCCACTTCAAATTGATAGGTATGATTTGAAGATAGTTCTCAAAATTGAAAATGAACAAGAGCCATCTTTTCTCTAATTTCCCATATTTAGTCTGCCCATACATTTATTTTATTTATTTGTTAATCCTCACCTAAGGATATTTTTCCATTGATTTTTAGAAAGAGTGGAAGGGAGGGGGAGAGATAGAGAGAAACATCAATGTGAGAGAGACACATCGATTAGTTACCTCCCACACATGTCCTACTCCAGGCCAGGGATCAAACCTGCGACCGAGGTACTTGCCCTTGATCAGAATTGAACCCGGGACCCTTTAGTCCTCAGGTGGATGCTCTATCCACTAAGCAAACTGGCTAGAGCTGTCTATACATTTAGGTTCTATAGAATTCAAATGGCATCTCTTTCTAAGAGTAGGGCAATTTGTTATTTCTCTTTTTTCCCCTCAAATACATGTCATTTTCTGTGGTTTCAATTATTCTTGATCAGTTCTATCCACAATATTGTTGCTGCCTTCACTTACTCCTGTCTATTCTTTTCCTGTCTCCACTTATTCATGTTTTAAGTAGCTTAGGAATTTGCTCTTTGGCACCAAAGTGAATAAATCACCCTTAATCTGGCATATGAATGGATATCCAAGCACATTCTATGACTTTATTTGAATGCTCTCAATAACTATTTCTGCTTCATTGGTTCTAAATGATTTTAGGCCTTTTAAACATTCTAATGTGGTTTTTATAAAATACAAAAAAAGGTAACCAGAAAAGTGTATGCTTCTCTTGAGGTAAGAATAAGAGGTCAAAATTCCTGTGAAAGAATGATTTAAGCCCCAAACTCTCCCGCCTATTAAAAAAGGACATTGACAAAAATGGCATTTATCATCAGAAGAAAGGATTATTCCCCCTTTTTTTTTTGGTGGTGGTGGTAAAGCTTTGACCCTAAAGCCATGCAGTGCTGAACAGATAGCCTACTTCTGTTCCTTTTATCCACAGCTTTGGAGTGAAAGGAAGCGCAAGTGAGAGGAAGGTAGAATTTTCCATCTTCTCTAGCTTAGGATGGAGGGATGTGAGGTTTACGTGGCTTGCTCATTATTAGACATAAAGATGGGAGATGAAAGAGCATTGCTGGTCTGACTCATTCTGGGCCTATCTTGTAACATGGACAAATCGGCCCCCTGGGACTGATGGGACTCACCCAGTCTCCAGTGAGGGTGGGCGTGACTTTTGTGGTGTTCATGAATGAGATTCTAAGGCCAAGAGTGGGCTCTATAATAACTTAAAATATTTAATGAGTAGGAAGGTCACCTTCCTCAGAAGGGTCAGCTCTTTACTTCATTTTCCTAATGTTTGGTAAAGTCTTTGAGACAACACAGAAGGTCAGCATAAAGATAATGACCTATATTTTCTGGGATGCCACTGAACACATTGTGTGTATGTTTTCCTGAAAGTTCTGGTACTGATGATGTGGAAATGGCTGTTTCTTGTCGAGGTCAATAATGGGAAGAGGGTCATGCAGAGCAGATTCTTGCGTATCTAAAAGTCTTGGAACATGTTCTCCACCATCATCCAAGCCAATGTGTAGGTTCATTAAATGCAACAGGCATAATCCAGAGCCCTGACACCCTCCAAGGGGTGCCAGCAGTATCTGCCAAATTCTCTGTGGCCTCCCAGGAAGATTTGGGCAACTCTTTGTCCACTTCTCTAACCATTCTCCACTGAGAAGGGGTGGCTGATCATTGAGGGTAAAATCTTTTCCAGAAGAAGCCCCCATTTTCACAGAAAACTGTCAATATTTATAACAGCTCTATTGGAGTCATTAGAACTCTCTAAGCTCACAGCATAGAAGTTTCCCCACCTAAGCTTTAATTTCTGACTCAGCCAGGACCATCTCAGTTGCACAATTTTAGGGAACAATGGAATCCATCCATCTTCATAAGAAAGCAGCTCCCCTCTGGTGTTAGTTACAATGATGTCTGTAAAGAATATTGGGATTCATTAGAGTGATAATGTCTCTCTCACACACACAAATTTTTCCTGAGTTTCCTCTGATTTCAGCCTTTCAAAATCTGTATTAAACTCTCAGGTTTGGCGTGGCTGGCATGGCTCAAAGGTTGACTGTCAATCTACAAACCAGGAGGTTACAATTCGATTCCCATTCAGGGCACATGACCCGGTTGTGGGCTCCATCCCCAGTGCGGGGAGTGCAGGAGACAGCTGATCAATGACTCTCATCACTGATGTTTCTCTCTCTCTCTCCCCCTCTCCCTTTCTCTCTGAAATCAATAAATATATATATTTTTAAAAACCAAAACCAGAAACAACAAAAATCCTCTCATGTTTATGCTCAGAGCTGTAGACCTGGCCCAGTTACCTGACCTATTTACCAGCCCCCAGGACCACCTCTACAGGGCGGGAGAGCACCTCCACCTCCCTGTCACACGGAGTTCTGGAGGAGGAGTGGCCTGATTGAGCACAATGATGAAAGGGATATGAATACAGGAGATGCTGGGCAGTAAAGGGAAATCTTCGGAAAATGATGACACATCTCCAACACTGTAATGCATAGCTGCAGGAACGTGAAAGGAAGAGGACAGCGCCTTTCTAATGAAGACTGGTTTACTGAAATTGATTTTGGATGACTCTGCACCAAGTGTGCACAATGCAGCAGAATCCAAATTGCTTTTGAGAGGCAGGCACTTGCTCTTGGTAATATTGATGTTTTCTTCATATTCCGAACATTTATTTTAATCCAAGTCAGTTTATTCCTAGCACAAAAAAGGGCAGAGACACCACTTTGTCTTTTTTAGAGAAAAATGAAATAAAGTCAGAGAAAGATCTACTTGAGATATAGCAGCACAGGAAGAGCAGGTGTTTGGAGGACACACTCACCTGGGTGAGAGGAACCCCGTGCTTTAAATAAGATATTCCACACATGGTTGATGACAATATTATGGACTTTCGTAAGGTTTACCTAAAGGTCTCTTTCAAAAAAAAATAAAATCTAGCCTCCTGTTTATCACAAATTGTTCTCTTTCACCTGGTCTAGAAATGTGTGTTGCACATGCAATTCTTGTCACCCAGACCCCAGAAGGTTTAGATCACGCGACTCTTGGAAGTATCAAGTCCTGATTACCAAATGGAATTGTGCTGTAAGTACTTTAACTAAATCCACATTTCCTCCTTCCTTTTCAATTGAGCAGAACACTAAGAAGTCACTGTTGCAGAAGCAATGTAGTCTGGAAGGTGCGAGGTATGTTGGTAGGCAAGGATCTGCTTCCCAGCTTTGCCACTCACTAGCTATGTCACCTGGTCACCCGGAGCAAGTCACTTCACTTCTCAGACCCAGGCTTTCTCTTTGTAAAATAGGAATACTGGTGTCAGCTACCCCAACCGATGCAATAATAATACTTGATATTTACTGACCATGTACAATACAAAACACTTTCTAGGTTTTATGAGCGATCATCTCATTGAATGCTCACAATATCTCACTGAGTTGGGTGCTATTACTTTCACTGCATACAGATAAGGAAACGGAGGCTTAGGAAACGCATGCTCATGTTTAAGCCAGAATTCCAACACAGGTGCTCTGGCTTCAGGGCCATGCCGTCAACCACTGCCTACAGCGTGAATTAACTGATACAACGAATACCCACATGCTTAGCATAGTGCTGACATATAATAAAGATTCAATAAAAGTTTTGCTGCAATGGGTGTTAAAATAGTATTAATATTTTAAAGAATACTATGACCTGTTAAATGTTTAGAGAGAAAGATGCCTTTTTATTAATAAGCAGCTATTAAATTAATGGGAAAAAACTGAGATTCACTTATTTTTGTAGCCTCAGATTCCAGAACAGTATGCCTAGCAATGGTGCTTTGTGAATATCTGTTAAATGAAAACTAAATATCAACTCCACTCGGATTAATAGGTATTTACAGAGAACACCTGACTGAAGCCACTTTCAACTGGTCTAAGCGAAAACATATCAAGAATAGACAATGATGTCCCCTTTAGCCCTTCATATTTCTTATTACTGGCAAGGCCTCATAGCCTGTTATTGTAAGGCCATAGAGAATACAAAATATTTGTGTTGTATTTTTGTCTTTATCGAATAGTATTTACCAAGAAAGAACCTCCTTCCAAAATTGTGCTAAAGACACATAAAGAAACTTAAGGAATGCTCTCTCCTGAACCAAGTCAAAACCAGATGCTCCAAAGCTTTAAGAACGCTGTCAGGTACTTGGTTTGGGCAGAATTCAAAGGCTTTGAAATTCATTTCTAATTTTATGTATATTTAAACTTCTAATTCAGTATCAATAAAAAAATTAAATCTTACTTATTGATGTTTAAATCAATTTAAAATTCTAACTGAATATCAATAAATTAATAATGTCCTTATAATATTTTGGTTTATGATACTTGCTTTTAGAAAAATTCATTCTTATATATCAATCGTTAAATTACTCATTTTAGGAAGTTCACTAAAATCCTTATTTTAAAAATTAGAAAGCTTGGCTTCTAAAAAGCATCATGTTTTATTCAAAGTCACACAACAGATAAATGGCAGAACCATTTCAGGGACACATCCAGGCACCTGAAAAGAAACGTGGCCTTGGAAAGATGCCATTTGAATAAGACAAGAGAACAGACAAGCTTCAGCACAGTCCAGACATTCAGAGCTAAGTGGTGTGATGTAATCACATACGTCTGAATGCCCTTTATATTTGTAACCATTTTTTTCCCTCAAGGACAATTTTTTTTGAGATTGTTTCTATTTTTTAATGAAAAGCCAAAGAAAAAAGAGACAGAGAAAGAAAGAAGACAGAATTCAAATACAATCATGTTATTTAACATAATTAATAATTTTAAACACATAAAAATATTACTACAAAATTACTATAATAATGCTTAATAAAACATAGATATTTGGAAAAGAATGTATTGGTAAATGATTGCTGCTAAAAACCTGAATACACTCCAGTCACTATTTCCCATTTAACTGTCAAGCTTCCAGCTGGAGGGAAGCCACTGCCAACTAGAGTGAATGGGTGCAAAGTGAGCTCATCCAACATGCCCTGTGGCTGGTTTTGAAGCTTAGGTAATAAGCATCTTAGCTCCACAAGAATCTATTTGTTATACCCTATAGGACAGTCTCTCTGGAGCTATTGGTGTTGGTGACAGAGGGCAGGCCCCATAAAGACGAAATCATGAGTAGTAATTACCTGGGCATGTAAAGGACTCTCTCGGCCACCACAAAACCCACCCTGAAGAAGAGATTACTGGCTGGGATGAACGGGAAAACCAGGAACAACAAGCCCACCAAAACTTCCTTGTGCTCCAATCTCTGAAATACACAATAGTGAAGGACAAATTAATTTCAGGTTAATTCCACTTCATTGGGCATTTAACCATCTTTTTCACTTTCAAGTTCTCATTGAAGGAATGAATAGATTAGACCAGTGAAAACCTTTTGATCAGTGTGCTGAATTCACCAGAAAAGCCCTGAGGCTAACACCATGCCGGAGGTGTTCATACATACCCAACAAACATTTGCCACCCAGAAACAGCTGCTATTTGCATAATGCAATCCATGACCATTACTTGTTCTGTGAGGCCTACAGCAACCTTGTTTCTTGGTTCTGTCCCCTTTCAGAATCTCTGCCCTCCTTCTTCACTGGGGAAACTCATTCCCAGGGAGCAAAACTGATATACTCCAGCTCACTGAGGTATCATGTGGAACTACTGTCCTCTCAGAAATAGAATTCATAAAAAAAAAAGGCCACACATAAATCCCACCAGGAGAAGCAGAGCTAGCATAAGGAAAATTAAATGCAAATGGTAATGTTTGGTACCAATGAGGGAGATCATTTGAGCTGAGGAGTTTTTAGCACCTCTCAAATAAAGCCAGTAAGCAAGTATTTAGTCCATGAAATTTTCTGGAATCAAAACCCATACAATAATAACTCATTACATTGACAAAGCACCTTTCTCTAATATTGTACATAATAATTCATAAAGGTTTTCCTGTCATTATAGTTCACTTATAGTTTGGTTTCTAACTAATAATAAGTACACTGTAAAAAGTAGCTTGTATTTCCATGAGTGTATGTGGCATGAAAACATTTGAAGAGAAGCCTATTTACAACAAATCTTAATGTACTGGATTGCGTTTGTTTTTCCTTTTAAAAAAAGTTTAAGAAAATAAAGTAGAACTTTCCATATTACAGTTTTAAATGTTCCTCACAAATATTTTAAATAGTCTATTACTTTTAATAATTGTAGAAGACTAAATAAAAGTCTCAAACATATAAATAAGAATCCATAATACAAACTACTTTAAGTATACAAAATAAAAGACTTTAAGCATCTATATATATATAGAAGCCTAAGCCACCAGATGACCAGGTGGCTGTACAACTGGCTGGTAGTTATGACATGCACTGACCACCAGGGTGCAGATGCTCAATGCAGGAGCTACCTGCTGGTGATCAGTGTGCTCCCACAGCAGGAGTGCTGCTCAGCTGACAGATGGGCGCCAGACACCTGGCTGATGGCTGGCGAGCGCAGCTGCAGTGGTGTAGCCTCTCCCTCGGACACTCCTCCTGCATGCCTGAGTGGTGGAGTGGCAAGTGCAGCAGGGCTGGGATGAGTGGGAGTAGAGCAGCCCTCAGGAGATGTTGGACTGCCAGTTTCCGAGGGGCCCCTGATTGCAAGAGGGCTCAGGCCAGGCTGAGGGACCCCACTGGTGAACGAATCCGTGCACCAGGCCTCCAGTCTTGAGATATTTGTCATCTGGATTTTATTAAAATCTTTGTTATTTTTACCACAACACAGAGTATTAAAATTTCTGACAGCAAGTCCATATGAACAAATGTGATTTGGACAATTTCCCTTAATGGTGGACAATCTGTAAGTAGTGATCTAATTTTTTACCTAAAGAAACCACACTATAGAATTAATAGATGAAAGAAAAAGAAGAAAAAAAGCTTGCATAACAAGATTTCAACTCAAATGAATGCACTAATGTTATATATTCTATGTCCCACTAAAATGAATTAAAAAAACGGGTGAGAAAAGTGGCAAGTTCATTACATTGAAAAGCTGCATGCTATCTTTGTAATTTAAATTATACTTGGAGTTTACAAAATACATTTCAGTTGAAGAACTTAAAAGTTTATATAATTTTAAAAAGAATAAATACCTTCATAAAAATCCTGTGACATCATAAGCAACTATTTCTTGCTAAAATTAAAAATAAATCCCAGATAAAGAAGTACAAATTGGTAGTTACAAAATATCCATGGGGCTATAAAGTACAACATAGGGAATATAGTCAACAATATTGTAATAACTATGCATGATGCCAGGTGGGTACTGGAAATATAGGGGGAAACGCTTTGTAAAATACATGATTGTTTAACTACTATGCTGTACACCTAAAGCTAATACAAAATAACATTGAATTCAAACTGTAAGTAAATTAAAAAATTTTGTATATAATATATATATTAGATAGATAAATTTTAGAGAATTAGTGTCTTGTCGAGTATTCCGCATAAACTCTGTGTCTATTTTTAAGTAAGAGGTTGGTGTGTTCTATTGGTGTACTTTTATTTTTAAAGATAGTTGAATACTTCTTTCAAATCTTTCAAAAACTGAGTTGCTCTTTATGAAAATGTTCATCTATCTTCCTACAGAAATTTCTAAAGAGATTTTAATACTTCCAACTTATTAATCCTATAGAATTAAAAAGAATAAGGGTATAAATAGACCTCCAACTGGGCTATTCACCATGTCACTAGCCAGTGTTTAAACCAAGGAGGTGTCTCCCTGTCCCTCATCACAGTTATTAGAGAACAGCCTTAACTAGGGATATGAAAGAGGCATCACCTTGATCCCCACAATATCACACCTTCTTGCCTGACCACAGGTCACCTTCCTCACTATCATGGCCATATGTTTATGCCCTTCACTCAACAGAACACTGAGTGCTTCAGCAGCCAGTGGGGAGGAGGTGGGCATCGGGTGTTAACAGAAGCCCAGCTCCTTGCAGCCTCCCTCCTCTGTCACTGAGCCCCTGGAGTGGGTAGGATCCCCAGATACTCACTGCTGCTGGGGACATGGAGAAGGATTCTCAGACCCCAAGCACAGTTTTTATTTCCTTTGTGGCAATCATTCCAATTGTAAGTATCTATCTGTGTGTTTACTGTCTTTAATATCTCCACTAGACTGCAAGCTCTATGAGGGCAGGGAGCTGGTCAGGTGTGCTCATGGGTATATAACTTCTGTTTAGCTCAGTACCTGACACTTAGTAGGTCCTCAGAAATACCTGCTGAATAAACCAGTAAGTGAATAAATATACCAGGCAAGAGAGAAAATGGGGTGTGAGAAGAGAAGAGGGTGAAGAGGACCTCCTGGTGGAGGTGACAATCTGGGTTTGAAAAATGAATGAATGCCTACAAGACAAATTTGGTGGTGCTTGTGGGGAGGGGGTCACAGCTAATCTAATTCCAGGGAGCAAATACAGAATGTACAAAGCATGGACTAAGACTATACATGTTGGTGGTTGGCAAATCATGAGGATCTTGTATGCCCGGTGTGGAGCTGACCTTTATTTAGAGCCAACAGGGAACTACTAAAGTGTCCAACATACATAGAAAGAAGAGCAAGTCAGTGTCCAGGAGATGATGTCCAGATTCAAGTTGTGGTCCTGCCATCAATACACCATCAGTCAACTTGAGCGGGCACCTCATTCCCTCTCCCATGCCACAAGCATCAAATGAGACAAGTGAGGCTCAGGGTTCAGTGGGGCTAGCTAGATCATCACAAGGGCCCACATGATTGGCCTTGTGAGTTGTGGATTTAGAGGCCACCACTTCATACTGCTCCCAGAGGGACTGATCTTACAGTGTTTTTCTTTGTTTTCAAAGTATTCAATTGAAGACAGTGGCACTGTGCCCAAAATCAATGAAATTGTATTTTATTTTGAAAAAAAATTAATTATTCTCAAATTAAATTGATCATTATATTCTTTGTCTTCCTCTTTAGGTCAAGAGGAATAGAAAATTTAGGAACATAATTCTTTAAGCTTTGAGCCAATCAACCAAGCATAAAGTTAGGGAAAAAATATGTCATGGACATGGCTGAATTTCCTAGGATGAGAAAGACTGGGAGGGAATCCAAGTTTATATCCTGCGGATCACAGATGTGACAAAATTTCCTAAATAATTTATAGCTTATTTCAGTCTAATAGAGTCAGATGGAATGCAAACAAATTATGAGTGAGGAAAAAAGGGAAAATCTGTGGCATTTTCCAAAGTACACAAAAGTACATTTATTTATGGGAAAAGAGGCAAATGGAAATATACTTATCTAAATTACACTGGGGGTGAAAAGACATGAGAATCCAAAGAGCGAATTATAGGGCAATTAATAATACATGTTATTTTCTGATTAACTATGCAACTTCAAACAAATTAATTTACTTCCCTGAGCTTTACTTTGATGATCAAACAAGAGCAAGGACATTGATACCTTTTGTATTTATAGGGAAAATGTGTGAGAGATTCACTATGATTTCCTTGCTTGGCTTAGAAAAATACAAAGAAGCAGCCTCCTGAGCTGTAAAGAGGTGGTAATCTCTTAACAGCCTTCTCAAGATGCTCAGAGAGTCGCTCAGCCACTTTCGGCACAGCCACACGTATCTGAACACACAGCTCACGGTATTCTCAGAACCAGCAATTACCTCCAAAAAATCCAGCTGCAGAATCCAAGTCTAGGCTGGTAGCTTGTGGATTATCCCCTGTCCTTCTTACTCTGTTCACATTTCAAAGCACTGGTCACGGATGAGGACACACACACACACACACACACACACAACAGGTGAGGGGACACACACACACACACACACACACACACACACACACACTCACGTGCACTGCGGCCAGCAGCATGTGGGTGTGTGCTCATGAGAAGACTTCCTCCCTGTCCCATTCAACAAAGGCAACATCCATTGCAGGCTGTTTCCTTTCACAGAGCCAGAGAAAGGCCCTATTACAGTAAATATTATCATCATCACTACTATTGTATTTTCTCTCACCTTTGAACACGTTTCAGATCAATGGTACAGTGCATTCAGGGTGTGCGCATGTTCTCAGTTCAACATAGAGCACAGCTATATTTCAATCCTAAGGGTCTATTTGGCAGTGCTGGGCCCTAGCTGTCTGCATCCTATTTATCATTCTTCAGGGAAGCTGATGACTAAAGCTCTCCACCCTGGGAGAAGGCACTTGTCTAGCTGACAACTTGCACGGCTGAACACTTACTAGGCCCACCTTTCTGTATCTGTTTATGGGTCTACTTCCTCCAATAGACTGGATTCCTCCGTGACAGTCACCATTTCATGTGAATTTTTCATTTTAGTTATAAACTAAAATTATTTAATAAATGTTTTAATGTTCATAAATTGGAAATATAAAAAGCTTGCAGCAATATGTCAGTCCCCTAAACTTTATTTACTTAGATTACATTTATTGGGATAACTGTGGTTCACAAAATCATACAGGTTTCAAGTGTACAACTCAACAAAACATCATCTGCACACAGCATTGTATACCATCACCTCCAAGCAAAGTTGTTTTTCATCCCTATTTATGCCCCTCCGCTCACCCCCCTTTCCATTTGGCTATCACCACACTGTTGTCTGTGTCTGTGTGAGATGTGTGTGTGTGTGTGTGTGTGTGTGTGTGTGCTTAATCCCTTCACCTTCTTTCATCCAGTCCCTGAACCCTCCTCCCTACTGACAGCTGTCAGTCTTCCCTGTATCCGTGCCTCTACCTGGCACCTAGATAATCAACATTCAACAAATAAAGATCAGTGATGAAAGTTGCATGTAAATCAGTGGGCTTGTCAAGCATCCCAACAGTCAATTCAGGGACTTGCCACTAAGGAAAGTTTTACTTTTGGTTCCCCTCGGGAACACAATATTTGCAACATTAATTTGGAGTGGAAAGCCCTTGGTCTTTGTGCATCCATGAGTCTCTTATAAGGGTCTGGCAAGTTGCCCCCAATACAGAGGTATTTTTAATCAGGACATATGCATATCTTATGCCCTTCTCTAATTCCACTAATTGCTACTTAACTATATCTAGGTCTTTCATGATTGTTTGACTTTTGTGCTCAGGAAAACTGATATACTTCATCTTATTGAAATTCAATTTTAATATTTTGAGTATTACAAGTTATTAAAATATTCCATAATTTATTACTGTTATTATTTGATGGAAGTTATTTTTAATTGAGAAAGACAGGTTATTTATTTAATCAACTGGAATCCCCTGTTGATTTATTTGACTGCATAGAACTGTCTCATTTCTTATGAGGGGCTTGATCTGAATTCCAGTTATTGAGCTGGGCAGTGAGTTAGCCTCATTCTCTGGCTAAGGGACTCCCAAATTGCAACCCTGCAGTTTGTGCAAGTTTAAATGAATTCCAATTTAATCTTCACTACAACTCTGTGGAGATATTATCCCTGTTGTAAATTTTAATATGTCAGGCCTTTGGGTCCTTCACAAATAGCTGTAACTGCAATCAGCAAAAATGCCAGAGGGTTATTACATTATGTCCATGAGCAATATTCTTCAAGGCTGCAGAGGCCTTGGTTTCCTTCTTGCAAAACTTGGGGACCTGGGTTCTCACTGTGCTGTTTTAAAAAATTTTAGGTGGCCCAACACTCCTATTATTTTCCATAGGAAATGCAGCTTGAGTCCCCATTTGAGCAAATCAGAGGCTCAGGTTTATTCCAACGGCATGAACTTTGAATCTGCAAAAGCCCTGATAGGCTAAGACAGACTGCATCAAGTGGATGGAGAACTGGTCTCAAAACATTAACTCAAAAGCCAAAAAACATGCTTTTAAGGCCAGAATGGAAACAGCCCAGGCTAGAGAAAGGACAGAAGGAGCTTGGCTGTTTGGGGCAATAGGCTTCTGTCTGAGCTGTGTACAAACATACCTTGAACTCATTCCCTCTGGGCTACCCTCTTATCTACTTGATCTTCACTCTTGTCTGTGTTTTCCTTTGACTTCCCGTTGACTATAGGCACAGCTCCTCTTTGGGGCTCTTTTCCATGGTGACAGCTCTCACCTGGTGCTGGTGACAGTCCCTTCCTTTGCCTTGTCAGGCCATCTGGTAGGTGTCACTTTGCCTATTGGCTCCACTAACCTTGCCCACATAACTGCGCATGGTTCCTTCATAAAATCTTCAACCACCCTGTTGGCTGCTCCATGTTTCCTGTCAGGACTGTGACTGATAGGTCAGCTCAAAGTGAAAGAGCCTGGGCATGGAAGCAGAGATGTGAACTCCAAAGAAGGAACAGAACTCTGGCTCTTGTGAGCTGATATGAGCTAGCTCCAGCCCACTCCTGACATGGTCCCATCCTTATATTGTGTTTCCATTCTCTTTCAGCCCTTGGGTGAACCCTCCTTTTAAGGCCATTGTGGTTATAGAAAAATTTTAATGTTATATAAAACCAGTAAAAACAAATGCCAATCTGAGAGAGCTTTTTATCTGGCAAATGAGATTGAGACCAATCTCTCAATAGGTGGAGAAGAGAAAGTCTTGAACTTTTACTGCTGTTGTGTATCAAAGGCAACAGACTACTTCTTATGATTCAAACAAGATCTAGTATCTGAACTCCATAATGGCAACGAGTAAGCAAGAGGAATTTGGAGGCAGTCTTAAGGGTAGAAAGAATAAGAAAAATTGGAAGCTGATTCTCTGAGCCTCAGTCACTGTTGCCAAATCCCTTGGTGATTATATATTCAACTGGGGCCCCGAGTGAGTCCCACTGAACACAATGCTGCACTACAAGAGGCTGAAGGACAGTCCTCCCAGTACATGCACACAATTCACATCTCACATGAAAGCATGGAAAGGTACCACCTACAACTCTTCTCTCCCTAGTCTGAAAGCAATGGGACAGGCTGAGCTGGGACAGAAAATGGCCCAGGTTCAAGATCTCAACAGCATAGCTGCCAACCTACACTCTACTTGGCTCAAGCTGGTGATATCATTTCCTCGCTTTCATGTGCTCTAACATTTACTGAGAAATGCATGGGGAGAAGAATTTTAAAAGGGGAAATGAATGAAGAAATTATACCTCCTCAGAGACACAAGCAGATTCGTACACTCCGTGTCTTCTCTGAGCCAATCCAAACATGGCGCTCCCCCATGCCAAACTTTCTTCACCAAGAAGAACTACCAGATGCACTCATGAACACAGAGCCCAAGGCAGATTAAAATCAGAGCATTCCTAAATGGGCAGTCTCAATTTCTGGACTGCATTTTTTTTGCAGAGGGTTTTTTGTTTGACTTGCTTTTAATCAGCAGTCTGAATCTTCTTGCCAACACCAGTTCCTGAGATTGAAATTTCTTATCTCACAAGAGCACAGTTAGGTTTCAGGGTTAAATCAGGTGGCAGAGTAGAGCTCTCAGAATGCTTTACTCTAACTGAGAATAGACTAACTCCTAACTTCATTTGGAAATGTAGGTTACATTCTACTCAGGTGTGCTTCAAATGTTTAAAGAAAAATTAAAGCAAAAATCTTTTTAAAGACTCTCTGGAAGTGATATAACTGGCAAATATCAATCTATAGCAACAATTCTATATGCTTAGGTAAATTGAGCCCTCGTAAGGAGTTACGAAAATTAAATACATTTTAAAAATGTTGTTCAAGAAACATATTTCCGATTAGAAATGAAACTACTACAGGAATTTCTGAAGAAATGAGAGAAGTCAGAGAAATCAGCTTTCATTATCTCTATCTGTGATGCTGAACATAAATGGAAAAGGTACCAAAAGCTATGAATTGACCAAAAAGAGTGAGGAAGATGAGACAGATAAAGGAAAGGGGAGAGACAAGATCTCTACTAAAGCAGTGTTCACCTTATAAATTATTTTATGTGTACCAATGGGAGGGAGGCATGCAGAGAGAACAATAAAAGCCACCTCTTAAGTGGCAATGATAGAGGGTAAGGGAAAAATAAATATCTCCTATGGTCATACCATATCCCACATATCTGACTTAAATTGTCCCAATGGAATTTCATGATAACATTACAAACTAGGTAATTATCCCCAATTTTATAGATGAGGAAATAGAGGATCTGAGGGCTTAAGATACTTACCTAAATTGATCCAATTAGTGAGAAGCAGGGGGTGCAAACTGAGATCTGAATAATTCTAAAGGCAGTCCTTCTTCCACAGTCCACGTGGCTTTGGAACTTAAAGCTAATGTCAAGTGTGTGTGTGTGTACTGGAGGGCGGTATTTTAGCCCTTCACTGCCTTCTGGTTTTGTCACAGAAACACACTGACAGCAAATAAGACCCAGTAATTTGGAGGTTGCCAAGCAAGGCATTGCTGTGATAGTCTAGGAAATCACCCCCTAAGCTTGTGACAGAGGGTACCATTGATTCACTTTGGCAGATAAATGTAGACTCAAATATCCTATAGTCTACAGGGATCAGCAAAGTGTGTGGCACATACTAATATATATTCCTTTTCAAGTGTTCTATTTGCACAAGTGGTTTTAGATGGTCCATGCACTCATTCTGACAACCAGCCTCTGGAAGAATGGACATATCCACGTCCACAACCCAGAACAGGGCAAGATATAGTAATTTATTTGACCAATCTTAGTTATTGAATCGTTGATCAAAATTATATTTGAGAAGTCTTGAGAGGAGGATAATGATTATTCTTGATGCAAAAAATTAAATACTGTGAAGAAACTGCCTTTTTAAAAAAGGAAAATAAAAGAACATTCACATTCTAGTTACCACAGAGGTACAATGAATAAGCTAAGTTGATAGCTAAATGGGGCAGAGATAGTTCTAAATTTTCATATAGCATGTCTAAGTTTTCATTTCTAATATTAATTGTTTATCTATGAATTGTTTTTTGTGTGTTTGGGTTTTTTTTTGTTAATCCTCACCCAAGGATATTTTTTCCATTGACAGATTGAAAGGGATGGGGAGTGACACACAGAGAGAAACATTGATGTGAGAGAGACACATGGATTGGTTGCCTTCTGTACATGCCCTGATGGGGGCCAGGGATTGAGCCCACAACCGAGGTAAGTGCCCTTGACCAGAACCAAACCCAGGACCCTTTAGTCACAGGTTGACACTCCAACCACTGAGCCAAACCAGCTAGGGCTGAACTGTTGTTGCTTTTTAAATTATTTTTTCATTGTTCAACTACAGTTGACATACAATATTATATTAGAATCGGGGTAAGTGCCCTTGACCAGAACCAAACCCAGGACCCTTTAGTCACAGGTTGACACTCCAACCACTGAGCCAAACCGGCTAGGGCTGAACTGTTGTTGTTTTTTAAATTTTTCAATTACATTTTTTCATTGTTCAATTACAGTTGACATACAATATTATATTAGAATCGGGTATACACCCCAGTAATTAGATGTTATATAACTTACTAAGTGAGCATTCCAATACATCTCATACCCATCTGAAACCATACATAGTTACTAGAATATTATTGACTATATTCCCTATGCTATACTTTGTATGCCTATGCCTATTCTGTAACTATCAATTTGTATTTTTTAATCCTTTCAACTTTTTCACCCACCCACCTCCCATCTGGCAACCATAAAAATGTTCTCTGTATCTATGTGTCTGTTTCTATTATGCTTGTTTTTTTAGATTCAATTTTTGATAAATATGTACTTATTGCCAATTGATTGTTCACACCCTTCTTCTTATAGAAGATCCTTGAACATTTCATATAATATTGATTTGGTGGTCATGAACTCCTTTAGCTTTTTCTTATCTGGGAAGCTCTTTATCTATCCTTTGATTCTAAATGATAGCTTTGCTGGGTAGAATAATCTTGGTTGTAGGTCCTTGCTTTTCATCACTCTGAATGTTTCTTGCCAATCCCTAATAGCCTGCAAACTTTCTGTTGAGAAATCAGCTTACAATCCTCCCTTGTAGGAGCTCCCATAACTGCTTTTCTCTTGCTGCTTTTAGAATTCTCTCTTTGTCTTTAATCTTTGCCATTCTCTCTTTGTTTCTTGGACTTGTATGTCTACTTCCTTCACCAAGTTAGGGAAGTTTTCTGTCGTTATTCAAATAGATTTTCAATTTCCTGCTCTATCTCGTCTCCTTTAAGCACTTACATGATATGAATGTTGCTACACTTGAAGTTATCCCAGAAGCTTCTTACACTAACAACATTTCTTGGATTCATTTTTCTTTTTGCTGTCCTAACTGGATTTTTTGCTTCCTTATCTTCCAAATATCTGATTTGACCCTCCCCTTCATCTGCTCCACTGTTGATTCCTTGTTATGTATTCTTCATTTCAATTAGTGTATCCTTCATTTCTAAGTGGTTCTTTTTTTTTATAGGTTTCATGTCCTTTTTTATGCTGAAGTTCTAAGTTCATTGAGCATCCTTATAACCAGTGTTTTGAACTCTTCATCTGGTGGATTGCCTGTCTCCATTTTGTTTATTTATTTTTCTGGAGTTTTGTTCTGTTCTTTCATTTGGGACATGTTTCTTTGTCTCCCTATTTTGGCAGCCTACCTGTGTTTGTTTCTATGTATTAGGTAGAGCTACTATGTCTCCCAGGCTTGGTAGAGTGGCCCAATATAGTAGATGTCCTATAGAATCTATTGGTACAGACTCCCTGTTCACCTGAGCTGAGCACTTCAGGTAGCCCCCATCCCCAGGGTGGGTTGGTACACCCTCCTGTTGCAGCTAAGCCTTGATTACTGTTGGCAAGTCGATTGGAGGAATTTACCCCCCAGGTTAAGTGGCTGCAAGGATTGGCTGTGACCATTGTGGAGGATCATCTGTGCAGAGGCAGGCCACCCCATCGAGCAGGACTTACTTCAGCAAGGCTCTGGTGCCTGCTGAGTCTGTCCTTTGATTGTATCAGTTGTGGAGGTTATTGGGTGGTGCTTTGACATGGTGTGAAGGTATCCACTATGTGCAATGGCTCTGGGGCCTCCAAGGAGGTGCAGGACAAGGTCAGCCACCACCTGTGTTCTACCTCCTGGCATGAGCTACACAGTAATCTGCAGATAGTTGCTATATGTGCTGGGCTTGGAGGTGCCTAGGAGAAGCCAAGCTGTCAACCAAGGTTGGCTGTTGCAGGTACCTGGCCTGGGGCCACTTAGTGAGAGGTACAGGGCACGTGGAGGCCAGATGCTGCTTGTTTGAGAGATTTTAGGAAAGTCTGAAGCATGAGCCAAGACAGGTCAGTGGTATGGAAAAGCCACTGGAAACAGCATGCATAGGTCCACAAATTGGGTGGTGAGGGGCCTAAGGGAGTCAGTAGGGCTGAGCAAACAGTGTGACCCAGGCTGATGGAGACTCAGACATAGGACTTGTCTGCCAGCTCTTCTGTGTAGGAGGAAATTGCCCCCCTCTCTGCCCTTGCCCTGATGCCAGACAATTCAGTTTCTCCCTGTATGTCCCTCATGAGAACTATATATACATAAATCTTAGAAATGTGACACTATGATAATTTAATCTTGTAAAATATTTGTTATATTCATATATTTAATATACATTATATATACATATATTTTACACACACACACACACACACACACACACATACATATACAAGGCATTCACTCAAGAGGGTGGATTTAGAAAACCAAAATAATGGTGTTTTAAGAGATATATGTTGACATCAAAGCTGGCTTGGTGGATTCAAAAGTAAAAGTGGTTAGAGGGGAGGACTCCCATGAAACACCACTGGATTCAGGGGAGTTCCTGTCCAGAGGAAGGTTAGTGGTGCATTAGACAGGATACCTGTCAGAACCAAGGAGGGAAAATGTCAGCAGAAGGGCAATCTTGTGCCTGGTACCTGTCCAGAGCTAAGGGTGGAAGAAAGAGAGAGAGAGAGCCCACTGCTTAGGGTCCCAAGTCTTGCAACAAGCTCTAGCTGGAGAAATGGAGATGAAACAGTAATGCCATGGAATTCTAGATCAAGAA
>NW_006295056.1:1377683-1381403 GCF_000327345.1 Myotis davidii
GTGAGGTCAGACATTCAAATACCTATTGTTTCATTAGGACTGCCGTGCATCAAATAGCAACACATATCTGTAAAATGTAAATAAGAGAGAAGCAGTTTTAAATGATTT
Source organism: Myotis davidii (assembly GCF_000327345.1). Classification (NCBI taxonomy): domain Eukaryota; kingdom Metazoa; phylum Chordata; class Mammalia; order Chiroptera; family Vespertilionidae; genus Myotis; species Myotis davidii. The sequence goes on from NW_006295056.1 coordinate 1,377,792, forward strand.
GTATGAGACTTGAGATAAAGATACAAGTAAAAATTTGACTATGTAATCCCTAATTGGGAGTCATTTTCCCTCAGCAAATTCTTATAAGGTAACAGGAAAAAAATGCTTTAGACAGAAAAACAAAGGATAAAAGTATTTCCCCTACAAGCATTGGCACTGAATTATTCCCAAGAAGTTTCAATTACCTATCCCCAAAACATTATCTCACTGTCTGGAACGAAAAAATGTCCCCACATCTCAGCGACAGCCTTCATGCTGCAGTTGAAATACATTTTCTGTTGTTCATCCCTGGTAGATGTGAAAGAGCTGGTCGCCATTCTCCAGGTTAAAAAAAAATCACTGTACACTTAGAGAACTGTATTAAGCCGAGAAGCAGTTTTAAATGATTTGTATGAGACTTGAGATAAAGATACAAGTAAAAATTTGACTATGTAATCCCTAATTGGGAGTCATTTTCCCTCAGCAAATTCTTATAAGGTAACAGGAAAAAAAATGCTTTAGACAGAAAAACAAAGGATAAAAGTATTTCCCCTACAAGCATTGGCACTGAATTATTCCCAAGAGAAGGCACTGTCATCGTGAGCAGAAAACTAGAATTCACGGCCAGTCACCCAAATCAAAAGGAACTGTGCTCGTCTGGAAAGAAGAGAATTTTCAAGGCAATGCCATGAAGGCTGACATTAAAAAATGTTCTTCCCAATTAATCACTTTTCATACCAAATGCCAGAGTTCTGGGTTGAAAAAAGACTAAGCCAATTTGGTCATTTAAAGTTGCCAGGTCGAAGGACTTGTATGGGTGCACATAAGCATAACCAATGGATACATACACTGGGGGAGGGGGAGAGAGCTAAGGGCATGCGGTGGGCAGTGGGGGTGGCTGGGAGAGGTCAATGGGGGAAAAAGGAGACATATGTAATATTATATGTAATACTTTAAACAATAAAGAATTTTTTTTAAAAAAGGGAAAAAATAAATATAAATAAAGTTGTCAGGTCCTCTGTAAATACTGGTGGCCTCTGGCAATTAGAGCCAGATGGGATATAAAAATAAAAGCAAGTTTTAGATGAAATTCTGCCAAAAGCATAACCACTTACTAGCAAACAGTCACACACCGACTAATCGTGAGGCTCAAGGAAGTCCTTCCGCTGTCCCCTGCTCTCCTACAGGAACATTCCATGGATGGAACTAGATTCTGAGGCAAGAAAAGCTCACCTTACTCTCAGGTCATACACAGAGTGCTCTCTCAAGTCCTTCTTTTTAAATCGTCTGCTAAGCAGGTGAAGGTACAATGTCTAACTTTGTCTAGTTACCAGGAAAACTGCATGGAGACAGATACATGCAATGTCACTTTGGTCTTACATTGAAAACTGTCACTTCATATACCTATGATTCTGCTATTCTCGGTGACACTTCTTCACACTGTAACATCTTTTTATTTATCTATCTATCTATTTGTTTATTTATTTTTATTGATTTCAGAGAGGAAGGAAGAGGGAGAGAGATAGAAACATCAATAATGAGAAAGAATCATTGATTAGCTGCCTCCTGCATGCCCCACACTGGGAATCCAGTCTGAAACCTAGGCCTGTGCCCTGACCGGGAATTGAACCATGACCTCCTGGTTCATAAGTCGACACTCAACCACTGAGCCATGCTCGTGGGGCATATTGTAACATTTTATGGATGGCCATGGAGTGATATGAGTCTTAGCAGTCAGTCATTGTATCAAATACTCATATATGCATTTCCAACTACAGCCTCAATGTAATGAAAAATGAGAATTCCATGAATGTTTCAAGGTTTTATCTTTCACTTTGGTTGGAAACTCTAACTCTAAAATAAATGATTAAAAAATCCTTTTACAGGGGTATCACTAAAGCGGAAATAATGTGAATTGTCGATGCTGTGGTGGTGGCTACTGTTTTTGAAGGTACAAATAAGGCAGCAAGAAAGTGTTTAAATGCTGCCCAAGAATGGACTTCAAAGTTCTTATCCACCCAACCTTATACTAGTATATCTATGCCAATACTTTTCAAAGCATGTCACAAAAACACTGATCCTGCAAGAAGCCCATAAAAAGGGTTCCAAATTCAAATACATTTCAGAAATGCCATTTACTATACACCCCATTTAGAAACTCACAAAGCTGCTTAGAGCACAGTAAAGGCTTTGTGAAATCCTCCAGTTTTTAAAAAAACAACAACACAAAACCTTAACTAGTGCTTCTGAAATGCAGATCTTCATTTCAGGTGACCTTACTTAATGGCCTGTATGATGCTGGCATGTGTTTTGAAAAGTGCTGCTAAGGAGTTTCAATTACCTATCCCCAAAACATCATCTCACTGTCTGGAACGAAAATGTCCCCGCATCTCAGCGACAGCCTTCATGCTGCAGTTGAAATACATTTTCTGTTGTTCATCCCTGGTAGATGTGAAAGAGCTGGTCGCCATTCTCCAGGTTAAAAAAAAAATCACTGTACACTTAGAGAACTGTATTAAGCCATCCATCAGCATAGCCTTGGCTCTGGCCACGATAAGCTGTGAGAGCAAGAAGGTTTTCTGGCAGGTCAGAGGCTTGTTTAGATCATATCTGTGTTCAGTAGGATAATGATCTTAGAGGTGGAGGGGAGAATGGAACGGAGGTAGAGAAAACCAAGCTCTTCCAGGCAGCTACTGTATTTTATTTATTTTTATTCTCCATAGTCAGTATATTGCTTGGAACCAGTGAGTGGTCAATGAATTAAATATCTAACATTTTTATCTTACTGTTTTCCTCTCCAAGTACACCATCCTGCACTTACATATTCTTTAAAAAGTTATTTTTCTTAGCTCTAAATAGTCTGCTAGCTTTTAAGACCAGTTTCCATTTCCATCAAACAACTATAGAGTTGGCTGCTAACCCTGACTGGTCATGCTACTCAGTGCCCTCTTGCCTGTGAGAGACACAAAAAGTACAGGCGCATGGAGGACACTATGGGACACTCCTCCCAATTCATTTGCCATGTCAAAGAACTCATCCTAAGCAATGGTTGTCTTTGTAAAACATGGCCACTGATTATTCATTCATTCAACAAATACATCTTGTTGCCATCTCTTTATACTAGTAGTTTCTTGGGGCATTGTGCTTACAGAAATCACTGAAAAAATTTAGCTATCAATTACTTCTGTCTCCTTTTTATTATCCAGACAGTATTCTGCATTCTTTCTGGAATATATCAGTGAGCAAAACACACACACACACACACACACACACACACACACACACACACACACACATATTTCTACCCTTTGAGAAGACAGACAGAGAGGGGAATAGAGAGGAAAAGAGAGAGAGACCTAGTAAGGGGTATCTGCAATATAACTGTTTGGCTCAGTGGATAGAGTGCTGGCCTATGGACTGAAGGGTACTGGTTTCGATTCCAGTCAAGGGCACGTACCTCAGCTGTAGGCTCAATCCCTGGCCCTGGTCAAGGTGTGTGCAGGAGGCAACCAATTGATATGTGTCTCTCACATTGATTTTCTCTCTCTCCCCCTCCCTTCTATTGATCAATGGAGAAAATCTCCTTGGGTGAGGATTAACAACAACAAATATATATATATATTTGTTGATTGC
>NW_006295056.1:1381567-1382248 GCF_000327345.1 Myotis davidii
ATATGGTGGGGCCACATTGGGAAGGTGGTAATTAATCAAAGGAAACGAAGGAGTCAGCCACAGAACTCATTTCATAGTAGGCAATGAGTTCAGGAAGAAACAGGAGAAATAATGGAGTGGGGATGGGTTGGGGCCAGAGCTTGTAAAGCTTTTAGGCCATTACAAAGGCTATGAATAACTTTTACTTTGGGAGAAATAAGTAGCCACTGGACAATTTTTAAGTACAAGAGGGACAGGCTCTGACTTTCATTTTTAAAGACTCATTCTGGCCACTGTGTTGAGCATAGACTGGAGCACTGGCACAAAGGCAGAAACAGGGAGATTAGGTAGGTACCTATGGCAATAATCCAGGTTTGGACAACGTGATTGCAATGAATTTGGAGAGAAGTTGTCAGATTCTAGGTACATTTTGAAAGTATAGTTGACCATATATATATTTGTAGTTGTTGTTGATCCTCACCTGAAGATATTTTCCCCATTGATTTTTTTTTAGAAAAGATGGGGAGAGACAGATATATTTTGAAAATATAATTGAGTTATTGGTGGGTTAGATATGATATTAGAGAGAAGGACAGAGAGGAATCAAGGAAACCCAAGAATTTTGGTTTGGGCAACTAGTAGAATTCACTGAGATTTAAAAACAAATAAACAAACACAAAGCCACTGTCTCAGAAACAATGA
>NW_006295056.1:1382274-1385178 GCF_000327345.1 Myotis davidii
GTTCAGCAGTTCAATTTCACAGAATGTTGAGTTTGAGACCTCCATGTAGAAATTCACATTTTCCTTTCAGAACAACTGCAGGCACCATATATATTATTTCATTTATTCTTACTATATTTCAGGTTGGAAACAAGTTTGAAGACGTTATGGTCAACACATTGATGTGCAACAGTGTAGACATAGAAACAGTAAAGCTCATATTGCAAACTTTCTTTCTTTCTAGTACTCTATGCTGCCTCTTTAGAGTATTTATGTGTAAAAATAAGGAATTTTAGGTTTTTTAATGGGGGGAGGGGGAATTCTATCCAGTTGTATTTATCACAATCACCATCTCTTTATAGGGTCATTGGGCTTTGTACAAATAGCAAATCACCTAAGGAATTTGGCAATCACTTCAGTCTCCTTTGTATTTTCTAATACAATAAATAATTTCCAATGGACTTCCTATTTAGAGGGACTTGCTTAAACTGTTTACCTTTGAGAGTCCTAGTTACGTATTGCATGGTTTTCTCAAAACAAGATGGAAAAAGGTGTGGATCTTTAAACAGAAATCTACCCTCTGAATGAAAACAGTAAGGAAAGAATGGCGCCAGGAGTAACTAAAATGTCTTTTGACGTTTTTAAGAGTTTAATAACAATCAGAGGCATTATAAGGCTTAGTGGTAATAAATTGCTTTTATAAGAGTATGAATCATTAAGTTTAAAAAACTAAGTTAAAAATGATGATTGGCACGCAAAAGTGGCAATTATTTTGCGTAAAGGCAAAAAATGCTATAGACTGTAAAATCTTGCTGAGAATCATAAAGCATACCATCAAGAAAAAGAAATAAAGCTGTTACTGATGTCTGAAAACTCCTTCCAAGAATGCAACTAATTCTTCCATTAATAAATGCAGTGTGTCTTCCAACTAAGGTATAAACATCAGAAGGGTAAGCAAATCATTTTCTTATTAAAGAATGAGACTTGTGAAAATGTAATTGCCCTGTGAAGGCAAAGAAGAAAATAAATTACTTAATGACGTGGAAAACTGCGGCCAGGCCTAGATCAAAAGCCAAGCAGAGCCCCTCAGGTACAGCCAAACTGTGTGTTACTCAGAACCTGAGGAGGAAACATGCATACGGTTCAGATCCAGCACCAGGAGAACGACTTCACAGGTGTCATACGAGTAATGAACACAAACGAATGCCTTGGGAAGACTGCTCAAGGGCCTCTGATTGTCAGGCAGCCACTGAATTAAAAGTTGTACTTCTAGAGTCTCTTTTGTTCCAATTTCATCATTGAGTGGAATGAAGAAATTCAGCAATGACAGTAAGTTTTCAGAACAACAAACATCATTCTATATAATTAAAGGCTAATATGCAAATTATCCCCTTGACCAGGAGTTCGACCAGGGAGCGGGACGCCCAGCCAACCACCCATGGCTCCTCCTCCCAGCCGCCCCATCCCTGATTGCCAACCCCCATCCAATTGGGGGCAGGGCCAACCCGCCAAGCTCCTGTGTTTCCCCCCTCCCCCCAGCCAGCCCAGCCTGATCGGCCCTGATCGGGGTGGACCAGCTGGACCCCACCCATGCATGAATTCATGCACCAGGCCTCTAGTAAAATAAAATAATTATTTCTTACATCCTGCCTATTTTTGCTGAACTTTCAAATACCTTTAAAGACATCAATGATATATTTCTATTCTTTGGTGTTTTAGGTGACAACTCCAATGTTCATTTGTAAATAAATCAATGATATTTGTCACTATTCCTTTCTCTTGATAAATATTCACTTTTAACTAACAGAGTAGTTTTATGTTAGGATATGTTAGTAGTTTTATGTTTTGCCCTTCTGTTACATTTGAATATACCTACTTCCAAATTCTAAAATAAGCAAAAGCATTAAAAACAAAAATATTTTACTACCATTAGCTTTTGGGTAAAAATTTAACCTCTGTTTCTTAGGATGGGGAATACTAGTAAAAGGAGGTTGTGGGGAGGGGGCAGGAGTAATCTTCAGTAGCATTACAAATATTTTTGGTCATGTAAAGCATGAATGCATATTGAAGCATATAGAACCAAAATAGCAGTCAACTGGATTATGTTTTTTTCATGTCTGTTTTTTTTCCCTTAAAAAATATAAACAAGAGCCCTTATTGTGCTCCTGAGATTAACCTGAGACAATTTCATGATGAGGTGATGATGGTGATGACAACAAGACTATAAAGACACCTGACAGGTTCTCAATGCTTCACACACACCAGTCACTGTGCCAAGTGGCTTATGTGGCTCACCCTTCTGTGACCCTACACTCTGGTGCAGGAACAAGGCTGAAGGAAGTGACTCACAGCGGGTCAGTGGCAAAGCCTGGCCTCAGCCTCAGCTCAGTGCTAATCACGCCACCCCACAGCCTCCCCTGCTCCAGCCTCAGGACTCTTGATCTGGAACTTTGGGCAGTGCCCCTCCACGTGCACACGTGGGCTGCCTCCAACATTGACAGGTTTGGCTCCTACCCGAGATTTGCGGTCATGAATTTACTGGGTGTACCAGTTAATAATGGCGGATTTTGTAATCAAAGAAAACATGGTAATTTCAAGAGAAACATCAAAAGTGCTTTATTCAAAGTAATGTCCATCGCTAGCTACACATTTCCCCCATCTTTCAGGTAACTTGTGGATACAGTCCCAATAGAACAGCGATTCTCAACCCGTGGGTCGTTACCCCTTTGGGGTTGAACGACCCTTTCACAGGGGTCCCCTAAGACCATCGGAAAACACATACATAATTACATATTGTTTTTGTGATTAATCACTATGCTTTAATTATGTCCAATTTGTAACAATAAAATTGGGGGCCACCACAACATGAGGAACTGTATTAAAGGGTGGCGGCATTAGGAAGGTTGAGAACAACTGGCCTAGAGG
>NW_006295056.1:1385710-1395788 GCF_000327345.1 Myotis davidii
AACATAAGTCACAATTTGTATCACACATAGCAAGGACATAAAAGTATGTGGGAAAAGGCAGTTGCAATGCACCTTTAAATATGTTCCATTTTACAGTGTGGTGTAAATTCAACTTCTCTATTTTCCAACACTGCATCTGATGAAGCAGTAAGCTCATTCTCAAACTCTCAGCAGAAAAATGATATCAACAAAATTCTCCGCTTTGGAGCATGGCCTCTGGGCTAAAGTTGTCTTCAGCTACTGAACTGGAAAACCATGGCCAAGTAGCAGGGTGTTATCATCATAGTTAAAAAGGTGGCAGGGAAAGAAGCCAGCTGAACACAGTGATAAGAGGCTGGATCAGCTGGGCTGGCTAAACCTGAAACAGAGAGGCATCCCAGACAATGGCTACTCCCATGGCACTGGTGGTCATGAACAGATGAACCATGTCAAGATACGGTCAAGACCTCTTCCATCAGTGATTGCCATGGTCCCAAAGCAGGACAAAATTGGATGGGTTGCAAATGGGCCAGAACAATTGGACCTTTAATAGTATGAAGAGGATTTTCATGAATTGAGGACAGAAAAAGCATAGAGAACATAGAGTTTTCAGAGAACAGGAACTTAAAAGAGAATGTAGCCCAGAAACTTAAAAAAAAAATCAACATTGGCACAGAGCCATTCACTATTAAAGACAACCTTCATTCCTCACGTTCAATTTTATTTTACCACTTGGTATATTAAAACAACATGCTGATTTTTCCAGGTTTCATAATGGCTATTCTGGAATTTAAGTTATTCCATAGTAATCTATGTACCATAATGATAACTTACCTTATTATGTGGCTGAACAAAATGCAAAATAAATTTTAGAAATCTGAAAGCATGTTCCATTTGATTGTGTGGGTCTGTGGCAGTACACTGTTCTGTACCAGCGGTCAGCTAATTTAGGATACAATGGCAGAATTGAATAATTGTGACAGACTGTATGATCAGCAAAGCCTCAAATATTTACAATCTGATTCTTTGTAAAAAAAAAAAATGTTTTCCCATCTCCTGGTCTATTCAACTGTACTGTATATTTTTTTTTTTGCCTTATGCTGCTCTAAGTACCTTTTGAAATGAGGTAAGAATTTCAATGAGCAAATAATCACTTTCCAACAGTAGCTCCCCTCCTTTTTGTGATATGTGGGGGCTTTAATGAAGGACAGATCTAAGGCTGACAGTCATGCAATTACGCGCCCCCCCCACCCACTGCAAAGGGAGGCCCGCCCACCTGCCACAGCTTGCTGGTAGGTGGCCTGGGCTTCCCTCTTTGGGGCAATTTTGGAGCCCCCCATTGATTGATTGCCCCAGTGGCCGGTGGCCTGGGTCTCCCTCTACAGGGCGATGGCCAGGCCCTGGAACAATTGAATAGCACCCTCTTGGCTGGCTTGGTGCCAACGGGTGTCATAGCATGGTCGTCTGGAAGGTCCTTGATTTGCATATTACGCTTTTATTATTATAGACTAGGCATGCTATGCCATACATTATAGTGACTCCATATTCTATTTTGTTCTTCTGACATGCTGGTTTCCCTGTTTTATTATCTGATGAACTAGCCTGGACTCAAAGTGAAAAACTTGTTTTTCTGCAGAGAGCTGACTTTTTTGCTCAGGTTTTTTGTTTGTTTTCTTTCTATTTGCATGTGCTCCTGTGGGAATTTCATGTACACATGCTGTTCAGCAGTCAGCCATGAATGCAAAGAGTACATTATCTCAGCCCTTGCATAGCTCTTGGCTTCCAAATCTCCCCCTTAAATTTCTAGCTGCTTGGTTACTCCCCGCAAACCACATCAGCCATCTCTAACCAGTAAACCTGTTTTTAACACTGGTGTATGTGTGTTGGGGGGAGAAGGGCAAGGGAAAGATAGGGAGATGAGAATACCCTCCGGCGTCTTACCCAATTCAGTAGCAGTTTTTCATAAGTGAGCATTCTCAAATTCTTTACTGTCCCTGATTATTTTTGAAATGGTTGCAATCAATAACTCTTGTAGTTTTATACTATTTTTTATGAAGTATCATCCAAATGAGGCTGGCAGCCATCAGTGGAAATAGAGTCTTAACCATAATTTAAGCACTTACGATATATTATCATGATCTCATTGAACATTATATGAAATCAGATTACTTCAAAAATTAGCCAACAACAGTAGCAGGAAACAAACTTCTTTTTGGCAAAAATTAAATTTCAGATCTAATTTCTATAGGGTTGGTAGAAACAGTAAAAGAAAAATGTAAAAGAAATACAATATAAAGAAATATGATGTGACCATGGTCCGTTAATCCCACTAAGATCTTTAAAATACATATACCTACCAGGGAAATTTTAAATACATGAAGTTTTTTAGACAAAAGAGTCAATTTGATTTAGACCCAAACCTCCTGTTGAGGGGGGAAAAAGCATTATTGAGTATAGACTATAGAGTATCTCTCTTGAAATGTAGAGTTCATTGACATTTAAGAAAATTACCTTGAAGGCGGCTAAACAATGCAGGCTCAGTAAGGCCATCACTACCGCCAGAAGGATGGTGGCTAAATTCCGAATGTCCCAGATGGTCTCTACCAGAGGAATACTGCCGACCTGCCAGTCATAGCACAGGGTAACAGGTGCAAGCAGAAGCCACACGTTGAAGGCCAAGAGGTAGGAATAGGTAAGGAACCTACGAAGAGAAGAAGAATCGCTGAAACATAACTCATGATCCATGATATTATTGAACCATTCATTCTCCCTGTTTCTATTAAATAGCATTTCTACACTGTCAACATTATCTTATAGGAAAAGGCAAGGTAAGATGGAATTCCTTTAGTCATTACATTGATCATTTTGGAAAATATCTAATAGTTTCTAGTCACTGTGGTAGACGCTGGCCTTTCAGTGGTGAACAAATAAAGACCTATTTTCCACGACATACACTTTAAAATTATCATGCAAATAAATACACTATAACCTGAGATAAATGCTAGAAAGGAAAAGTTTGATGAAAGCATATGACAGAAATGCTGCCCTTTTGGGTATGATTCCCTGGGTAAGAAACGTGTGAACTGTCCATCTTTAATAGTTCTCAGAAACCCATAGTAGATACGAAAAGATTTAATCATTTTAATAACAGATTATCATTTTTATAACAAGTTGATCCATACTGAATTATTTCCAAAAAATCAAATTATCTGTGGTAGAAAGACAATGTTTCTTATTCACAAGTGGAAAGACTAGCCATCCAGAGGAGGCAAGTCCCACTGTTCTTGCTAACATGGGAACAGCCAGGTGGACCTAGTGGTGGAGGTGTTACTCCTGTTTCCTGGCTGTGTCTAGGTACTACCAGACAGTGGAAAATATTCTAACTGATCCCATTCCTTTGAGGGTAGATAAAATGAAATTTATTAAATTTATTCAGTCAACACAAATTCATTAAGTCGTGTTCTAGACCCCTGAGAACTGCAGAACTCTCAGCACATACCAAACTCCATCCAAACCTCTGTATTAGGAGAGGACCAAACCCTAGCATTGATCCTAGCACCATAAGGCCACATGCCTAGGATGACCCCAACCTCCCACGAAAACGCTTGGCTGAGAAAGCTCACACCGCCAGAAGAATTTACTGTGTGTTCTAGCTAACACCTGAGGAGATGCCAGCCAAATCCCTTTCACACTGACCGACGTTTGGTCGTTTTTCACCTCTCTGACTCTGCTGAGCCCCAGCGTGGCCCCTCTCTCATTCTCCCTTTAAAGTTTCTAGTCATCTTTGCACAAATGAGACTAGTGCTCAGCTCTTCCTGATACTGTCAGTAGTTACTGAATAAAATCTATTTTCAATGCTTTAACTGATGTCCAGCTGTGTTTACCTTTGACATCCTAGATGGGATTCAACAGAATAATCAGGTAAATTCCTCGTCCTCGAGGAATGTACAACCCAATATAGAAAATAGATGTATAGAATTAAAGAAGCCAAACAAGATGAGCACCATAAGAGTACAGAATGTGAAGAAAAGTCCTCGCCTGTTTCTTGGATTCTTTTGGGGGAATTCTTTGGTTTGGCAAAGTCATTAGATCAGAGAATCTCTAAGTTGCCTTCCAGTGTGATGAGTCAAATCACCTTGCACTCCTCTCAACATTAACTGCTTGTTTGGAACATCCTTCCCAGGCCTTCCCAACTCGATCTCCTTCTCTTTCTTGATGGGGATTACTAGTATTCATCAACTCAACACTCAAATCCAAACAGACAAATGGGTTGAAGGGATAGAGATATTGCAATGGTCTTTCCCAACATTATTCTCTGCTATTTTTAATAAAATGTTAATGTACCAATAGTGTAGTATATATTGAAATCTTGAAGAAGTCCACGCTTTGTTATTTAACAAAAATGAAACCAAAATTTGCTGTCTCCCTTTTAGGCTTGATTCTGAGAAATTGTCTTATGAGAATGCCAACTTCATGGAAAGGGGATTGGGTTACTTTGCACCTCTGTTTTTTACAGAGCTTCTAAATGACCTAATTCTTAGCTCAGGAAGAGTCTCTGTGACAGCGTTAAGGAAGAATGCTGAATCATCAAACTTAGCAGGCAAGTCACACAGCTTTGTCACTCAGTGATACCCCAGGTCTCAAAAATTACTTTAAAAAATAATATCTCTTTTTCTTGATATCTTACCTAATAATAGACAAACATGTAAATTAACCATCCCTCTGCTATGCTCACGAGCCAATCAGGGGAGTATGCAAATTAACCCAATAAAGATGGTGGTTAATTTGCATACATAGGGGCGAAGCGGCAGAGCAAAGACTGAAGGCTCCATCCAGAGCCGTGAAGACTGAAGGCTCTGTCCGGAGTGAAGGCCTGGGTCCCGGGTGCCGGAGGAAAACCGGTGCTGGCAGTCAGGGGAAGGGATGGCCTATTGCACAAATCTCTTCATGCAATGGGCCTCTAGTTACAGTAATAAGCAATGATTATAAATGGCTGCAAAAAATTATTAGGTGAAAAGCTGATGGAATACTTTATAATGAACGGATCAGGCTAAATCAGGTGCCTAGAATTTGCTAAATAATTTTAAAATCATAGAACAGAGACCAACAGCCTGCTGTCCACTGGATGGATATAGTTACCCCTACATATGAAGCAGTCTTGTCAAAAATATTTAAACTTGAATCTGACCAAGCCCTTTGTTACCAGTTCACATCAAATACAGAAAACACTGGGACACACTAAAGGACACCACAGGCATGCAATATGCAAGATCTAGGATGTTGCAAATTCTAAAACACAAAGGATGGCTGTTTCTTCAACAAATAATGGTGATGAGATGGGGGTAGGGCGGGTGGCAGAAAGAAGAGTAACACATAAATTAAGAGTCTTAAAAGACATATCAAACAAAGTACAGCTTTTGTTTAGATGCTAACTCAGACAAACAACTATTAAAACTAATCACCTAAGAGACAGAAAAAAAATGAGACACTGATTGGATATATGATACTGGAGAATCATTGGTAATTTTTAAAGTATGATAAAGGTATTGCAGTTCTCTTTTGTAAGGGTCCTTGTCTTTTAGAAAAATATGCGAAAATATAAGCATATCAAAGGATCTGATATCTGGTATTTGCTTCACAGTGATGGACTGGAAGCAAGGAGAAAGAAGCAGATGGGGGTATGAATGAAAAATTGGCCATAAGTTTGGATTGCTGAAACTGGATAAGGGGTACATAGAGGTTCTTTATGCCATTTACTCTACGCTTGCACAGATCTGATATTTTCCATAACAAAGACTATATCTTTAAATGGGCAGAGAAGGCAACAACAGAATTGCAACAGGAATACTTCCATATATTATAGCTGCAAACACTATGCAGAATTTTTTATTTGAATATTAAGTTCACATTCCCTCTTGCCCTGCAAGTTGTCCTCAGTTTCTTATGTTTGTGAAACTTGCAATACCATACTAACAAAAAAGCAAATAAAGAATATTATTTTTTAAAAGTTAGAATTTCAACTTCATTATTTAGATTTTTCAAAAATGCTCATTGAGACTGTTGACACAGATTGTAACCCAAATTGGTTAAAAAAGTAATGTAAATCACAGACTAAAAGCAACTTCCTTCTTGTAATACTAGGTCAAGAGTATTAATATACCACAAAACTGTCAACTTACTCCTTTTAATACAAATGTATTGTTTCCAGAAACTCAGAGATATAGCCTACCTTTCATTGCATATGATTTCAGATCAATGTTGATAATAATAAATGGTTTAAACATTATTTGAAATACTGAAACAGCATTGCAAAATTTTTACAAATTTAAGCATAAAGAAGGTACTTGAAATCACACCAAAAGTTAACTATATTTTAGGGGGCTAGTGGAGCTAGTTGAAATCAGCAACTGAAGTATTTCTTCTTAACTCATTGACTATGAATTACATTTCAAACTAATCATCTTGTTTATTTCTGCTAAAATTTCAGGAATAAAATGATATGTTGAGTATCTATGCCTGGCTAGGCTTGGGCTCTCTTTTTTAAAACCGGAGCAAGAACAAAAATGAATTATTTACCAATTTTCTATCATGAATTCTGCTAACAGGAGGGAAGCCACTAGAATATCTTGTGAAAAAAATGGAATATACAGCACAGGAAGCTAGGAATTCAGCTTAAACAATTCAGTCATGTATTTTCACTGATAAGCCACGAAATTCATGAAAAGTAAAAGGAAGATGAGGCTGTGGGGAACTGCCATGCATCAAGGGGAACCTAATGAAACTGTGAGGCTCTTTAATCTAAATCTTCACTTTTGTCAAGAAAAAAAACTAGAGTGCTTGATGTGCAAAAATATGCATAGATTGTTCTTTGCCTTTGAAAAGAAGCTTTCTTTCTTTTTTTTTTTTTGCTAAGAAATAATGTAAACCTAATGTATTTTCTTACCCTAGAAAGATGCCTATGATAGCTACATATGAAAAATCAGGCACTCCATAAATGTATAGCACTTGCATGTTTTATATGAAAAATGTTACTGCCCAAAGAATCCTTTTTCATTCACCCCCAAATCATCCACTGTTTCATAAATACTACAGAGCATGGCCCGACTATACCACCTGGTGGCCTCTTGGGAAGGACAGTGGCTAAACTGTCAATGTACCAGCCTTGGTGTAAACTACCTTTACTGCCACAGTGGATGGCCCCAGACTCGGCCTCTACCTACTAGTTTGAGAGATCTGCCCTGCCCTTCCCTAGGCTCTTCCCTATTTTCAACCCCTGAATTCCTATGGATGCTTCCAAGGACCTCCGCAGTCTCACTGTGCCCAGCAAAAATGACAGACCTTTTCCAGGCATAACCTGCTCCTATCACCATTGGCATCTCCTTCCCCTGCCTATCACCTGCCCCAGGACTAGCCAAAGATGCCCCTTCTTACACTATCCCTCTCAATAGACAGGAGAGCCTCACCAGAATCCAATAAAAATTGAGTAATTACTTTGCACTTCTCTAAGTGCTGAAGGGTAATAAAACTTAGTCCCTTACCCTCTCTCATCGAGTGAAGGTTTAGCCTCCACTGAGCAAACATGTGCTGACTGCTTTCTGCACATCAGGCACAGGTTTTCAGATTTCCATACAAGAATCCCATTGCTATAGTAACGAACTTCATTCAACATTAAAACCCCTTAAACATGTCCAGGATTTTCCAGCTCATAATGCATTTGCATCTAAGGATTATCTAATCCCAACATGACCTTTATGCAGTGGCTATGACTCTCTTTCCCAGGAAGGGGAAGAGCCTTGAGGAGGCTGAGACTTGTTCAATGTCCCACCGCAAGCCCATAGCAGAGCCTGCACACAGCATGGTGTTTTCTGGCTCCACATATAGTTCCCCTGTTCGATTCCTGTGATGTGTAGTTTTCCATTAGCACACCTTTATTAAGGTAGAGAACTGAACAGCAATATGATGGATCAAATATTGATATTTCATGGAGAAGTACCTGTTGGAGACCCTGATTTATTCCTTGAACAGTGCAGCCCAGAAGACCCTTTAGCCAAAGCAAGGCTGACATAAATTTGAAACCAGAGTGTAATGTCATCTACAACACAGTAAACAGACGAGCAGCACATAACGAGAAAGAGAATCCTTACATAAAAGCTTGGGCCTCATGTTATTAATTATGAAAAGCAATGTTTGCCTTTATGTCCTAATGTTAGCAAAACATTAAAGAATTTCTTCTTTAATTTTTATCAGCTTCTCAGGGATTTAAGATTGTAATGGAAACACAATATGTAGATTTAAAGAATTATAGTTTTCTGTAAGATGCTTGCCAACAACTGATCCCTAGTCTGGAGGTAAAATTGCTACTTCCACAGGCTCCTTCCTCCAAGTCCCTCCTCTCTTTTCTTTCTTGTATTTCTCCCCCTCATGTCCAAGATCCAATACCAATTAGATACATTACTATTGAACAGTGTCATTTCAGTTGGCAAAACTAAACTTGATAACCTTTATAATATCTTTTATCCCTAAGAAGCTACTTTTCTATGAACATAATATAGAATATACAGTGGGGACAACAGCCCCCTTGTAGAGAGCTCTTCAGCCAAGGAGGACACAGTTTATACCTGAGCATTTCAGAAAGAGTGAAACACACCACCCTCCAGACACACTTAGGCTGCTGGTCAAATAAAGATTCCCTCGCCTGGCAGGCGTGTCTCAGTGGTTGAGCATTAACCTATGAACCAGGAGGTCAGGCTTCGATTCCTGATTCTCTCTTATCACTGATGTTTGCCAAAATGAGAAAACGTTCTGCTTTGACACCATCAAGAAAGTGAAACAATTCACAGAATGGTAGAGAATGTTATAAAGCATATATCTAATAAGGGACATATATTTAGAACATACAAAGAACAGTTATAAGTCAATAATAAAGTAACAAATAGCCCAATTCAAAACTGGATAAGAGATCCGAATAGACATCTCTCCAAAGATGATATAGACATGGCCAATATGCCCATGAAGAGATGCTGAAGATCATTAGCCATTCAGGAAATGCAAATCAAAGCTACAATGAGATACCATTTCACACCCACTCATATGGCTACAATGAAGACAAACAAACAAAAAGATTATCAAAGAGTAGTGTTGGCAAAGAAGTTCAGAACTAAAGTCATAAGAAATCATGTGAAACAAAGAAAAACTTGACCAAGCTACTCTTAAAAAGTTATTAGAATTTTTAAAACTATCTTAATTAGTAACTCCAGTATTAATAGAGTAGTTTACTAAACATACTTTAAAAGAAGATATAGTATGTGAAGGACAGAAGCACAGATGCTATAAAAGTTGTTTGGATTTATACATCCAATAAAAGAGATAAAGTATTAATGAGACAGAGTGACAGAGCTGAATGACAAACCTGTGGTTAGTAAAGATGGACTCACAGAGCGGCCACATCATAGCTAAATCACAACTGATGAGAAAGAAAGAAAAAACAACAGAACTAGGAAACAGACCAAGGTAATTCAATTTAAGAATCATCAGCTTAACAGGGGCCAAATAATTTATGCAAGCAGAGTAGAAACCTTATTTGGGAAGGGAATTGAAGACAATTTTCTGGATGCTGTAGAGTGAACTATGGTGCTGCCATATTAGAGAAATGTGAAACTCCATATATAACAACTGTACTGAAATATCCCTGGGTATCTGTGTATTTTAAGTACAAAACACAGGAATAAAAACTTTGTTTTGTTTTGTTTTGTTGAAAGAAAGAAGAGGAAGACTATAAAGGTGTAATAGGATATTCTATATCTTTGTATAAATTAATCCTTTATCGTTGAAAGTATTATATGTCTTCTTTTTCCCCCCACTGCCTGCCCCCACCCCCCAACTGAGGCCTTCAGCACCCTATTGTCTGAGTCCATGGGTTATGCATATATGCATACAAGATCTCTGTATCTTTATATTGTTGAAATTGCCTTAGATGGATTTATAGACAGAAAATCCTGGATAATATGTGTAGCAGACCCCTCTGAAAAATGTACATGTATCCCTTGGAAGTAAAAGGCAGAACTTGACAAATGACTGGTCCAATGTCCTAATTTTTTCA
>NW_006295056.1:1396036-1403163 GCF_000327345.1 Myotis davidii
ACACCATGGATGGGGCCAGGCACGTGTTTACTGATATCAGAAGACATACATGAAATAATTGGTTGGTGAGTTGAAAGTAGTCTGTTCTTGTTCTCACCCATCTGTTTCTCTGACTGCATCTTGGCTTTTAGAGACTGACAATGCAGGGAACAGGCTGCATCTAACTACAGAGATAAGAATACAAGCTCAAATTCAGGAGACCAGAAAGCTTGGAGGAAACCCAACCCAAAGCTAAAGCAAATGTGCCTGCCCCCAACCCTCAACTGAGGCCTTCAGCACCATATTGTCTGAGTCCATGGGTTATGCATATATGCATACAAGATCTCTGTATCTTTATATTGTTGAAATTGCCTTAGATGGATTTATAGACAGAAAATCCTGGATAATATGTGTAGCAGACCCCTCTGAAAAATGTACATGTATCCCTTGGAAGTAAAAGGCAGAACTTGACAAATGACTGGTCCAACGTCCTAATTTTGCCAGAGGTTCCACCAAAGAATTTTATTCACCCGATCCCCTCCCTGACAGTACAGATAGAGGGGAGACAGAGACCAAAGGCCCTTGTCCTGACACCATGGACCTGGGGCCAGGCACGTGTTTACTGATATCAGAAGACATACATGAAATAATTGGTTGGTGAGTTGAAAGTAGTCTGTTCTTGTTCTCACCCATCTGTTTCTCTGACTGCATCTTGGCTTTTAGAGACTGACAATGCAGGGAACAGGCTGCATCTAACTACAGAGATAAGAATACAAGCTCAAATTCAGGAGACCAGAAAGCTTGGAGGAAACCCAACCCAAAGCTAAAGCAAATGGAGCCATTAAGCAAGAAGAGGATCTGGCCAAGCTGCTTTTTCTCTTAAAAGCAGAAAGTAGCTATTTAAGGAGCTACAAAAACTGAAACAATTTATCAATGAGCTAAAAATGTCCAGACAAGGAGCCCTGGAGATTCTGAAAGCCCGTGAGAGATGCCTAAAAAGGACAAGTAAATTGCAACATTAACAAAAATCTGAGTTAGAGATGCCAATCTTAATTAAAGGTTTAATTAAACAGCATTTTGAAAAATATAAGCTATAAACAACAATTTATAAGTCTCTAAACTGCCTCCAAGGAATAAGCTGACATTAGAGGTTGAATACCATATGATTTCTGAAGGTATATTCAAGATTTTTAAAATACGTTGTAAGCAATGAAAACAATTGTGACATAATATCTATTTAAAAAATGGTTTAATCAAATGTGAATGTCTTCTTTTTGAGTGGAAAATAGTCTTTAGGAACAATAAAGAAAAATATGGAAGGCCAAGAAAGTTAGAAATTTACCGATTAAAACATATAAGGTAAATGAGTGAAATAAAACAAAGATCACTGCCTGGCAAAAAAACAAAGTCCAACAATCTGTTGTCCCTAAGAGATACAAGTAAACCAAACTATAAATGTCTCTACAAATCAAGAAATCAAGTTTTTATTTAAGATTTATATGTCATTGCAAACCTGCAAGAATGGAAGGTTACTCTTATAAAAATAATATTACCAGTAGATGTTAAGTGTATGAAACTATGCAAAGTTAAGAAGAGGGCATGTTAATGTTTAAACATTATAACAACAATATACCTGAAGAAAGATATTAAAACTGTGAAATATAATTAATATAATTATATCTGAAAGCCTCAGAAGAACATCACAGCAGACTGAAGAGATAAGGAATTAGATTCTTCTCAATGAACCAGATCCACTGATCAACATCCCCTCTTGATCCAATACCTCTAAATCTCTTAAAGACAAATAGTAAGATATAGTTAGGTATATCTTAACAAAGTTTGTGTTCATTTTTGTTTGCTACTTTCAACTTCTCCACTCATTTTAATCTTAAAAAAAGTTATGATGGCCAATCAAGCTCTATGCCATGCTGTGCATTGTTCTGTAACAGTTGCCATATGGGCCACTTAATAGATATTTATCATTGATGATTAGTAGTCAATAAAATGCTTGTTGAATAAACACATTTGTGCCATTATGACAGCGGTTCTCAACCTGTGGGTCGCGACCCCTTTGGGGGTCGAACGACCCTTTCATAGGGGTCACCTGAGACCATCAGAAAACACATACATAATTACATTTTGTTTTTGTGATTAATCACTATGCTTTAATTATGTTCAATTTGTAACAATGAAAATACATCCTGCATATCAGATATTTACATTACAATTCATAACAGTAGCAAAGTTATAGTTATGAAGTAGTAACGAAAATAATTTTATGGTTTGGGGTCACCACAACATGAGGAACTGTGTTAAAGGGTCTCAGCATTAGGAAGGTTGAGAACCACTGCATTATGAGAACAATAGCAAGAATATAACAGATCCATTCGTTGAAAAGAATTCCAAATGTATGAATAGTCGTTTCTTTTCTCCCCACAACCTGAATAGAACAAAACTCTCCTTTCTTTAAAATCCAACTTACCATTTAAGATTACAAATCAATTTAATTAATACCCAGTAAAGTTTTTAAAAAATGTATTTCTACTGACCTTGTGAGAATGTAAGGGGAGAATGAAGCTGGATTATCTTGCTCTGAAAAGAGGGGCATCGATCCTCCCATCATCCACAGGCGGAAGTACAACACAACAATCACCTTCAGGGAAAAGAAGATTTGGTAAGAAAAGCATTGCTTGTAAAATACTGTAGTTCATTCACACTGTCAGTGTCATGGAGTTTACATGTCTGTAGAATTCCTTCACATGTGCCTTCTAATGCTTTGTGACATTTATGGCATGTTAACTCTTGGATCCTAAGATCAAGGTATTAGAATTTACTGCTGATTCTACTAAATAATCTGGATCATGCCTCTGAGCCATGTTAAAGTGAAACACCCCTTAGCAGATAATTCAAAAGTGTATATGTACTTACATAACTTATGACCAAAATGGCCCTTTTTAAGAATGGCCTCATGGTAAGCAGAAAATTTCTATTACTGCTTGCAGTCAGATACCTGAAACAGGAAAGAAAAAATATCTTAAATACACATCAGAGTCCACCACACATTAACGTTCTCCTTTCGGTCTATGCTGCAGCTCTGAAAAGGGCTGGAAAAGACCAAAGCTAGGAGTGTGGCTTCGGGGGCCAGACCACTTGGGTTTCAGTCCCCCAGCCTAGGTGCTTCCTGACGGGAAGACTTTGGGCAAGTTTCTTAACCTCTTTGCACATCTATTTTTCTCACTTATAAAAGGGGAGGTAATAATAGTATCTACTTCACAGAAGAGTTGTGAGGAGTAAGTGAGACAATATGTAGAACAGGGCCTAATAGTACTGTCAGCTATAAATATTACTATCCCATCTACAGCGGGGCCTTGACTTAGGAGTGTCCCGACTAATGAGTTTTTTGAGATACCAGCTGTCTCTCGGCTGATTTTTTGCATTGAGTTGATAGAGTAATTGGAGTTAACAAGCTTGGTCTCAGAACTAATTAAACTCGTAAGTCAAGGCCCCACTGTAATCCCAATAACCCAGGCATTCTGTTGTTACACTGGTTACAGGGGTGATCTAAAACAAAGTTGGAGTTTATTTGCCTACTTCACATAGTTTGAGAAGTGCAATGTCTTCTACTCACAAAATATTTCACAGATGGTTTACCCCTGAAAACAGAGGATGCCAAGGCTATGTGGAGTTAAGTCATTTATCCAAGGTAACAAAGTTAGTAAGCAACGGAGGTGGGATCAGGAAGCTCACCCGCAAGCAACAGATAACTATCTCACCTGCTTAAGGCCTTTGGAACCAAACTAGATTATAAGAATGTCAACTTCCAGTGGAGCAGGAACTTACATGGACCCTGCATCTGACACAGAGCTCTCACTTGAACAAAATAAGAGCTCCATATATCCACCAATAGCACATGTGATCAGCTGGCTTTAATAAAGACAATGAAAGGAGGCAAGAGAGGCCCCCTGTTAACAACCCCAAGCAAAAACCTAACGCAAGGCATGTTCACCTACATGCACATTTCTGTATTTTAAAGTACAGGATGGGGGGTGGGGGGAGTCAAATTGAATAGCATCATCCAGCAAGCACGCCCCAACTCATCCTTATTTCCCCTACCCTTTTTCATTTTTTCTGTGACTCTTTTAAGCTCAATTTCTCTTCAAAGAATTTAATCCTCAGAATCTCTTAAAATTTGCATTTGAATGAGGTCTCCTTACACAATGGGACTATTCTGTAGAACAGAGATCCTCTTATAAAACCTGAGTGGATTAGTACCACAAAGAAATGTCCACCTTGGTAATTACTATCAAAATATATATGATTCTTCTGCTTTGATTGGACTTATTAACAAAATGTGTCCACATAGCACTGTAAGGAGGTGATAGTGTCACCTAGGGGCGGGTCTCTTCCCTTTTCCTCTCCTGGTTGGTAAACAGCTGAGGAGCTGACCTTTTACGTATTTAATGAGTGGAGAAAAGGCGAGTCCAAAAAAACCACCCAGAGTCAGCTTTTAGCAGGCTCTGGACTGGATCCATCCCCAAGCACTATATGTAAATCCTTTCTTCTCCCTTGGTTCTCAAAAGAGAGCTTGGCAAGGAGCAAGGCCAGGAATCCTGTCAACTCCCACCATCCAGGTGCATCAATAATGTCCCAAAATAGGCTCCGGGAGCCCACACATCCTGAACGCACTAGATTTTCGGTATGTTTGCATCTGTGTGTTTTTCTGAGGCAAATTCCTTGGCTTTGTTCTTCTGTGTTAACTTGGTCTGTGATTCCAAAAATGATGCCATCACTGCTAAGCATGTCCTCTCAGCTCTGCCTTTACTCTGGCTATCATTTTCAGAAAACTCAACAAAGACCAGCCGTGGATATTTCTGCCATTTCCTCTGTGAGATAAATGGCTGCAGGGAGGGAAATGGCAGGGTGGGAAGGAAAAGGTGCTGGGGAAGGCTGGAGTTGCAATACATCTGAAGGAAAAAGCACTTCTTGGGTTGTTCTGCTTTGGGGAGCTTCATTTCTCCATGAAGCTGGTTTATTTTAACACAGTGTAAAACTTAGAAGTGGTTTCCTTTCTATAAAGCAACAAACCATAGGGTTTAGGATTTTTTTTTCAGTGGTAAACTTTGGTAAATTCATAGTTCATTTCACTTTGAGTTCACTATGATGGTTATTTCAGTGAGTTATATTTATAAGGTATCTTTTTGTTTAGAAATTCTTCCTCTGTAAGAAATTCCATTTCCTTGAATGTTAACCTCCTGCAGGCACCAAATAATTTGCTCTTAAAATGAAGCATCCCAAAGCAATGACAGCCTAGAATGATGCAGAGAGCAGTGGTTGAAAAAAAAGACCTCTTTTCAAGTCTTCTATTTTTAGTTGCTTACCAATAGTAAGTAACAAAATAAGCCAAAATGGCATGGCCCCCTTTTTTTGATAAACACAAGGTCAAGCTGAGATCCCTGAGCTCAGACAGGGAGCACCCCAGGGCTGAACGTTCTGCATCCTTTCCTCTTCTTCTCCCAACTCCCAACAAAAACAAATAATAACAACATTATTATTAATGATAAAAATGGAAAATAATTAATATGTGCCTGAGTGATTACATTGTAGCAAGTTATTTACCATTTACAACAAGTCTATGAGGCAGAACATTGTAATTCCTTTTTACAGAGGAGGAGACCAAAAAAAAAAAAAAACAACTAGAAGCAATACTTAACTGTTATATCAGGGTCTCTCAGCTATTCATTTCAAACACAAGCTAAAATATCTGAGGTGCCTTATAAGGCACTATGCAAATGCCATCACTGATTTACTTTCCAAGGAAGCCAGAGAAAATCCCAACAACAAAACCAAACCACTGAGGAAACCACTAGAATGGGAACCAAGGGTCCAAAGTTCTATTCTTGTGCTTCCAACTCATTTGTTATGTGACTTGGAACGAGTCCACAGGCGTTCCATCTTTTGTTGTTGTTTTTCCCCCTTTATCAATGAGAGTTGGACTAAATGGTTTCTCTGTCTCTTGCAGTTATACATCATTGTGAGGTTTAGGTGTTTCACCAAATGATGACATCAGAAATGACAACTGAAGAAAAATAGAAACCTACTGAAAATGTAAAGAAAAGGTCAAGGAATTAGGAGAAAGCAAATATTAATTGGCCCCCATTTGTGTGGACCCTTCATAATGTACAGTTGCATATAAAAATATATTATTTATTTTGTAATTTAATTTTTATTGAGGTAATATTGGCTTATAACATTATATCACTTTCAGGTTATGCTCACCACCATAAGTCCAGTTTCCATTCAACACCCTCAATTGAGCCCCTTTACCTGTTTTGACCTCCCTCTATCCCTGTTCCCTTCTGCTCACCACCAATCTGTTGCCTGCCTGTATAAGCTTGTTTTTCTTTTGTTTCTTCATTTCCTTTTTAAATGTATTTTTTTATTGATTTTCAGAGAGGAAGGGAGAGGGAGAAACATAGGAACATCAATAAAGAGAGAGAATCATTGATCAGCTGCTTCCTTCACGCCCCCTTACTGGGTATCAAGCCTACAACCCGGACATGTGGCTTGACCTGGAATCAGACAGTGACCTTCTGGTTCATAGGTCGATGCTCAACCACTGAGCCACTCTGACCAGGCTAGTATTTGTCTTTTTCCATCGGATTTATTTATTTAGCATAATAACCTCAAGGCCCATCCACATTATTGCAATAAAAAATGTTTTAACATTAATTTGGGTTGTTAAAATAGAGACAACACACCCAAATTGGAGTCACTTGTTCTAAGCCCATGTCACCAAACCAAGACTTAATGCTACCTAATTGTAAGCTAATTATAATTACAACCTCCCCCAGAAGTGGAATCTTAAATCAGTCCATCTGGTCAGCACCGTGACATAATCTGCCCGATAGACCCCTGCAGTCCTCTAAAGCAGTGGTTCTCAACCTTGGCTGCACATTAGAATCACCCGGGAATCTTTTTAAAATCCTGGTTTCTGGGCCTCATCCTCCGGAAATTCTGTTTCTTTGTTATGGGTTGGGGCCACAACATTAGCAGCTGATCGATGTTTCTCTCTCATCAATGTTTCTAACTCCCTCTCCCTCTCCCTTCCTCTCTGTAAAAAATCAATAAAATATATTTAAAAAAATAGA
>NW_006295056.1:1404103-1413526 GCF_000327345.1 Myotis davidii
GCTTGGGCCTGCCCTGTGCCACCCAGGAGCAGGCCTAAGCCAGCAGGTCATTATCTCCCAAGGGGTCCCAGACTGTGAGAGGGCACAGGCAGGCTGAGGGACCCCCCCTCCCTCCCGAGTGCACAAATTTTTGTGCACCGGGCCTCTAGTATATATATATATATAATCAGTAAATGCTTAAAATACCAAATAGAATCTTAAAAATATTAATCTGCTTCCCATCTGATATAGTAGGCAGTTAGACAGACATGTGCAAAATGGGAATGATAGGTCAGGTACAGAAAGTCACCAGAGCCAAAAGCCCTGGGTGCTTAGCAACAAACAATTGTAAGGAAGGACTTCACCCCCAGGGTGACCTTTCCTTCCCTAGCATATTGCTGGTCATGTGCTTTATTTGTGTACTTTCCTTTTTATTGAATTTATTGAGGTGACACTGGTTAACAAAATTATACAGGTTTCAGGTGCACAAGTTTACAACACATCATCTGTACACTGTACAGTGTCTCCACCACCTTGCTGGGCATGCAGTTGAGACCTGATCTTTCTCATCACTGTCTTGCAGTTGGAATCCTCCCCTGACCTTCCCTCTCCTGGCATGTTGCTAGTGATGTGTGGTAGACCCCATTAAAGGAGGAACAAGGGGCCAGGGAATAGCCTCATACGACTCCCATACAAGCCCTGGAGATAACATCTAGGCCTCAGTTGTGTTTCAGCTCCAGGCCCAGAAAAGCAGTAAGGCAGGGTGGGGTGACACCATGGCTGACACCAGAACCAGGTGCAATGACTGATGATACCCTACTCTCGTGCCAACCAATCAGTGGAGACCAGGACCCTGAGGTATTCCTCCCCTGAAAAGCTGAAGAATACTCCATTGAGAGCTTCCCCTAAGACCTACAGATAAAAGTCCTTAAGCCAGAGGTTCTCAACCTTCTGGCCCTTTAAATACAGTTCCTTATGTTGTGACCCAACCATAAAATTATTTTCGTTGCTACTTCATAACTGTAATGTTGCTACTGTTATGAATCGTAATGTAAATAGCTGATATGCAGGATGGTCTTAGGCGACCCCTGTGAAAGGGTCCTTCAATTGCCAAAGGGTTCGCAACCCACAGGTTGAGAACCGCTGCCTTAAGCCAAAGGACCCAGGGCACTCATCCTCTCCCTCTAGAACAGGTCTCTGGCTTTCTCCACCCCCTTCTTTTCTAAGGCACACTCTCTCTGGAGCTCTCCAGCACCTTCCCCCATCTTCTTCCCTCAGGTGCATTTTCTTTGCCTATCTTTAGCCTATGCTCTGATGCTCTTCCTTTGCCTCTGTAACTTATTTCCTGAGTCCACACAGTCCAGCTGGCTCATTTCTTCCACGGCTCACTTCTTCTACCCATGTGACTTTCTGAATAAACTATTGCTAGTATTTGAATTTCTTGGCTCAGGATTATTTTCTTAGCCAAACTCAAGGACTAAAGTCTAACATTCTGATGCAGTTTGCCATTAACAAATCAACCCCCTTTCTTTTTCTGTGTTTTCTTTACCCTCTGGTACTATACCAGGGTCCAAAATAAGAATGGTACTGTTTCCCTTACCTTAAATCCTGGTGGTTTCAATGAAGATATTATATTATTCTTTCCAGCTCTTCTCAGAATCTCTCAAAACCCAATAATTTTGCCTGAATACCAGCTCCACTAGCAAACATCTCAGACACAAAGAGTTGTTACTATTTAACATTGTACCAATCCTATATAATAAAGAGGTAATATGCAAATTGACCCTCACAACCTCATCACAAGATGGCCACCTCCATGTCATCACAAGATGGCTGCCCCATGTCGTCACAAGATGGCCGCAGGGGAGGGCAGTTGTGGGTGACCAGGCTGGCAGGGGAGTGGTTAGGGGGTGATCAAGCAGGCAAGCAGGTGAGTGGTTAGGAGCCAGCAGTCCCGGATTGTGAGAGGGATGTCCAACTGCCAGTTTAGGCCCAATCCCACAGGAACTGGCAGTCGGACATCCCCTGAGGGGTCCCAGATTGGAGAGGGTGCAGGCTGGGCTGAGGGACCAGCCCCCTCCCCCAGTGCACAAATTTTGTGCACCAGGCCTCTAGTAAATTATAAAATGCTATATAACAAATTCCTTCCAGACATCAGTCCTACTAATTTAATTTCTCCTGCTCTGTCAAGTAATAAAGGAGATGAATAAAGAGTCACAAATTATGAACAAAATGTTGAATCCAAAGCTTTTTAGAATAGGAATTCAGAAATCTGCTTCTCTTTGAAACACAAGAAAAAGACATTTCAGTGAACCAAAGTAACAAAGATAAAGCTTACATTAGAAAAAGATTATAAGCTTAACAAAAGCAACAAAGGAAATTTAAGTGGGTTTGGGTTCTCTCTTCCATGCACTCTCCTTGAACCTATAAAGTGCTTCATCTAAATCTTAATAAGCAAAAGCATTCCACAGAGGAGCAGAACAACCTTTGATGTCTCCTTTGATATTTAAATGAAGATTCTGAAGGGAAGAGCTAACTATTCTAAGACAAGGATGCATTTCTCAGTTCAATCTACTCAGAAACCCAAATTGACTCTCAATACCCCATTCTGTGGCTGTCAGTATATCTGTTGAGAAATTTTAAACTCTTAACTCAGTATGTTACTTATAAAGAAATATTTACTTAGATTATCACACATAGAATGCTGGAAATAAAGTCAGAGAAGGCAAAGGGGAATATAATTTCAGTTTTCTTAGCTATTGTAAAAATTCAAGTTAGAATTGGAAGGACTCAAAACAGCTCAGGTAGTTTTACAGATGAGAAAAAAATACAGAAATGTTAACTGACTTGCAAAAGGTCATAGTCCTTCAGTGTCAAAGGTCAATGAGTTTAAGCTTCATTAATTTAGTCAGATGGTCTAATTTATATTCCCTGGAAAAAAGCACAGGGCTACAGAGCAGCAGAAGGTACATTTCCATAGAATAAGGGAGCTGGGAGCTGCAGAAGGTATACATTTACAGAATAAAGGGAAGGAACCCCCTCATTCAGCGAGGGAAGAGGAAAGCCCAAAAGGAATAGGGAAACAATAAAGGAGAAGAGGAGAACCTCACATATCTCATGTGAGGTTTAAGCTCTGAAGTTGCTATAGTGACCAATCAGAGGGGATGTCAAGGCACAAAGAACTGCAGCCTTTATAAACTTAGTGGGATTCTTTCCCCCTACCCACGTGGGAGTCTGTGCTTGTTTCTCAATAAATTTCCACCTTTTACTATACCATCTTGCCCAGAGGAACACCACGCGTTCCAGTCCAATTTTCCCATTTCACTTGCCTGTCCCCATCTTGTGAAGGAGGCTTAAGGTATTTACTCAGGATCTGCCAGTGTCAGAGGTAAGACTCAAATCCAAAACCAAAGCAAGCACTACTCTATACAGCATAAAAGTAAAATGGAGCTGGTTTATTCAGCACAGTTTCAACATAGATTATTTATTAAGTGGCATTTCTGCACATTAACAACACTGGCAGCTGCACAGGGACTGGAGTAGGCAAAGGGGTGGGACTGAGCACAGCCCACCTTGGACAATGAGGGCTCCTAGCAAACACCATAGGCAGCCTCCATTCCTGTTCCTGGTCCACTCCTCACAGTGTTTTAGTCAAGTGTCTGAAATCTAAATAAAGGAATTAACATTAAACTAGAGCTTCAAAATCCTCTAAACTTGAACAGCAGTAGACTATCCCTAAATATGATTGATGTCGATTCTGTTTCCCGTTTCTTCAGCCACATATGGGTAAAGTGATCTCTCCCCAGACATGTCCTTTTCCCCTAAGCCTGCCCCAGTCTTCACTTGGTGTCATCCTTGTCACTAGGGCCCTATAGGTACTGTGGAGGAGCGGGAAATTCCCTCCTCAACTTCTCTTGAGCTCTTATGACTGGACTGATAATAAAACTGACACAAGACCAAATTAACAGGAGAAAAATCCAATTTAATATGTGCACCTGGGAAATAAAAAAAAAAATGCTTGGAGAAATGATCAAAGCAGGCAGCTTTTATTCTATTTAGACAAAGAAACAACAAATTTATGAAGATTCGACAGGACAAAGAAATTTACATTTCAGTACTCTTCAGTAAGTAATCTAAGCAAAGTTAGGGTTTGGGCAGAATTTAGGAAATAAATAACAAGGTCTGTTTATAGTGTAGGCTTTTCAGCCTTGAATTCTTAACTCTGGTGCTAGGGATGTCTATCTCAATTCCAGCTCCAGCTCCCCCAAAGGAAGGAAGGTGCCTTTCACAGGACAGATTTATTTCCTGCATTCAGGGAGATAAAGGAGGATCAGTGTACCCTTCTTTTTCTTGAATTTATTGGGATGATGTAAGTTAATAAAATTATAGAGGTCTCAGCATATAATTTTATAAGACATCATCTGCATATTGTATGGTGTGTTCACCACCCCAAGTCAAGTCTCCTTCCATCACCTTGCACTGTTTGCTTTTCAAGTAACTTAAATGCAAAATAATCAATATGCCAATGTGAGGTATTTGGGAGCTTGCCCTGGACCATAATAGCCCAAAAGGCCCACCTCCAACCTGCTCTTTAGGATTTTCAAACCTTATGGTCAGTACCTAGGACATAGACTGGGCCACCACTGCTAGTGGGAGAGGTCACTTCGTGGTCCAGGGCAGCACCCTTTCCCCTCCACATGCTGCATCCATGTGGAATACAGGCCAGCTGGCCCAGCTCAGTCTCTCCCCATCCATTTTTAAGCTTGTTACTGGGTGAGTAACAGGCTGGAGTCTTATGCTACAGATCCAGGCAGCTTTAATTTAGGGCACGGAGAGGAGACTCACCTAAATCTTCATAAAGCCACATGCTCCAAAACAGTTTTCTCCATTCTACGGCCTGGATAGTCCTCATGTACATGCTCTGTAGCAACTCGACAGTCAATCCAGGAGCTCTCAAACACCTATGGTTCCATGTTCTGAGTTCACGCAGAGGCTGAGAAGGACATTTGGGGACCTGGGCTTCCCGCAGACCTGGGCTCCTCCCAAATACATCACCTCACTGCAGTGTTGGCCACTAGGGTCAAAGGCCTGCAGCAGAGAAGGTGGTCTAAGAAAATACAGCACTATTCACAGGTATATAAGCGACATCGCTGCTGAAGAAGAGAAACCTTTCCGTGGTCCAGAGAGCAGCCCATTTCCTGGGCACCCACCCCTAATGCCCTTGATTTTAAGGTGGGGGGTCTTTTGCAATCAGAGTTGCAAAAGACCAGGAAGTGGGGAGGGGTCATTCCTGCACAATCTTGCCAAGCACCCTTAAAATTCACTTTTCCTATAAGAATCTTACTTTGGGGAGATTCAAGTCTTATTTCACTTGGAACTCCATGTTTTACATTAAAGACAAATATACTCTGTTGTTTTAAAAAGGTGAAACCTTTAAGGCCTCAAGTCTAGGCAATTTGGTTTTATTTTAAATTCCAATGCTCATAGATACTGAAAGCTCCTGAGGAGGAAACTATAACTAATATTTCCAAGTAGAAATAAGAATGACGCAAGAGACTTAGCACAGAGTATGCCTAACAGGGGGTACCAGGTATACGGTAAACAATCATCATTCAGATAATTGTCAGAGTTTTAATGTTTGTGCAAAATGTCAATTAGTATCATAGAAGTCAGAAATCCATAATAATTAAGTCTATATACTTTTTTTTCAAATGATTCATTGGTTATAGTAATTTTTAAAAAAATATATTTTATTGATTTTTTACAGAGAGGAAGGGAGAGAGATAGAGACCTAGAAACATCGATGAGAGAGAAACATCGATCAGCTGCCTCCTGCACATCTACTGGGGATGTGCCCGCAACCCAGGCACATGCCCCTGACCGGAATCAAACCTTGGACCTTTCAGTCCGCAGGCCGACACTCTATCCACTGAGCCAAACCGGTTTTGGCATTGGTTATAGTAATTTTTAAAAATTTCTCCTAATTTCCTTCTAGACCCGAGTCTTATTTCAAAACATAATATAAAAAGCCTAAAATAGTGATGTTGCCAAAGTAAGTAGAAATTCCAGTCCCAGCCATGATTAATATATATTGCTGCATCTGCCCTGAAGAAGGGCAGACTTTTCCTAATTCGTCCAAAAGAGCAAAAGATGCCCTGACTCAAACATCATGCACCCACCATGCCCCATACCCACACTTGTTTCTACTTCCTATGGTAGGACAGCAACAGCCCTGATCCATTATTACCAGCCATGCACCACATAACATTTCTGTCAACCATGAACCACATTTACAACGGTGGTCCCATAAGATTATAATGGAGCCAACAAATTCCTACAGCCTACTGCATCGTAGTCATCATAATGTTGCAGCGCAATGCATCACTCACCTATTTCTGGGGATGTTGGTGTAAACAAACCTTATTCGCTGCCAGTGGTATAAAAGTATAGCACATACAATTATGTACAGTACATAATACTTGCTAATGATAATAGACAACTATGTTACTGGTTTATGTGTTTACTATACTATACTTTTTATCATTATTTTAGAATGTACTATTTCTTTATAGCAAAAAATGTTTTCTATCAGACAATATGCCATGTTATGCTGGCAGCAGCCTCACACACCTCGTGTTTACCCAGGTTTTTGATTGCATCATTTCTCTTGTGCTTGATTGAATCTCATGTTTTGTTTGTTTTTTGTTTTGTTGTTTTGTTTTCAGAAAACACGCTGTACAGATTTGTAGCCTCAGAGCAGTAGGCTATGCCATATAGCCTAGGTGTGTTGGAGGCTAGACCATCTAGGCTTGTGTAAGTGCACTCTGTGATGTTAGTACAATGAAGAATTTGCCTAATGATGCATGTTTTGGAAATATCCCTGTTGTTAAGCAGCGTGACTGTATTTAATATTCACTAGAGCTTCATTGTCCTAATCACTTTCACAGCAACTTGTCTAATCTAACATTCCCATTTTCTTTGCAGCCCATTTCACTTTCTCACTGGCACACTAACACGGTGTTGCTGCATTTCCAGTCAGCAAACCATGTGCAAAGTAACTTAATGGTCAAGTGAAGAATAGCACTTGTTTCTGTCAAAACTCAGCTGAGTTTTCCTTGCAGACTCAGCACAATGTTTTTCACAGTAAGCATTTAATTCATCAAAGTAAATTTAAAAAATCCTAATCATATAAATCTTAACACTACCTTTACAAACCCCACTGGCATCAAGGCCCAATTTGAGATTGTTATTTTAGGAAATGCATTTTCCTGTGCTAAACTGAACTCAAGCCCAAAAGAAAGACCTCTGAAATTTTTCCACTCTAAAGTTTCCAGACCTTAGAGATTTTCATATAAAAGACTGGATCTTCATCAAGGGTGACCAGCCAGTCCAGTGTGCCTAGTACTGAGGAGCTTGCTAGGATATGGGTCTTTCAGGGTCAAAACTGGGCAAGTCCTGGGAAAAAAGAAGGAGATGGTCGCCCTGCATGCCATTTTCTACAAAGTTCAAAGTGAAAGATAGTTTCTTTTTCTTGTCCTGGACACACACACACACACACACACACACACACACACACACCCCTCCAGATCTGTGCCTTGCTATTTCTCATACATAAGAATTTAATCAAAAGCAAGTGTTTCTCTGGTGGAAGATATCTACTAATTGGTTGAGCCTGCTAATTCTGAAAACATCAGAACTAGAATTTTCTCATCCGCACATTGTATCTGTCTACTAAATCTTTTTGATTTGAATAAGCCAATATAAGGTATCCTGTATAGCATCTACATTAATAAAAGAGAAAAATGGTAATTATGCACATTGTATCTGTCTACTAAATCTTTTCGATTTGAATAAGCCAATATAAGTTATCCTGTATACCATCATTTTATAAAAGTAACAAAAAAGAAAAGAGGACAGGAAGAAACAAGAGTTTAATAACTAATACTGTACAGAGTCCCCTATATGTGCTTCTGTTAGCGTAGGTAGCTAACTAGTAATTAATAAGGGAAGGGAAAAAATCGGCAGCAAATGGAAGCAGATGTTAAGTGCGATTAACTAGGAAGTGGTAGCATTCAGACTCCCCAGGGGACAGTCACAAAGGACACTAATCCCCGAGGTCAGTTTTCCAATCTCCCTGTGGGACAACTGGCTCCTTAGCTGGGGTTACTGAGGGTTGGATAGAACAATGGGGGAAATTTCTTTTGCTGAGCGTAGAGGGTAGAGCCAAGACCACTGTATGGGCAGGTAAGTCCATGTGTGGTAAAAGCCAGATCACGAAGCAGAGCTTTTGAGGCGTGTGCAGTAGAAGCCAAAATGGCAACATAAAGGGGAGGAGTATAGCCTGGAAAAATCTGGGAAAAACATCAGATAGGATAAGGGCATGAAAACCCGGAAGATTCAGGAAAGGGTTTGGATAGGGGGAGGGCACAGCACAAGCCATCGAAGAATTAGGAAGAAGACTGGTTAGTTTGAAAGAAAGCTTACCCCTTCCCAAACTCAAGGAGATATAACCAAAGATTAACAAAGGCTCAGGACTTGCTTGAGCTCTTTCTCCTCCATGAGCCATGCAAGCCTGGGCTGAAGCATGGCACCAATTGGGCCAGAGCGCAGCTGGGAGCAGAGACTATGCTGGACTAACAGAGCCCAATGTGAGGGCATGACAGTTCTGGGTCCTGACCTGCCTGGTGGGCACTGTGTTCTCCAGGCCCAGGACTTCGTACCCAGTGAGACGGAGCTGAGCCACCTGGTCGTGGAAGAGACGTTGGGCTCCTAAGGGCAAGCCTTTGTTTTCACTCCAATAAATCTTGCTACTGTGCCTCAAGTCCTCTTACCCATGGGTCCCCAAAATGCATTTCCTGTGACTCTGTGAAATAATCCTATTTCCATCAGCAATGCTTCTACTAACCAAAGATAAACATTTGAGTATCAGTAAGATTAAAACTAGCAAATAAAGCAAAAGAATCAAGCATTTGTCCTGTGTTATCTATATAAACTGGACCCCCAGGGTAACCAAGTATTTCATGAAGAAATGTTTCTTTTGAATATATATATATTCTATCTAATAAATGAAGAGAGAATGATAGAATTAGACTAGCACAATTTTTCAATCCCCACTGAAATAATGAATCTAGGCATATGACAACTCACTTCAGAAAAAGAAAAACAATCAGAATTATTTACTTCCTCCTGGAAATACACACCATCATTGATAAAGTATTCTTGTCAAAAATCAAAAGCACAGCCCATCCAGAGTGGCTCAGTGGTTGAGTGTCAACCTATGAACTAGGAAGTCACGGTTCAATTCCTGGTCAGGGCACATGCCTGATTGTGGGCTTGATCCCCAGTGGGGGACGTGCAGGAGGTGGCCGGTCAGTGTTTCTCATCATTGTTGTTTCTATCTCTTTCTCTTTCTCTCCCTTTCTCTCTGAAATTACTATATATGTA
>NW_006295056.1:1414003-1415093 GCF_000327345.1 Myotis davidii
ATCACTACATATTTTTCATAACACCAAAATAAAAAATATAAAAACACAAAAAATCATGATAATACCAAATGTTGGGTAGGATCCATAAAACCTGGATCTCTTCTCCATTACTGGAGAAAATATAAAATGGTACAGCCAGTCTGTAAAGCTGTTTGGTAGTTTCTTAAAAATCTAAACATACACTTACCTTGTAACCTAGGAATCACACTCCTGGGCATTCATCATAGAGAAATGAAAATTCATGTCCACACAAAACCTGTGCATGAATGTTCATGACAGCTTATTTATAATAATCCCCACTGCTTCCCCCCAAATCACACTTCAATAAAAAGAACAAATGTGATACACACACTAACCTGGATGAATCTGAAAGACATCATGCTTTAAAAAAAAGCTAAACTCAAAAGGCCACAGACTGCATGATTCCATTGATATAATGTTCCCAAAGTAGCATTATAGAGGCATAAAACATTAGTCGTTGTCAGGGTTTAGAGTTTGTAAAACACAGAGTAAAGGGTAGGCACAACTATAACGAGATAGCATGAGGGACATATTTGTGTTCACAGAATAATCTGGTATTTTGATTGTGATGTGCTTATATGAATCTCTAGGTATGATAAAACGACTTAGAAATATACACATATATTGTACAAATGTCAATTTCCTGGGTTTGATATTGTAATACTAGAGGCCTGATGCATGGATTCATGCACTGGTCGGGTCCTTCGGCCTGGCCTGCAGGGGATCGGGCCAAAACCGGTCTGGTGCACAGATTTGTCCAGGGCATGTCAGGCCCATCTTGCCCAGTCCTGATCAGGGCCGATAGGGGCCGGCTGGGGAAGGACCAGGGACTGCAGGAGGACTCTAGGGTGTGTCTGGCCTGTCTCTTCCAGTCCTGATCGGCTGGACACCAGAAGTAAGCTCACCTACCGATTGGAGCATCTGCCCCCTTGTAGTCAATGCCTGTCATAGTGACTGGCCCAACGGTCAAATGAACGGTCAGACACTTAGCATATTAAGCTTTTATTATATAGGAGGATAGTTGTATGCACAGTTAAGCTTTAAGAGTAACTGGGTGAAGGTTAAGTGA
>NW_006295056.1:1415117-1415807 GCF_000327345.1 Myotis davidii
TCACCAACCCCTGTCATTTTCCACTTGAGTCTCCATTCTCTCCCCGACCCCACCTCACTCTCCCTTTAAAACGCCCAATCACCTCTGCAAAAATTGGAATGGAGTGTCCTACCATCAGTAGTGGCTGAATAAAATCTGTTTTCACTGCTTTAAAGCATGGCTGTGTTTATCTTTGGAAAAAAAATAGTAGCACAAAAAGGGAGAACTTAGGGAACAATTTTGAGTTTAAAAACATATCAAACAATTGCTAAGTATAGACATTATTTGTATGCTCTCTAGAATAAAAAGGTAAAAAAAATATGAAAAACAGGAAATGGATTGATTAATTAGCTATTTGATAATATTAAGAATGTGTTCTTTTAGATATCACAGTGCTATCATCATTGTATTTAAAAGAAGGATCCTTTTATTTTAATGTTTTATTGACATATATGTACCTGAAATGCTATGATGGCTAGGATTTGCTTCCAAAGAATTTGAGGGTGAAATAGGGACTGGTACATGAGGATTCATTATACTGTTTTATCTGACTTTGTACATGTTTGGAATTTTCCACTATATACATATAAAACTAGGATAACTATTTGACAAAGGACTAGTATCTATATTATATTGAAAATCTCTCCAAACTCAACAGGAAAAAAGTTAAATAAAACAAGCAGTTCAATTAGAAAATAAGCATAGTCATGA
>NW_006295056.1:1416883-1418160 GCF_000327345.1 Myotis davidii
GGGGAAAATCCCTACCTGGGGAAACAACCTTTCTCAGAGAGGTGACCTTGGTTAAAACACATAGTGCCAAGAAGGTGACCAAACATATTAAGAACAGTATGCCATATATGCCAGGTCCCTTGAAACAGCAAGGATGGACCGGCTCCTGGCAATATAGGAGGATAGTTGTATGCACAGTTAAGCTTTAAGAGTAACTGGGTGAAGGTTAAGGGACCTCTCTGTACTATCTTTGCATGTTCCTATGAATCTCCAAATATTTTAAAATAAGTTTTTTTAAAAAAATCAAGCTAATCTAATTCTTAAGCCCATGTCTTTCTCCCTGTACCATGCTGCCTCATCACTGTAGAACATTAAGCTCAAAGCATGAATGGTGTTAAAATCTCATATACTCAGCACCTGCAGTTACCTTGTTTTGAAAGGGAGCTTAGTGTAGGCTGAATTTGGTTTCTGTTGTCAGCAACTGAATCATCATATCCCTTGGCTTCCTTCCTTTAATATACCAAGTTTGTGATTCAATTGCCCAGACAGTTTTAAACTGCAGAGGGTTCACAATTGAAATCAGTGGAAACTCTGACTTTTAAGAAGTGAAGTCAAACTTATTTACATCATTCTTCCAGGGGAAAAAAAACACAAAACATCCAGGAACTTAATATAAAATTCCCCCAAAATAGAAGATAGATGTGTAAAATTGAGATAAACATCGTCATACTAAATCACAGAAAAGTAATTTACAGAAAAACCTCAAACATTTGAACCTAAATAACACTCATCAAAACTCCACATAAACCTCAATGGCTAAAAATGCCTATCTATTTAAAATCTGTAGTCAACTGTGTGTAACATAAATAAACACTAATTATGATCTGTCTTGCCAGATTATTTCTGATAAGTGCTGCTAAATGTAACTGTATAAATTTTGTTTTAAACAATTCAAAAGTTCATAGAAAGTGGGAAGCCCAACAAAATAAGGGAAATAAAAAGAATTTAACATACCCAAAGGAAGCTAAGCTTGCAAATAGCTTCTCCTAATTATTAAAGGTTAGACATGTTTTCACTAACAGGGTAGCTTACAAATAAGTGGAAAAGAATGTATTTCTTATAAAGTTCATAGGGAAAAAAAAGAACACAGTGTTAGCAGTATTGGCAGGACAGAGTGGTTAAAAAAGAAGCATCAACTTTTCATGTTTACTCTTTTTGGGGTAAAGCATGGGATTTCCAGAGATGTTTTATCGATATTGACTAATTAGAGAAAAATAAGGCTAGAAATAAAATTTTAA
>NW_006295056.1:1418386-1426352 GCF_000327345.1 Myotis davidii
ACTCTATTGCAGGCTCCATCCCCAGCCCATGTGGGAGACAATCAATTGATATGTCTCTCTCACATAGATGTTTCTCTCTGTCTCTACCTCTCCCTTCCTCTTGTTCTAAAAATCAATGGAAAAAATATCCTTAGGTGAGGATTTACAAACAATAAAAAGTGGATTGAGCTCAGTTGTTTGAGCAAAGTACCGAGCACTGAAAGGTCTCTGAGTTTGATTCTTTTTTTTTTTTTAAATATATTTTATTGATTTTTTACAGAGAGGAAGGGAGAGAGATAGAGAGTTAGAAACATCGATGAGAGAGGAACATCGATCAGATGCCTCCTGCACATCTCCTACTGGGGATGTGCCCGCAACCCAGGTACATGCCCTTGACCGGAATCGAACCTGGGACCTTTCAGTCCGCAAGCCGACGCTCTATCCACTGAGCCAAACAGGTTTTGGCAGAAACTGCTTTTTAAAGAGTAACTGAGTATAGGATGATGAGATCATATCTTTCCAATACATGTTTTTACTTTTACAACTAAAATGCATTCACAGACATTGTAAATTAAACTTAGTTCAACCAAGCAAGAAAAGATTTTCCTTACTAGATATCAACATAAATTAATTAGTACTTTTATATTGTTGGCACAAAGATTCAGAAAACAAATTCCCAGGCGTAATACAAAATAGTCAACATTCTAGAATTTAAAACTGCCCTACTTATTTTTATGTATTTTTTCATGTCTTTCTCCATTCAAATGCAGTGGTATAGTATTCCTTATTTTCAAATTTATTTCAAAAAGAAAATAAATGACTCCCCACGAAGTCATACAATTATGAATAAACTAATATTAAATGCAATACATGAAGATTTTTGTGCCTAAAGATTCAATTTTTTGCTACCTAAATTAACATGTTTTTTTTTAAAAAAAGACAAAAAGTAAAGAAATAATATCCCACTCTATGGACTTATGGTTCTAACAAAAATTTTACAAACCTGACCACTAATTTTGAAAGAGCAAATTACTGTTTTAGTTCCCATTGAAAACATAACTGCCAACCAGAAAAGACGAAGAGGCCTGGTATTCAATATTGCAAGTAGTATTACTGAAAGCTTAATAAAACCTGAAACTTGTTTTCAGTGCTATGTTATAAAATCTGACAAAATGGATGGGGAGCAATACCAAGATTAAATCAAGCAAATTTCAACTTTCTAAATGGGTTCCTTCCTTTATAAGCAAAGTAGGTGAGGGCACCTACAGAAGGTGAACAAACTACTCATTGGCCTCCCATTTACTATGGTCTAAAACTGTAGACTATTATATAGTAGGATTGTTTAACAAAAAAAGTGAACCTGGGATGTTCACTTTTCTTGGCTCTAAAAGCTGCATTATTATCCATTCACCACTCAACAGTTATTAAATTTTTACTCAGCTCAATCCAGCATCTACTCAAGTCACTAAACTAAAACTTCTCCTAAAGCCACCAAACAATCTAATACCCTAACACACTTTGAGTCTTTATCTGACTGGACATCTTAGCTACATGTGACATTGTTTATCAACCCTTCTTTCTTGGAAATCTCTTGAATTCTTTGAAAACTTGCATCTCTAGTTCCCTTTAAATATTTCTCCATCCTTTTCTGGAGCTCTTCTGTGGCTTTTCTTCTTCCATCCACCCCTAATATGCCGTTTTTTCACTGACAGATTTTATTTTCATATTGAACACTATCACTAAATGATCTCATTCACTTTCGGGAGAGAACAGTTTGATTTGTTTCATTTGCTGATATCTGTGGTATAAATCGTCCCTTCATGGCTGATTTCAAGTCACCCATACGATGGCACTGAAGATGAAGTTGGGAAGAGATGCACAGAATTGGCTCTTGACCCAGTAGGAGCCTGTCCCAGCACAAAGCTGTGCTCTAACCCATATCTCTTGCCAGACATCATCCCTGAGCTTGTTTCACACATCAAACCATCTCTCCCTAAAACAGACATTCTGCAATTTCTTTGTGTGTGTGTGTGTGTGTGTGTTATTATTGTCAGACACCATCTTTAATGGACAAGTGGATATTTAATTCATGCTGTTATTTTTCTTAAAACACAAACTAACTTTTCCAGTATTTGGTTGATATAATGACTACATAAATGCATCTTTATTTTTGTCAGTAATTAACATATTGCCAAAAGAAGAGCATTAACACATTTTGAAACAAATATATTAATAAAAACATGAATTTTATACATTTTTAGTGGCACATTCTAAGAGGAGAATGTGTACATATCTATAGCATTAATTAACATATGGACAATTAAGTACACATAATCAACAAAAGTCAATATTGATCTAAAAAGTGGGTGTTAAACCGGTACTATTATTTAATTTTATTTTTTAAATTTTTGATTGATTAAGTTATTACATATGTGTCCTTATCCTTTTCCCCCCCACCCCCCACTCATGCCCTCACCGCCCCCCCCTGTTGTCTGTGTCCATTGGTTAGGCCTATATGGTAGCATATAAGTCCTTTGGTTGATCTCTTCCCCTTACCCCCACCCGTCCCTTCCCTCTGAGGTTTGACGGTCTGACGTTCTGCAATTTCAACTCAACACTTTCATCTCTAAATCTCCCCTCATATATTTTCTATTATACCCTACCTAGAAATCAGACAGTCATATCTGATTCTTTCTTGTTCATCAGCCAGAAAATCCATTCCAGCTATGGGAATCTCATCTCTATATAAATTAATTGAAGTATTGTTGGTTTTTGTTTTTGTTTTTGTCTCATTGCTATATCTCATTAAACAAATGGATATATTTTCACTGAATTTGGAGTTTAGGTAGTATGACCAGAATTTAAATATGGATTATAGCATATTTTAATATTTATTAGTCGATTTTGTTACAAATAAATGGGGAAAAAGGGAAAGCTCATTTAACTGTTGAAAGAAAACAAAAATAAATGTACAGGGAATAGCAGAATTAGAAAATTTAGCAACCATAACAGCAGTAAGTGAATCAAGCAAGAAAACATTAGTGAATTTTAAAATTGTTGGGTGGAAGCATATTTACAATCTCAATATGATCCCACAAATCTATTTATTAGTTACAAAAGGGGAAAAATAGCTTCACAGTAGGGAAACCTGGTAGATACTATCCTAATTAAATGATCAAAGTTAACACCATCAATAATGTAACAAATTGACACCACTGATATAACACACTGAGAAGGACACATCAATTCTGTTATATTCCTGCCAAAAATACATAGGCTAAATCTAATATTGGCAAAAGATTAGAAAATCCCCAATTAAAGAACATTTTACAGAATAACTGGCCTTATACTTATAATAAATCTCAATGTCATAAGAAAAAGAAAGAATGATGAAATATTCTAGATTAAAAGAGGCTAAGAGACATGGCAAGTGAAAGCAACACATTATCTGGGACTTGTTTTGCAATAAAAAAACTTTACTAGGACAATTGATATTAGGCCTGCAGACAAAGAATATTATTGCTTTAACATTAATTTCCTGATTTTGATAATGTGGTTATGGAAAAGAATGGCTTTATACATTAGTAAGCTATGGCTGCTATAACAAAATACCACAGACTGGGTGACTTAAACAATAGAAATTGCTTTTCTTACAGTTCTGGAGGCTAGAAATCCAAGTGAGGCCACTCTCCCTGGCTTATAGGTGCCTGTCTTCTCACTGTATCCTCTGTGCACTCAGAGAGAGAAAGAGAGAGAGCGCGCTCTCTGGTGACTCTTCCTCTTCTTAAGGACACCAGTTCCATCAGACTGAGGTCCCAGTCTTAATGACCTTATTTAGCCTTAAATATCTCCTTAAAGACATTATCTCCAAATATTATAATATTGAGGTTAGGGCCTCAACATATGGCTGGGGTGCACAATTCAGTCACAATACCTTGTTTTTAGGAAAGCAAGGGGGAAATATCTATGAGGGAAAGGGCATCACAAGTTCAATTTAGAGTCTCTAGTACAGTGGTTCTCAACCTTGGCTGCACATTAGAATCACCTGGGAATCTTTTTAAAATCCTGATTTCTGGGCCTCATCCTCCGGAAATACTGTTTCTTTGTTATGGGGTGGGGCCACAACATTATAGTAACAAAGAAACAGAATTTCCAGAGGATGAGGCCCAGAAATCGAGATTTTAAAAAGATTCCCAGGTGATTCTAATGTGCAGCCAAGGTTGAGAACCACTGCTCAAGTATCTGAGACTAGTCAAACATTACCAGACTGGGTACCCCAGACTGCAATGCTTATGTGTAACAGTGCTGTTTGCCCCTTGGACAACTCCATACAATGTGCTCCAGAGTGCACAGCAGCAGGGGCTAGATTATTTAAGTACTAGAGGCCCAGTGCATGAAATTCATGCATGGGGAGTGGTCCCCTCAGACTGGCCTGCACCCTCTCTCAACCCGGGACCCCTTGGGTATGTCCGACTGCTGGTTTAGGCCCGATACCTGTGGGATCAGGCCTATCCCCAGAGGGGTCCGAGATTAGAGAGGGTGCAGGCTGGGCTGAGGGACAGCTTGCCGCCCTGCCTGCTTGCCCCTAACTGCTTGCCTGCCTGCCTGATCACCCCTAATTGCCTCTGCCTCAGGCCCTGCTGCTGCGGCTTCATCCAGAAGGACATCCAGAATGACATCCAGAAGGTCGTATGGCTGTCTGGTCTAATTAGCATATTATGTTTTTATTATTATAAATGGTTAATAGCTCTTCTAAGCAACTCTGCATAATAATCTCAGAGACTAAGTAATGCCCTGTACCTTATTTCTCAAATTACATTAAAATACTGGTCAAAGTCCCATATCACACTCTTGAAACTCCCTCTGCCTTTCTGATTCTACCAAGTAAGTTGGATCTTAAGCAACCAAAAAAAAAAGAGGCTGCCACAAACCTGCTCCATGCTAGGTAAGAATCCCAATATGCCAGTCCCTAGTGCTATCTATGCCACTATGGGGGCAGCCAGATGAGGTGCAGGTCCTCTATCAGACCGGGTCTCAGATATTCATGACTCTGTCCAGGCAGTATGGTCTCTTAGAGCCAGGAAGCTTCAAATCTGGGCCTTCCCAAAGCCTAATGCTCCAGTTTTGGAATATAGCTACCTATGGGGGCCTTACATGCATGAT
This sequence comes from Myotis davidii, assembly GCF_000327345.1. NCBI lineage: Eukaryota > Metazoa > Chordata > Mammalia > Chiroptera > Vespertilionidae > Myotis > Myotis davidii. Next base: position 1,423,529 of record NW_006295056.1, read on the forward strand.
CTCTTTTATCATTTATTCATAACAGCTCTTTGAAATTAGTGCTGTCCCCATTCATAGATGAGAAAAGTAAGACTCAATAATCTGACGAAACTGCTAAGTATAAATACAGGACATTAATTGTTATATCTTATGACAGAGTTTGTCCTTCCTTGCAGTATCCATTCTCCCCATTTTCTTAGTAACAGACACACAATTTTTAGCGGGACTCATTGCTGACCAATGAGAAATAAGTAAAAATGTCAGGTGGGCCCACTAAGAAATCTTTTTGAAAAGCAGAGAAGAACCCCATTTGTGTCCAATACAATCCTATCCCAGTAAACTTGGATGCAATGGCCAGAGGGCTAGCAATTATTTTAGACTATAAAGATAAGGACCATAACCTGGGAGTGGAAGAACAGAGATCTTTGAGAAAAATCTGGCAAAACAAAGAAAATTAGACAAGTTTGAGGAGCCATCACACCAAACTTAGGCTATCTACCTCCACAATTCATTGAAATGGAGAAAAAGAAGCTACTATCTTACTTAATCTACTGTGTTGCTTTTTTAAATATAGTAGCTTAACTTCTATAAACTATACCTATTTTTCTAGTAAAATATATACAATGTGGCTGATTCTGGACTCTGAAATTTATCTCTATTCTCTAACTTTTATAACTTTCTAAGGGTACCTAGCTGAGAAGACTGAGGCACCGAGATTTCTAATACTTCCTTGAACATCCAGAACTTAAATTTATAATGCAAGCCTGGATGTTTTAAAATTAATAGGAATTACCTTCCAGGCTTGTTAGATGAATGAGTGCATAAATATGCCTCCATCTGCATTCCATAATTTTTTCTCTCTTGTCCGCTGTGGAGGATCCCTTTCCTACAGAAGCCACTCATTCACCACTGACTTGATCAGTGGTCATGGTAAAGAAGATGACCCTGCTTGGACCTTCACCTCTCCACTGCATGGTAATGATGTTGATCATACAGAATAGATCATTGCATATTTACCCAAGTCCTTTACCTGAGCAAGACTGCATCCACCAACTGCAGTATCCACATTTACATAAGTCACTGCTGGCCCTGATTGACAACCCAATAAATAATGGGATGAATGGATATCTTTTGAAACCAATCCCTCCCATAAGATAATTTGCCAAAGTGACCTTCATCACAATGCAAACTGGGTCATCTCACAGCCTCTTAGAGAATTTTTGTTTTGTTTTGTAATAGGTGGTAAAAGGGCTTGGTACTAAATTCTAGCAAAGACAGTAATGAACTGCTGCAATCAGCGCCTTCTTTGTTTTAAACATATTGCTTTTCTTATGAGATGAGATGGGGGAAAAAAAACATGTTTGCATCTCAAAACAGGCTAACACAAGCACTAGGCAATATATGAGATAGGAATCTCCATTTTTATATAATCTCAATTACTAAGGCATATTGCTTTTGCATTTTATATATGAGATGTGACAATAAAGTAATGAGATCAGTTTTTTATTTGGTTCATAAACTGGCACTGATGGAAATTCTAAAATACGTCTGAGGAATTGCAAAATGGATGGGGAAAGTTTATAGCCAAGATCATTCATTTCAAAATATATAACGTTTTTATATATGTTAAGTTCTGGTCTATTTATTAAAACTATTGTCGTACTACTTGAACTGCACAGCTCATATATACACACATTTTAATTTGGTGACAAACATTAAATCACTAAAGAGTATGTGTGTTTTCCTATTCTTTGAGTTTTTCAAGACAGTCTTTCATTTTATTTTACTACATTTTGAAAAAAATTTTCCTGGTCCCCCTGCTTTAAGATGAAAACTCTACTTTGGGTTCTTTACCATGACTGTTCAGTTGACTATCATCTAAAGACAAAACTAAGGAAACAATTCTCAAGCATTCAGATATTAGCATTCACAGAGGAAATATTTTAGGAGGTTTCATAAGACATGTGATTATGTGTTATGTGTGTGTCATGATCCCAAAAGTAAAAAAATAAATAAACGTACTCCCCCAAAGTGCTATAATTGGGCCTATGATAAAGAAGGCAGAGGCAGAAAAAGAAAAACTGTGAGAGCTGCAGAGATGAATGTGTGTTAGTAGAAAGAAAAGACATGAAGTGGGATTATTCAGGCTCAACACCACGAGGCTCAGATGGACACCAGTGAGCACAGAAGACCTGCTGCGATGCTCAGAAGGTGGCAGGTCACTGAAGGAAAGGGCATACCTCAAGATCTTCATCAATCAAAGAAAGAAGCTATGAATGGATGGGAGTGGATTCTTTTTGTAGAGACTAGACAAGTACAATTTATTTTTAAAAATAACTCGAAGGTACTCTCAGCTCATGAGAACATTTTGATCTAAATGACCTCTGTGTACACTGTTATTACTACTCTTTTTTTTAATCCTCACCCGAAGGTATTTTTCCATTGATTTTTAGAGAGAGTGTAAGGGAGGGGGAGAAACACAGAGAGAAACACTGATGTGAGAGACATATATTGACTGGTTGCCTTCTGCACGCACCCCGATCAGGGCTAGGGATTGAGTCTGACACCAAAGTACATGTCCTTGACCAGGAATCGAACCCAGGACCCTTCAGTCCATATGCTGACTGTCTAACCACTGAGAAACCCTGGCCAGGGCAGGAGTTGCTTCTTTTTGAGTCGGTCTCTCCTCCAGCTCTCACGTGGGCTCCCAGGTCTCCAGTACGTCCTGATCCGCTTTCCCCCCTCCACCCCCCGCCCTTCCACTGTGGTCATCCCAGTGGCTACAGCTCAGGAGTCCCCCAGGCCCCTGCAGAAGCCCCGGACTGTGCGGCCTCCACTCTGGGAC
>NW_006295056.1:1426579-1428260 GCF_000327345.1 Myotis davidii
GGAGTGTGCAGGAGGCAGCTGGTCGATGTTTCTCTCTCATCCATGTTTCTAACTCTCTATCTCTCTCCTTTCCTCTCTGTAAAAACTCAATAGAATATATTTAAAAAAAAAAAAAAGAATAGGTAGGGCCCACCTTCACAAAGACTCCAGCATCCTGCTCCTTAGGTTGTTCTTCCTGCCCTGGTCATCACCCCAAGGACTGAGCCCAAACAGAAAGTAGAGTGAACCAGGGAGGCGACTTTGAGATGAGTTAACATAAAATCAGGTCATATTCAACCACCTAAGGTAAGTGAATATTATCTCCTATAAGCTTTCACCTTTAGTTCAAACTTTAAAAATTGGGTTAAAAAATAACTACATCACTGATTTTATCCCTTTTAGGAGACAGAGACTAACCCTACCAGATTCTGATAATCTCAGTTCTCCAGCACTCACCAGCCCGCAGTGAACCTGGAAGGTTACCTGGGTGTTCTTACTGCTGACTTTTGTTCAGCTTTAGAGTGAAAGCTGCCTCTACCCACCATAACTCTCATGGTAACTCTATATCAACCCTAATGGTTAAGAAATTCAGTCAACATACTTTAAATTAATTGAAGTGAACAAATATTCTGCAGAGACATTTTTCTTACTCTTAATAGGCTTTCTCACATATTACTTTGCATTGTGCTAAATGTCAGAGCACAAGGGTAAAAAGTAGGCAAGATGAAAAAGTTTGGAAAGCACAAGAGGTTGTTCTAGAAGCAGGGATCACTACTCATCATCAGCAACTGTCTGTCATGCTATCACTGCTGTGCCCAACTTGAGAAGCTAGAAAAGAATAGTACTTTGCAAAGACAGCAACTTTACTTCTATCTATGAGAGTAATAGCTTTTACTGGGTTGGCCCTTCTCATCCTTAACATTAGAACTGCATAACACAATATGGTAGCCACTACCCACATGTAGTTTTTTTGTTGTTGTTAATCCTCACCCGAGGATATTTTTCCATTGATTTTTAGAAAGAGTGGAAGGGAGGGGGAGATACAGAGAGAAACACTGATGTGAGAGACATATATTGACTGGTTGCCTTCTGCACGCACCCCGATCAGGGCTAGGGATTGAGTCTGACACCAAAGTACATGTCCTTGACCAGGAATCGAACCCAGGACCCTTCAGTCCATAGGCCAATGCTCTATCCACTGAGCCAAACTGGCTAGGGCTACACTATTATTACTCTTGATATAGAATTTTAAAATTGTTCCAATGATCTTAATATACTGATATCTTTTGTATCTTTAGTGATACAAACATTTATATGCAAATATATAGAGCAGGATTATTCACAATGACCCTAAATAAAACCATCTAAATATCCACTATCTGAATAAACAAAATACAACCGAATACTATTTGACAATAAAAGTAAATGAAATAATGACATATACAATTACATGAATAAACCTCAAAAACTTTATGCTAAGTTCAAGAAATCTAACACAAAAGAATACTGATTTTATTACTACATTTAAAAGTAATGTCTAGAAAGAGTAAATCTACGATTAAGAACTGAAGATGGCGGCATAGGTTAACGCCGGATATTGCTGCCTTAAACAACCAATTCAAATTAAGCCTGAAAAAGGGAACGGACAACATCCAGAACCACAGGAGGGCTGGCTGAGTGGAAATTCTACAACTAGGAGTAC
>NW_006295056.1:1428609-1435177 GCF_000327345.1 Myotis davidii
GGAGGGTAGGGGAAAGGGGAAAGGGCAACCAAAGGACTTACATGCAGGCATAGAGGCCTGACCAATGGACACGGACAGGTGGGGTGGGGTGGAGGGTGATGTGGGGACAGGGACACATATGTAATACCTTAATCAATAAAAAATATATAACTGAAAAAAAAAGAGTAAATCTACAAAGACAGAAAGCAGATAAGTGGGTGCCTGGGGATGGGATTGGGGGTGAGGGTTGATAATAAATAAGCATGGGGGTCTTTTGGGGTGAGAGATATGTTCCAAAAGTGTATTGTAGTCATGTTTGCAAAACTCTATAAAGCTATTTTAAAGCATTGTTTAAAATGGAGACATTTTATAATATGTAAATTATACCTCAATAAAGCTTTAAAAGCTCTAGGAGTATATCTTTTTATATAGTAGTGATAAATATCAGTATGACAAGAATCTATCAGTGGATTCCACTGTAAAACTAGAGATATTTTTTCATGAAAGACAAATCTGACAGCCTGGGTGGAAAAAGTGTTAAAATGCCCAGGAAGATTCATAGCATGTTATATAAAGCAGGACAAAAGTAGGTTTACAGTTGTTCATATGGAAAATAATACAATAATTAATAAATAATAGTATCAGAATAAACTTATGATTCATGTACTCACAACTGTAAATCTACACTTGTCCCACCCTATATGTCATACTTTAGTTTTCTTAGTATTTGCAGAACAGCCTGAAATATCGCCTTCATGTATATATTCCAGCTTAAAAATTCATCAAATTCAAGCCTTTAGGTTATTGAATGCATTATTTTTTATATTTCAGTCATGAACCACATAATTATATTTCAGTCAACTACAGACGCATATATGATGGTGGTCCCTGTCATAATGATGCAGCAAAAGCTCACCTTTGGGAAAGAAATTAGACAGAAGCTCTAAAAGAAATGTAATATTTACTTCCTTTCCTTTTAATTTCCTTGGGGAAAAATGTGCATTGTGGGAAGATTTAAGATCATCTGCAAGTAATGACATATTATGGAATAATTGGGGGAAAAATAATGGAATTGGTGTTGATGAGGTTGCCTCAACTTCTTGCATACCAAAAAATTTCTTTAAAAATTTTTTCAAAGTATTTGCATGATTCAAATACTGTAACATACATTAAGATGTAAGATTTAAATAAATATAAGAATTAACAACCATCAGTGTCACAGCCTATAATTTTTAATATATGAAGAATTTTGTGCAAATTAACATTATTTAATTTTAAATATTTAATTTTTTCATTTTCTACTTTGCACCAGAATAAACTTGAAGAATTTGAACAACTTATTAATAAACTGACAGAAGAAATGTTATTCTTATTGGAAAAAAATGAAATAAGAGGATATCAAAGGGTTTTTGACAACCATGAATGTCTACAGAAGTATAATTTTTCTTATATATCATCCTCATTCACTGTAAAACTACACCTATAAGTTGCACCAGCGCAGGAGACTGTGCTAGCTTCTTTTAACAATTTATTCCCCATACCTTGAGCAGTGCCTGGCATATGGTAGGTTCACACCATGTATTTGTCAAATAAATGAAGGAAGATACAAAAGGAACCAAGAATACAGTCACGTAGCCCTAAGTCTGAGTATAATTTCTACTGTCTGCTACATACTAGCTGAGTTCCACTTCTTCCCCCAGTCACTTAGCACTTGGCATAGCATCTGCCTGGATATATCTTGTCCCTTTCTATGAGCACATGCGTCCTGTTTCCCTGGGTTCTATTGCAAGAATAGATCTATTCTTATACTTCCATTCTCTCTTTATATCCCCAGTATCCATCATGGCATGCTCTCACAACTCAGAAACTTTTTGAAGATGATGACAATGATGGAGACTCTCTGATATGTAAGGTGTGCTGTATCGAAAGCAGAGGTGGGGAACCGTTTGTCAGTCAAGGGCCATTTGGATATTTATAACATCATTCTCAGGCCATACAAAATTATCAACTTAAAAATTAGCCTAATATATTTGCTCAAACATTTAATTGACTCACTCCTAATGCCTTGGCAGGGCCAGACCAAATTATGTCGCAGGCCTTATACAGCCCTTGGGCCGGATGTTCCCCACCCCTGATGTAAAATAACCACCTTTACAAATCATGTAGCATATGTGTCCCATGCATCTCCTCCTGTGTCCCCTTGGTTCTCATGTTTCTAAGTTAGAGAAGAACTTCATAGAACACCAGGAAGAGACCTTTGTTCTTCAGCTGCTCCAGTATCTCACTTGTTTAACCACAAAAAAACAGCCATACTTTCATAGCTACACTCTTGCTTGAAACATAGACTTCTGCTCTTAACCTTTAGCATTTCATCAAATCCAAATCAATATTTCAAGAGCCAGAATATGAACAGAACTTCGCTCTCCTGAAAATCTTGAATATCTGTTACCAATCCTTGGAGTTTAACTCCTATCTGTCAAGTCAAGAGGGAAATGGAGAAGGAGAGGGTTAAAATCTCATCACTGGAACCAGCCCTACACTCTCCAGCTGTGAACAATTAAACTTGTCAGCAGTCTCCCTAGGAAACCCCTGCTGCTTTATTAGGACGAATGGGGAACAGAATTTTGACTTTTTGATAGGTGGGGTGATAAATCTGCTATCAAGACTGGGAGGGGATCAGCTGGGTTCATGTGCACAAGTTGAATCTTTAATTATGGACCCCACAAGATGTTCAAATTAGGGATGCCCTATTGTGTTTAAACCAGAAGTGAGAGGAAATGAAGAAACTAGGCTTGTGACTAAGGAAGCTCTTTCTTTTAATGGAATTATACATAAGGGTGGATAACAGCTATGCAGAGCAAGGTCTTGGAATATCCATGGTGTACCACTTGGAAGTATTTGCTCATACACCATTCTTTTTTTCGTGGTTAGTAATAATTTTATGACTTTCTCTGAATCTAGTTTTTAAATAATCTTTGCCATAAAAACGAGTAGTCCAGCTCTGAGAAAATAGAAAAGGTAAAAAGCAAGCTAATTTGAGTTTTTCAAAGGAGAAAGATGTGGCAAGAACCAAGATACAATTATAGATTAATTAATAAGCTTTTCCAATCTCCACTGAGACAGCATTTTTCTCTTTTTCTAAGAGGAAGTATAATTTTTCTAATATGAGCAGAATAAAGGAATGCGTTGTCCACTGAACATTTACATTTATTATCTCTTTGTGTGCAGGAAACTTCTTCAAAACCGACCAGTATACAATCACTATTTATTATTACCAGTTTCGGTGGGTCAGATATGTGGGTACAGCACAGCTGGTGCCTGTGGCTCAAGCTGTATCACCAGATTGCAATCGGATAGACTGGCCAGGGCTGCCAGTCCATCTGATCGCTGGGCTGGAGGAATTGCTTTCAAGCTCATTCAGGTGGTCATTGACCAAATTCAGCTCCTCATGGGCTGTTACTAGTAGACTGAAGCTTCTCATCTCCCTGGCTGTTTGCTGGAGGCCTCCCTCATCCCCTGCCACTGGGGCTTCTCTGTAAGGCAGTTGGCATCCTTCAGAGCAAGTGAGCAAGAGCGTGAGAGAGAACCCCCAAGATGGAAGTTGCAGCTTCTGTAACCTAATCTCAGAGGTGACATCCCACCTCCTTTATCCACAAAAGTGAGTCACTAAATCCAGCCCACACTCAAGGAGGAGGGATGACACACGTGCATTTATACTAAAAAGCAAGGAGCATCAGGGTAACATTTGAGTGCACCTCCCACACACTTACTGTAACTCATTTAAGAGTTATTTTCCTCCAGTGCCTAAAGACTGGTTCATGGGAGTCAACACAAACACCACAAAATCCACACAAAACAGCTGAGGATTGTGGCCCTTTTAAAATTAAGAAATAAACAAACTGAAGAGCCAGTCCTTTGGAATGCACAGGGATGAATATGTGGGAGGGGAAAAAAAACAACAAAAAACTGCCCTTTGAAATATTAAAGAGTCATGTAAGATGCTCAGAAAAAGTATTCTAGTCTAAGATATCAACCTAGAAAACCCTCTTTCTTTCTTCTTTTTTTTTTTGTTGTTAATCCTCACCCCAGGATATTTTCCATTGATTTTTAGAGAGAGTGGAAGGGAGGGAGGGAGACACACGAAAGAGAGAGAGAATTTGGTTGCCTCCCACAGGAGCCCGGCCTGGGACCAGGGATCAAACCTACAACCCAGGTAAGTGCCCTTGACTGGGAATCACCAGACCAGGGACAGGGATAAAGCCTACAACTGAGGTGCGTGCCCTTGATCAGAATCGAACCTAGACTCTTCAGTCCACAGGCCGATACCCTATCCACTGAGCAAAACTGGCTAGTGTGAAAACCCTCTTTCAAAAGGGAAGACTTTTCTCTTAACTAAGCCCAGAAAAGGCTTGAGGTTTGTCATTATGCAGAGAACGTTTTTATTTTTATTTTTTCAGAGTTCAGTTTTTTATTGAATGTGTTACAAAAGAGGTTCAGTCAAAAAGACCAAAGCCCATGTCATCATCAGACTCCTCAGACTCTCCTGTCTTTGCCTCTGCTTTCTTCTCCACAGCTGGGCAGCAGTGGTGGAGGGAACAGCAACTCCTGCTGGTGTGCCACCAGCTGCTGAGGCAGGTCCACCAACCCCTACATTGCAGATGAAGCTCCCAATGTTGACACTGGCCAGAGCCTTTGCAAACAAGCCTGGCCAGAAAGTTTTCTGGTTTGTTTGCATGTCTGTTTGTATTAGAGCAACTTATTTCACTGCCAATTTCCATGATTGGCTTAAACATTCTTATGGCATTTCATAGTTAACAGCATCTAATGTAGCCTGCAAAATATAGTAAACTTTTCTCTTTATGGACTTAAGTTAATTTTATGGAAAACCTGATTGGTTTTTTAAAGGTGTCACTAACATGATTATATTTTGGTCAATCCTTGCTGCATTTTTCCCCCCAACAAGAACCACAATGAGGCAATGAGACATATACAATTATAGGAGTCTATTCTGCTAAGACTTAAGTCGTTTAGTCCAGCCCCCTTGTTCTTTTATGCTCCTGGCTGTCAATCTTAATGGTTACCTTTAGCAGAGTTTCTCTTTAAACTTTCATGGCTCAGTGTTTCATAAATCTGCATAAACTCTTTGAAACCCTTTTAAATTTCCTGCCACTAACACCTCTTGGGAAACATTAAATTTGTAGTTGCAATTACTTTTTCCAAGAATTATGACTTTACTTAGGTTGAGTTATTAATATAATTGGTACCTGATATCAGCTAAAAATGACAATTTTATAGATTTTACTGATCTCAATTAAATCCAATTTTATATTTATAAATTCAGTCTTAGTTTTCATAATTTAACGCCATGACATTTTAATGAGAAAATATTGATATGCTTTATTAAAGTGTAACAGAAAGTTATACCAAGTTCAAGGTTATAGCATCAGAAACTAAAGTGGTTGGATTTCAAACCATGTACCTAGAAGGATTAATAAATAAATTAATTGATGATAGAAAGTCAGAATGAAAAGGAATGAATCTCAGGGGCATGGGAAGATGAAGTCATTTCACAAGGAAATAGCCTACCTAGTAATTTCAACATCCCCAGCTCTGAGAGGTGATACAACTTTGGGAATTGGGGGAGAAGTGCAATAATAACTACTATGATGAGTGACAAAATCAACACCCAAATATATCTCAAATAGATAAGAAAAAGAGGCCAAATTTAATATATTGAAATTTAATTGGGCAGTCATTTTTTAGTAACTGAACTTAAGAGTGTATAACTTCAAAGATAGCCTAAGTGAAGAAAGATAAAGTGTAACAGTAATATAAGATCTTGCAGGGGTGGGAGGGAGATGCTGGCAGTGCATTTACTATCATTTAAGAGTGATCTGTCTGCCACACGACTTCACAGTAGGCTGTGAGGAGTAGCAGAATATGCCATCCCAAAATATGCACTTTGGCATGGGATTATTTTGAGCTGAAGATCACTGGGAAGAAGCAGATGGAAGAAAAGCTCCCTGATCTCTCCCTACTTGCCTAAATGCAGGGCATACATTTTCATAGGCGTCCTTCTTCCCTTCTCTACTAGAAAGGACAAAAGTCAATCACTGGAGAAAACTTTAAGCCCTGTCACCCTAGAGAAGGCACCAGATGAATCTATATAACAAGCTTTGGTTCAGTGGATAGAGCATTGGCCCTCACTCTGAAAGGTTGTGGATTAGATCTCTGGAATCGATTGGGACATGTGCAGGAAGCAATCGATATGTCTCTCTCACATCAATGTTTCTCTCTGTATGTCTCTCCCCTTAGCTTCCATTTTCTCTAAAAATCAATGGGAAAATATATCCTTGGGTGAGAATTAACAACATTTTATCTATCTATCTATCTATCTATCTATATAATAAAGATCTAATATGCAAATGGTCCTTATGTTACAACCGACCGCTTAACAACCGGATCAGCAGGAGGGTGGGGCAGTGAGCTACCAGTGGCATCGGAGAGCTACAGGAGGGGGCGGAGCAGGAAGTTGGGGGTTGGGGGAGCTATGGGGAGGGGGGCAGCCGGCGGAGAGCTACTGGAGGGC
>NW_006295056.1:1435668-1445475 GCF_000327345.1 Myotis davidii
GGGAGCTGCAGGGCCGGGCCCCAGCAGCTCCATGTGGTGACACTGGGGGCAGGACTCCTGGCTCCATACTACCTCTTTGGGACGATCCATTGAGGATCCCAGGATGAGTGGATGGGGCCTACCTCTTTGGGGAGATCGATGGCGGGGCTCCCATACTGTGAGAGGGCACAGGCCAAGCTGGGGAACCTCCCCGCCCCCGGCTCCCCAAGTGCACAAATTTTGTGCACCAGGCCTCTAGTATAAGTTATAAGATGCCACGTAAAGGAAAGCTGTAATTCTCCTTACAAGTTATCTCTTGTTATCTGTTAACTCATCTTCACTGAATCCACTGAGGCCCAGGATTTTTTTCTACAATTCCCCCTCTGCTTCCCAGAAATTAAATCAATATACTAGGGAGGTAGAGATTTTTATCACACTCCACATATGGTGCCCATATAACAAGGCCACCAGCACTCAGAGGAAGATGTAATGGGGTACACAGAAGATCTTCACAGAGATGGTGAAATATGACCTGGGGCCTGCAGGAAGAGGACATTTAGATGTAGAAGAAGGTGAGCATTTCCCAAAGGGAAGCTTTCACTGAGTTTGGAGCAGATGCTTTCATCTGGAACACTGACTCCAGGAATCTTAAACCACTTGGGAACAGATGTCCATAAAAAGAATTATTTTCACAATGTATGGCTAGATTCAGTTCCCTGGAGATTACTATTAATTCTGTTGATGCCATTTCATATAGGTATTTTTGATAAACTTTAGTTTCTGCTCTGAGATTTCTTTCTACAGCACCATTTTGTTGAGGATACCACGTGTGTCTGTGTCCCCCAAAAAGCAGCTGGTATGAGGCAGGGAACAGCAGGGAGAGAGGACTGAAAAAAAACAGTGAAAAAGTGTATTTCATTGTATGTGGAAAACAAGGGAGTTAGGGTGACACCAGAAGGCAACAGTATTGAAACCCTAAAGAGAGGTTGTTCAGCCTGGAGGCCTTGGGTCTATGGGTACAAATAGACCTGGTGGCAATAATGACTAGTCAGGAGATCAATTCCCCACAGAATCCCTGCTCCTACTTTGTGGATATTGAGAGATGGCTTGGGGATATGCTACGACTGTCCTGGTTTTAGCAACATGCTGCAGGACCCTCTACATCCGCAGCCCACCCAGAACCCTATATACGGTATGCCCCTTCCTTGGACATGCTTCTGACCCAGCGGTCATCGTTTTGGTCCACATGAAGTGCCTCAGTCATGGATATAGCTTGGCTATAGATTCTAAATGTATAATATATCCCACATTTCCTTTAGAAAAGGGCTTTTTTAGTTAAGTGCAATTTCTTTCCAAATCTTCCCTTGTGCGACCTTCACTACCTCTCTCCCCAATCCCTCCCTCCCCTGACCTCTCCCCTCACACACAGCATCTCTTTCCCCTCTGCTCTCCGGCCCAGGCACCCTGTGCTATAAGACCGGGGTTCAGAGAGCTCCTATTACTCCCAGCATCTCTGTTTCTCCTTCTTAAAAAGCCCTTCCCCAACACAAGTCACCAAGAGATGCTAGCCCTTCTTCACGTAAGCCCTGAGTTTTAGAGAGAGGTGATGGAAGGAAGATGACATTGCAACTAGGAAAACTGCAGACTCTCACTTTATCCCTGGGTTGGTCTCTGCCCTAACTGGTCATCCCACCTTCTTGCTGACTCTTTTCTTCAGCTGGCCCTGAAGTGTTCTCTCTGCAATTCTCCTGTCCCCCAAGTCCTCCCCCCGCACCCCTAACCCCCATCTCGTCTCCACTGACAGACCTGTCTGCTGCCTACTCCCTCTCCCTGTTTCCACCTCCCACGACACTTAAACACTGAAAGGGTTCTGATATACTCCTCTCTCCTTCTCTACTGCACTACACACTTGTAGGAGGTTGGGGATCACACCCTATTTTCTGTTTCTATGCCCACAGCAACTAGAACTGAGTCAAGTGCCCAAATTCCTGATGATTACTTATTCACAACAGATATAAATGTGGCTCTGCTAAGATATGGGCACTCTGAAGAGACACAAAGGTGTCTGCGTTCCACAAAGTTTGCCCTTTGACCTGCCAGGCAGTACGCCCCCACTCGACTTCAGAGAGGAAAACAGGCACAAGCCCCGACCTCCTGCAGCTTTCAGTCTCCTGAGGAAGACATTATACAAATAAATAATTGCAAACCATGATAGCAGTTAAAATGCAAAGGACTGCATGACTGTGTAATGAGGCAACATGACTTATTCTGAGTGGACATGGCCTTTGCTTTTGTACGGTGCGTACACATTAAGGATCTCCTGCATGAGTGAATTATTAAATACAGCTAAGAAATGAGAAATTCAAGTGAAAACAGATACCCAAAACTATATGCAATTTATTTACTAAATAAATGAATATGAAAAGCACAGAGAAAATCCAATTATAATAGATGCTAAAAAAAATTACAGGAACAAACAGTTTGAATGGAAGTCACTTCCAAATGGTTCCTAACCACTGAGCCCCTCTAAAATCTGAAAACAAGCCAATGCTGCATACGGTGGCAATGGGATCCTCTAAAGCCCATGGGCCCAGGTTAAGAAATAATTTAAAGAAATTTTACCCACAATGCCCACTTCAGCACTGAAACACCTTGCACGTTCCCAGAGCTCCAGTACACCCACTGTCAGGGCCTTTGGAAAACTTGTATTTATATGATACATCCTGAAAAGGAGATATTTTCCATGTTAGACACACATACAATACAAGCCCAGACAAAAGTCTAGAATCCACGTAAAAGAGCAGTAGTACAATACCTGGCATGTGAAAAAATAAAATAACATAGGCAAGAGAGTGAAAAAGGAAAAAAAGGAGAAAATATTTCCACATTAGATATAGATAAGAAGGAACAGACCAAACGTTTCCGTGTTCCCTTTTTTTAAAATACAAGTGCATTCAAAAGAAAAACTTGTGAATGAAATGTCACAGATTTTGAAAAGAAAGTGTTAAGACTAGGAAAGAAATAAGAGAAAACCCCCACTTTCCTGAACCTGCCTATTCATTCTCTGCCCTCCTTCCCTTTGAAGGAACTAATTGCCAGATGGTGAGAGAACCAATCACACTGGACAACATTTTGCCAGATATACTTCTGTCTTCCAAAGTGCATTTAAAATGGTTACAACGCCTTTATATTCTAAAAATGCTTTTATAATTTAAGTCTTATTCTTTGCTAGCTACTAACCTGTGAGATGGGTTTGCAGAGGCTGCTGCAGTAAACTAATGAGAGAGTGGAAATGAATCAGTGAAGAGCCTGAAGTGCTCTCCAGGGCAGCATATCAGTCTCCCTGTCCTCGCAGAGAACAGCCGACTTACAGCAGGAGAGCACAACACCTGAACCACTGCTACAAGAGCTGACAAAGGGAGATGATCAGCCAAAGACAGGCAGCACCCCGGCACACTCACTGGTGTAACCTGTCTCTCCAGCTCTGCTCAAACAAACAACAGTGAGAGTCCACTTCTGCTTTCTCATTGGTTTCCCTCAGTTCTACTGAACAGTGCTCATTCTTGAATCAAGCAGCTGCCATTCTACTAATTGGCTTCCAGACTGAGCTACTCCAAACACAGCCGCACGGCCTTCCTGGGTCTGCAGAAAAGCGTTAGACCTGTTAGGACACAGTGGGTCCCTGGGTGTCATGTGGCTGCTCTGCTCCGTCTGCTCTTGCTCTGCAGCCATGGGGACCCACTCTTGTTTTGGGGACGTCTCAGGAGCATGTGACTGAGACACCCAATGACGCTGATGTCCAGTGTTTGCCATCAACCTGGACTTCAAATGTCCTTGGCAAAACCTACCTGAATCCTCCACAGACCATTTTTAGAGAAGCAAGCATGAGAGGTAAAGTTTTTACAAGGTAGGAAGGGAAAGTGTTTACACAGGAACTAGCTTTACCTAGTGATTGGAAAGGAGGACACAGAGCCATGAAAATGAAATGGTTTCCATGAGTCTAGCATGTGCGTGAGCACGGTGGTCACCTTTCCCCTTAAGCATGTCAACACTGTCTATACTGTCCTCTAGTGACCCAAGCATGTCAAAGTTGTTATTTAAATGAGGCATGCAGTCCGCTGGCCGCGAGTGTGACATGCTTGCAGTAGTCTAGGCTCTAACACAAAACGCTATGGACACTGACTAGGATCCTAGTGTCACTGATTTAACTCAAGCTGTCAAGGGCAGGTGGCACATATCTCTAACACTGCTGAGATGAGTGAGGAGGATGAGGAGTTGGGACCTTATGGGATAGTCAGGGACTTGGGGCTGAGGCATAACTTAAAGAGCTGCTGGAGTTCTGCCTGCCCACAGCCCAGAGTCATGTACAGGGCAGCCTCTTTCAGCCACTTGTGTCTGCGAGGCCACGTCTCTCCAACAGAGCAGGGGTTCCCCTCTGACAGTGCCTACGTGGAAGAGAATCCCCCAATTCACCAGCCTGCTCATGCAACCCTTCCTCTTACATCAGGTGGGACCACCACCAACACTGCTGTGGGGGGTGTGCACCACTTTTAGATAAAGACACATACCTATGTGTGCTGTCTTAATAACCATTATTTTTACCTATTATCACCTTTTTTACTAAAAGTAGCAATCATCAAACAATTTTCTTGTGTAAGGACCCCTTTCATTCACAATTTCTAAAGAAACCCAAGAAGTGCTATGAGTCTTAAATCTAAAAAAAGAAAACAAATTTTAATTTATTAATCCACTAGAAATAACAATCAACCCATTTGCCTATAACATAATTCATTTTTAAATCTCTATTTTCTAAAACAAAAGAAAACTAGAAGTAAATTTTAAAAAATATTTTTGCAAATATCTTTAAATATCTGCCTCAACAAAAGAGAATAGAAATGATAATCCCATATTTCCTTCTACATTTAATCTATTGCTATGTGTTGATTTGGTGGATGTATAGGAGGGAAATCCGCCCTTTTCAGTTGTAGGTGGGAAAAGAAAAGTATTTTACTAGTAATAGTTTTTCAGAGAATTGTGGATATCCTTCTCGGATAATACATCACTCAAAAAGTGGTAGTTTCAGCATGGAACAGACTGTCAAACTACAGCGGGAAGCCTGGGGAGGGTTGGGGAATGGGAAAGGGGGGTAAGAGATCAACTGAAGGACTTGTATGCATGCATATAAGCATAACCAATGGACATAAGACACTGGGGGGTAGGGGAGGCCGGGGAATGTCAAGGGGAGAAAAAAAGAAGGAGACCTATGTAATACTCTTTGTAATACTTTAAGCAATAAAAAAAGTGGTAATACTCTTTTTAATACTTTAAGCAATAAAAAAGTGGTAGTTTCTTAAAGCTTAATTGTGATGTAGAATCCATAGATCTATCTTAAACTTTGAATACATCTTTCACTCATTTTGATGGTTATTTTTATAATTCAGCTTGGCTAGGCCATAATTTCCAGTTATTTGGTCAAATTCCTGTTAACTGTTGCTGTAAAAGTATTTTTTTAGGTGTGATTAATATCTAAATCAGTAGATGTTAAGCAAAACAGATTATCCGTTGATGGTTATTTTTATAATTCAACTTGGCTAGGCCACAATTTCCAGTTATTTGGTCAAAATCCTGTTAACTGTTGCTGTAAAAGTATTTTTTTTTTAGGTGTGATTAATATTTAAATCAGTAGATGTTAAGCAAAACAGATTATCCTCCATACGGTGGGTGGGCCTCATTCTATCAGGTGAAGGCCTGAAGTCACTGAATTATACAAATTTTCAAAACATCCACACATTTCATCACACAATTAGTTTTGAAAATTATATTTGCTAACATCACCACAGATCTCATCAAAGGTCTTCTGGTATTGGGAAGTTGTCAAGCTCACAATGGCAATTAGAAATTTCCCAAAATTCTAATATCTGCTAGGAAATTTGAATTTTAACACTAGTAATAAATACTGTCAGTTAGATTCCTTGGAATTCCAAGCTCATTGCTCATTCTGAAGAAAACACCAATTAAAAACCCCAGTCTGAATAAATCATTGTCAGTAAACCTTTCTACTAAAAACAATGTTTCATTAAAAAAAGAGGTGGACTTGCCACTAGGACTTGCCACTCAAGCAATCATATGAACACTTCTCCTCCATACATTGTTCTTTGGTGTGCAGAGGAAAGTGCTTAAGCCCCTTAAAATGTCCTGGGGCCTCCCGGGGATCTGTGGAGCACAGTTTAAAAACCATAGAGCTGACCTGCTCTCTCCCAAGCTCACTTCCAACAAGGGCCAGAAGAGAAAATTCAAGCTGACAGATGCTGGGCATGAAGTGTCCCTGGTTCATACTGTCCAGTGTTAAAGGATGGCTCCAAGAGGCATGACCTTTAAACTGGGGCACATGTAGCAGGTTACACAAAGACTTTCCAAAATTGATTTGTTTCACAAGTGCATCCAGATACCAGTTCTGATTCTGTTTGTGCCTTCCCTTTCACATTAGTCCTCTCTCTTTATAAAAGAAATAACAGTTCTACCCATCCCATTTACAATGGTGCACTGTCTGAATGGTATGCCCTCCCAGGGCACCCAACAAAAATATAATTGGAAATGTTGGTATCGGTGGTGCAAAAATAGTAACTGTGAAGACTGGGGAAAAAGCATTTTGCAAGTGAGGGAGTTTCCAACTGAATGCTTTCAATAAAATTGAAGCAGGGCCTAATTCACTGAAAGATCATTTCAAATGATATTTGATGGAAGATCAGTAAGTGATTTTTTGGCACATACAGCAGGAGTTGTTCAAAGAATTGAGAAACTTTGTTATAACATGACTACTTGTATTTCCACCTGTGCATCTATGTAAAAAGTTTTCTTATTCTTAGCATATAAGTGAAAAATTGGGATAGCCATGATGGTGAACCCAGATTCACTCCAGCAGTAAATCATATTAATCATTTAATATATGAACTAATTGTTAAAAAATCAAAAAGATATCCCTATCTCATTAAGAGATGTATGAACAATAACACTTTACTTTTAATTTTTAATAATTATTAACAGAATAATCAAGCATTTATTACATGGTATTTATTATGGGCTAGAAACTGTACTAGACACTTAACTATTCTAACTCACTTAACCCTCATAACATCCTATTACATTAATATTATTCTTAACCTCAAATTTACATATAAAGCAACCAAAGCTACAGAGCAATAAGAGTTCAAGCTAGGATTTGAACCCAGGTGTTCAGGCTCCAGAGTCTGTGCTTTTTAAAATATTTATTTAAATATTTAAAATATTAAATTATTTTAAATATTACTATTTAAAATATTACTATTTTAAAATATTAAAATATTTAAAATATTACTATTTTGATAAGTTGCACAGTAATAATTATAATCATAACTAATCCAGAGAAATTTTAATACTTAGAGCCTAAGGAAATGGGAAATTAAAAAAACATATTATTTTATTTGCAGTTTTATTATAAGGAAATGATAGTGATTAATAAAAACATAAAAATATATTAAGACAGACTGCGATTCTACAAGCCAAATGGAAGGGAAATAAGAGTTCAAAATAGAAAAGAATCATGTACAACTCCAAGTGATAGGAGAGAAGTTTAAAGATGGGTTTTAAAAATGTATGATGGTAGGTAACAAATCACTTTTAGTATTTATATTCCATTGGACATATGCAAAACATGGATATCACAGTTTTGTTTTAAGCTGTCAATATTATATTGGCAATTATGGCCTTTGTAACTACTGAAAACTTATGAAGGAAATGTTAACTGCTCACCTAAATATAGAGGGTCCATGGTTTTCTAAAATTAATGTAGAGGATATGTTGATTAAAATGTTTAAAGAGTACTGTCCTTGGCCTTAAGAATTTTCAGAGAATGGCTTGAAATCACCGGGTCTGAAACAAATGGGGCCTGTGGAACTCACTGGGATGCCATCCTTATCTCTGTTCGTTTACCAATGGTCATTCCATTGATAATGTATCTTTTCTCCATACTCAGAGGAACAGCTTTACTTATGTCTAAGTTTAACACTCCTATGATTTTGAATAAAAATTAAGTAAATTTGCAATTTCTAAGGGTTTGAAGAGAACTAGTAATTATGTTCTTTACTTTAAATGTTTCATATTAGATATGAAATAGTAATATCCTGCAATACTCCCAACTTCACAGCACCATAATCAGTTAGTAATTATTATGGGAATCTTAAAGTTTGTCATGTTGGGATTTATAATTCCTTCTACAAATAGAAAGGTGTGCACTTTATTATAAACTAATGGTCTAATAATTACCCTTCAGTTAGGCAACTTGTATATTCAACTTGCTAGTGATTTATGATTAAGTAATTGCAGGCACTTACCAAAAAGAAATACCTTATAATACAATGCAGATCACTTGCAATAAATTAAACCACTTAAAATAAGCACAGTTTTCCTAGTTATTATGCATGCTATAAGTTAAAATGTCAAAACAAGTGCAGGAAGGTTCTGTTCTAGTAATGGTGGAGTATCTTATATTGGACCAACCCTCCCACACAAAAAAACAAAAACACACTTTGTATAAAAATATCAAAAATAACGACCTGAAGGAACTAGAGAGAAGTCAAAAGCAGGCAGAAACCAGAGGGGGAATAGATACTCTGAAGAAGCTTAGAGCACTGTTTTTTGTGTTTATGTTTTCCTGTCTAATTTTGTCACTTCAGCTGAGTGGAGGGCAAAGTCAGCTCCACCCTGGAGGGTAGCTAAACTTGATAGAAACTCCTAGTCCCACAAGACTGAGGACCTGAATGATAGAATCCAGAGCACGAGAGTTAGCTGGAAAATGAGACCCCCAGAAGACTGTCCCAAATTCTGCATTTATACTCTCCCCAAATCTCTGGTTGACTTCAATATCCATGTGCAAAGCAGAACTCCTAACAGGCCTGCTGAAGTTCTAAGACCTGAACAGAGATTTCAGCGGCCATCCTATTACAGAATAGACACTTTTGAAGTTCAAATTCAGTCAAGTTACCTAAATAAAAAGGCCAATGCTCTTCAGAAAAATATAAAAGAACCAATATTTTCTACAACATATTGTTAACAATGTCCAAGATACCATCCAAAATCACTAGACATATGAACAGAAAAATGTGATCTCAGACAAAAGGCAATATATGGATACCTAGATGTTATTAGGAGATGAGAATTTTAAAGGAATTATTATAACTATACTAGAAAAATATGCTCATAATAAATAAATAAATCTCAGTATAAAACAGAAATCACATGAAAAAGTACTAAATAAAATCTCTACAAGTAAAAATATATCTAAAATAAAAATTCACTGGATGGGCTTAACAGCCTATTGGAGAGAGTTGGTAAACTTGAAGATAGGTCAAAATAAGTGATCTAATCTGAATAAATAAAAATAATATTTAAAAATGAGTAATATCTCAATGATACTATGGAAAACATTAAACATTCTAGCATATATATATACACACACACACAGTGGGGCCTTGACTTATGAGTGTCACGACTTACAAGTTTTTCGAGATACGAGCTGTCTCTTGGCCGATTTTTTGCTTTGAGTTGTGAGCTAAAATTCGGGTTATGAGCCAGCTTCAGATACCCCACCGCTAGTTGGTGCAGTGAACGTCACGGTGAACGCCACAACATCAGCCCAGCATCACGTGTTTCACTTGTTCACTTTAATGATTTGACATACGGGTAATTTGAGTTACAAGCTCCGTCACAGAATGAATTAAACTCATAAGTCAAGGCCCCAGTGTATATAATTGAAATCATAGAGGAAGAAGAGAGAGAGTAGAACTGAAAAAA
>NW_006295056.1:1445808-1447171 GCF_000327345.1 Myotis davidii
GCAGAACCACTTCCTGGGTGAAGAGGTGAAACTCATCAAGAAGATGGGCAACACCTAACTAACACCCGCAGGCTGGCCGGCCCCCAGCTGGACTGGGCGAGTATCTCTTCAAAAGACTCACCCTCAAGCAGGACTAGGAGCCTTTGGAGCCCAGGCCTTTGAGAGGCCCCTCTGCATTTCCCTGGTGTCTGGCTTTTACCTGAGCCTCTCCCCCACGCTACTAGCCATTCTTTTAACCACCCTGAAGCCCTCTCCCATGCATCGGACCAAATGAAAAAATAAAGCTTTTTGCAGAAAAAAAGAAAAAAGAAAGAATAACCAAAATATTATTAATTTTGTAAAAGGCATACATTTAGGATGAAAGAAATTTAGCAAACCCAATGCAGTACAAATGCAAAGAAAAATCACACCTGGAAGAAAATAACTCATTAAATACAGGGTAAAAATAATACAATATTTGATGACCAGATATTGAATACAAAGGACAACATATGGTAGAGGGCTATTACCATTAAAATGCTGAAACAAAACAAGTAGGAAGCAAACATTAAAAGCAAGTAAGTCTAATAAATTGATTATGACTAAGTGATTTCATGAAGATATAAATCTTTCTCCCACAACCCAATAACATAGTTATAGTGGTCACTCCTATCAAAGGAAATGGGTAGAATAGAAAAAACAGGGAGACTATTTTTCACTGAATGCCCTGTAGTACCTTTAGAATACCATTTAGCTATTTAAAAACCCAAAATACTTTAAAAGTCTAATAGTGAAAAAAATATATCTTCTATCTGTTATAACTCTTATGTTCCTTATTAATCTACTACTTCATTCCTAATGATATGGTCTAAAGTTATTAAAATGCACATTAATAAACCTAGAAGAAATGAAAATGAGCACACAGGAGAGAAATAACTAAAATCAGAAAAATAATTTGAGAAATCAACAAGACAGCTCCAACATAGGGAGAAAACTGTTTCTATCTGCTTTTAAAAACTATGTTCTTGATGAATTGGCTTTCTCCTTCTTAATGAAATGGTCCAAAATTAATATATGACTTGATAAATCTAGAAATCATGATAAAAACTACCCCATGGATAAGTAGAGTCCGCAAAATTAAAGGAAAGATAATATGAATAAAAACCAAGGTTAAGGTTCATGATAGTATAAAGTGTCTGGAATTTGGGAGAAAAGCTGAATTTTTATTTAATCTTTATAATAACTTCCATTTATAAGGTGGATGACAGACAGACTTAGAAAAAAAATGATGCTTTCATACTTAAAAGCCACAATTTCATTCCCTACTACTTTATAAGAGAAGCAGCTTAGCATAATGGTTGACAGCAGTCTTAATCTGGTCTAA
>NW_006295056.1:1448774-1455991 GCF_000327345.1 Myotis davidii
GGGAGGGGAGATCAATTGGGGGCCTCCGTGATTGCCCCAAAGAGGGAGGCCCAGGCCACCCTCTCAGGGGTGATCGATCAGGGGGGCTATGGGGAACTGGAGAACCGGGGTGTGGGTCAGTGGATGTGGGCAGTGCCAGGCCAAGGCAGGTGCGGGTAGTGGGCAGGGCCACAAGGCAGTTGGGGCCACAAGGCAGCCAGGGCTCTGAGGGCTCTGGCAGCCAGGGCTGTGAAGGCCTACAGGGGGGCTATGGGGAACTGGAGAACCGGGGTGTGGGTCAGTGGATGTGGGCAGTGCCAGGCCAAGGCAGGTGCGGGTAGTGGGCAGGGCCACAAGGCAGTTGGGGCCACAAGGCAGCCAGGGCTCTGAGGGCTCTGGCAGCCAGGGCTGTGAAGGCCTACCCTTGCACAAATTTCATGCATTGTGCCTCTAGTATCTCAATAAAGCTGTTTAAAAAGTACCCAAACTCTTCTTTAACAGTTGGAAATTTTGCAACTCATTCTTTTATACTCATGTTTGTTCTACTTTTCCCACAGAATTATCTTGATATTGCCTACTTTATTGGCAAAGCGCTCATTCTTATTTAAACAAAAGTATGTATGTAGCCTAAAATTATTTTTTTGATGGAAGACCACACTATGACACGCTCTGGCACCAGGCCAACCAAGACGGGTGCAATGCAATTGGTTGGGGGGCCAGCCATGCCATCACCCCACAATAGCCCCACTGAGGGAGGCCCAGGCCACTGGCGCAGGGGGGGGGATCAATTGGGGGTCTCCGTGATTGCCCCAAAGAGGGAGGCCCAGGCCACCCTCTCAGGGGTGATCGATCGGGGGGTGCTATGGGGAACTGGGGAACCAGGGTGTGTGTCAGTGGATGTGGGCAGCGCCAGGCCAAGGCAGGTGCAGGTAGTGGGCAGGGTCACAAGGCAGTTGGGACCACAAGGCAGCCAGGGCTGTGAGGGCTCTGGCAGCCAGGGCTGTGAAGGCCTACCCTTGCACAAATTCCATGCATTGGGCCTCTAGTATCTCAATAAAGCTGTTTAAAAAGTACCCAAACTCTTCTTTAACAGTTGGAAATTTTGCAACTCATTCTTTTATACTCATGTTTGTTCTACTTTTCCCACAGAATTATCTTGATATTGCCTACTTTATTGGTGAAGTGCTCATTCTTATTTAAACAAAAGTATGTATGTCACCTAAAATTATTTTTTTTAATAATATTTCTTGGAGGTGGTATGTGATGGGGATGATGACTTGGACAAGTTACCTTGTTCCAAAAATAAAAAGTTTCACTGACAAAGAGATGTTTCCTCTGTGTGGCCTAGACATCTTCACATCACCATGGTCACTGAACACCTTGCAAGGAGGTGTGTACAGAAATAAGGAATGTGTTAAATGACAACAGGACAGACATGACCCTGAAATTCCTGTGACCAACCAGAGCATGTGGTGCAGATTCATTTCTAGATTGCAGATGGGATTTCCAAGATGAGATTGTTCCTTAAGACACGCAACTGTGGTTCAAAAACCACTAAGCTGTCAAATGAAGTGGAACAGGGCTCAGTCCACACCATACCTGCAGTTAGGAGTAGATGGAGGTGAATTTCTTGTTCTGTAGCATCGCAGCTAGAGCCTCCCATAGAAAAATAAACCACTAGATAGGATATTTTTTAAAATCAGTTTGCAAATATATTGATGAACTAATTGAAAACTTCTCAGAGACCAAAGCTCAGGTGAAAGTGGGACACCATAGAGGTAAGAGGAATACAAAAGCATTTGCTAAGCAAGCTTGCAGTAGAGCTTTCTAGTCCTTGGCCTTGCAGACACTAGAGACTAAAAGAAAGAAGTTCAGTGACCTCCCAAGATGGGGGGTAAGAAACTCTTGCCCTGCATAAAACTTGAATTCTAAAGGGTTATGCTTCACTGTGACAGCATTGCAAGGAAATTTAACCGACTTAAGCTTTGGCATTGGATAAGGTTGAAAAAATCTCCCTTGATAATTTGCAATCACAAACTGGCCAACACAAGGTTTTACAGCTTGAATTCATACCACCAAATCCACCAAAGAACTTACAGTTGAAATTTAAAGTACTCTTGGGGTTTACAACACTGTCCCCCAAGCAAACAAAGCAAATGCAGATTATGCCACCCAGGCATCCAAGTATTCACACAGAAAAAGGTCCAATAAGTATGACCTCAGAGGTAATCATCAAAAAATAGATGAGTAAACAAAACACCATGAGAGAGCCTGCATAGAAAAAAGTTAAGATACCAAATCAGACCTACAAAGACTTCATAAAGAGGAATTACCTGAAACAGAATATAAATCCCTGTATTTCTTCAAATATAAAAACCTATCAATTTTTAAATGCACCCTTATTTTATTTAACACAGGAAGAAGAAAAAACAACACTGACAATTAGAATTTTAAGCTGCATCCCAATTTCAGAGATGTCAATGTGGGGGGAAATGTTTATCTTAGGAAGAATGATCCTCAGTGAGTATGTTAAAATGACTGAGTAATAGGAATCATCTTGTCCAGGACTGATTGCTTGAAGACTGGCTTCCTGGGATGCTCCATGGAATCCGCCTACTGTCCTGGTAGAGGAATGAGGCAACAAATCAAGTCAATGGTCTGCTATTGAGCTGCAACCACAAGGCTTGGACACATCAGAATCCTGATCATGCTCTCCTGAACATGAATACTGAGGTGGGAGAACAGAGATGGGGCCAGGGTTTTATTATGCCATCATGCTATAACCCAAAGTTTGAATACCATTCATTTATCATGTTAGAGGAGGAACGGTATTAGCTCATCTTGCAGCTTAAACATTCCACAGCCCTAGATCCATATTCTTCCCCCTGCTGTCTTACAACCCTCTTTGCTTGATCCCTGAGCTTATCTCGTAATACAATGATTTCAAACAGTAAAGTGAAATAAAGATATTTAAACATATAAAACTAAAGGGGTATGCCACCATCATAGACGTACTTCAGAAAATTTTAAGGAATTTTGTTCAGGTGAAGAAATGATTTCAGATAGGAGGACTGAGGTCAATAAGAAATGAAGAACTGACATTAAATACTGAAGAGGCGTGTGTGTGTGTGTGTGTACGTGCACGCGAATAGAGAGATTTAATACATGATAATAACAGATATGTCATGAGAAGGTGACTGTATTTTTTGACATATTCAATAATTTTTAAATTTGTTTACAATAGTTATTTCTGAGATATAAGAACAAAATTTTAGAAAGAGAAAAATTATATCAAGCAAACACCAACCCCCCCCCAAAAGCTAGTGTAGCTATAACAATTTCAGACATAATATATTTTAAGACAAAAACCACTGCTACATAATAAAAGATTCATATCCCTTAGATATTACATTTCTAAACTTGTTTATTCCCAATAGCACAGCTTGAAAATATATAGAGCAAAACTGACAGAATGCCAAGGATAAACAAACAAATCCACATTAATGGGAGAAATTCTAACACACTTCTTTCAGTAATTGATAAATCAAAAAGACCAAAAGAAAAATCAATCATAACATAAAATATTTGACTATAGTAAGAAGTTTGATCCCATAAACCAGTGCTTCTCAAAAATTTTTATCTCAGGCCTCCTTTACATTCTGTATAATTATTGAGTATCCTAGAAATCTTTTATTTACATGGGTTATTTCTGTTGGTATTTACTGTTAAATAAGACTGAGAATTAAAAAAAAATATTGACTGATAATTTTAAAATTACAATAAACCCATGACATGTTATAAATAACATAGCTTTTATGAGAAATAACTCTATTTCCTAAAAATCAAAAAGAAATGAATGAGCCCTGGCCGATTTGGCTCAGTGGTTAAAGTCTAAGCCCTTGGACTGAAGGGTTACAGGTTCAATTCCCAGTCAATGGCAAATACTTCGGTTGCAGGTTCCCCCGCCCTGGTAGCGGCATGTGAGGGAGGCAACTAATCTATGTGCCTCTCTCTTGGGTCGATGTTTTTCTCTCTCTCCCTCTATTTATCTCTCTCTACCCCCTCCTACTCTCTCTAAAAAAAGTCAATGGCAAAAAAAAAATATCCTCCTGTGAGGATAAAAATAAATTTTAAAAAAAGGAATGAATGATAAAGAAACCTCATTTTTTTCGTTTTTGCAAATCTCTTAAACATCTCACTTACTAGTTGACTGTAGTATTCTCCTATCTGCTTCAAAATTCATTTGACAATATCACATCATATAACCTCTGGAAAATGCCACTGTACACTCATGAGAGAATGAAAGATAAGAAGGCAAATAATGTCTTATAATAATACTAAAAATAGTTTTGACCCCATGAATCTCTGGACAGGGTGATAGGGAACTCCTCAGAGTCCCTAGACAATACTTTAACAATTTGCAAAATATAATATGCAGTAGTTTGCAACCACAAATGAAGAAAATACATAAAGGTTTTTTTTATAAATGTTGATTATATACTAGGCTATAAAATAAGTCTAAATAAATTTTAAAGGATTTGTATGTTAAAGACCATATTCTATGATCACAATACAATTAAGTGTATAATCAATAGCACAATCTCTTAAAGATCAGGAAATGCATCAGACACATGAAGAATGCTCACAAAAGCACTATCTAATAGAAAAAAATGGGAAACCAAATTTATTTCTATTGTCTTCTAGATAAATAGTGATAGAGCCGTTCCACAGCTTATATGGTATTTACAAAATATTACACAGCTGTAGAAGTGAATATAATATAGCTACTAGCAACAAGAAATATAAATCTCAGGAATATAATGTTGAGTATAAAGCAAGTTGCCAAATAATATCCATTTTATGATTCAATTCACACAAATTTATTGTTTATGGATACTAACATATTTTGTGGTAAAACCATAAAGAAAATAAAGGGAAACATAGACACAAAATTCGGATGTTACCTCTGAGGAGGCTGGGAGGGAATGGGTTGAGGGAAAGATACCCAATTCACAGAAATTGCTGTATTATTAATTCCCTAAACTTTATGTAAATGTAATAAATTCTTTATCTAGTTAGCATTTAACTTTTGAAGTAAAACAAACAAAAAGATTATATAAAAGTGAATCAACCATCAGAAGCTAACGTGCCATATAGTTCACACTTTTTATCACAAATGAAACCTAAAATCCATCATAAAACTTGGCTGTATCTCTGCCAAGTTCTTAGCGTAGTAATTTCTCATTTTGAATTATTAGATCATCATGTAATAAAGGCAGAATTGAAAGACTACCAGTGAATAATTGTGTTTATAAAACACAGAACCCAGATAAATGGAAAAAGTACTATCAAATATATTATTTATGCCTGGTTCATAATTAATTATATGCCCTAAAGAGAAAAGATGTTCCAGTAGTAAAGTCTTCGTCATTTCTGGAGACACATTTATTTGATCTGCTATGTCACGATAGTCTATCATTTGCTACAGTGTTCAATCTTTCGTAAATAAGCATTTCAAAGACATCACTGGAGCTGACTTCCGGCCCTGGGGGTGGGGGGTGACATTTAGGGCTTCCAATTGTTTAAAATCCAATCTTCAAATCCAAAACTTTATTTTTTTCCTCCTGCCAATGATATTTTAAAGAAGTGCATCTGAATCCAAACAACAGGCTGCGTGCTGGAAGAATTCCATTCTGGCCCCTGAGCTTTTTTAAGACCTAAGTATTTATAAACAGACCCACCTAGGCCCAAGATTCCACAGTCGACTGAGTTGGTTGCCAAGTATTTGGCCTGAGCAGAATTAAAAAACATACACCATGTTCTAGTTTGCCTAACACTGATCTGGGAAACAACACTGCTGTCCCAGAGAACACCACCCCACCCCACAACCCTGGGAGAACTCTAGCCTGCACTGTGGGTGACTGAGCCAAGACACAGAGTTAAGGAGCAGAGACAGGAAGCAGCCTGTCTCAGGAAAACATTCCAGATTTGCTTCCTCATTTCTGCCTGCTCAACATCTCAAACCAGCTCACTGGCTGTAGTTCATATCTTCCCTGTAAGATACCAGCAATTAACATGAAAACTGTTCTGTATAGATAGGAGGGACATGCAAAGACAGTATTTACTCTCTTAGTAACAGAGAATCCATGCCATCTCCCAATTTGAATATAACCCCAGAAAAGCTCTCTCTGGCTTTTTAATAAAGCCCTCTTTCACCTACATCTGATTCTGAGAGTTCAAAGTGGACATAAGGCATGTGGCCAACAAGCATATAAACAGAGGTACAGACCAAGTGTTCTTGGAAGCCCACTTTTTGTCTCCACACTCATCGCAGGCTTTATTTCAATGTCTGACACCACCGCGCCATTATCCTTTACCAAGCCAAAAAATCCCATCTCTGGTAAGTCCTGGTCACACCAACATGATCCTATCAAAGCACCATAGGAATCATCACTGGGTATCTGCAGCACATGTTGCAAACATTCCTGAGAACACACCAGAAAAAAGTCAGAAAGCCAGGTAAGGTGACCCTGTCAACATAGAGATTATTCTACAGTTACACGGGTTTGTTTATATTGAGAAATAAAATGGACACATAAAAGATGATCCCTTCTGAATACCTACATGACGTACAGGTAGCACTTGACCCACTTAAGCGATCATGAATCCTGAGAACATGGTAACAGGACAGCAAACACCCTTCTCCACCACCTTTCCGAAGGCACTGCTGAGCACAGTGTGGGGATAACACTGCTGCTCCGGCCAGATTAGGCTGAGAGCACCATCAGATGCAATCAAATCTCCCCAGATGTCAAAACATGGCAAGGACACCATACACAGAATATTGCAGGGGCGCCGCATCTGGAAAAATTTGATGCGTGATTTATGAAGCGAGTGCTACAGCACTGCATGATCAAAGAAAAAGGAACTAAAGGAAAAAGAAAGGCTCAGGTTTGTGGTCCCAGACTGATTTTCTGAAACATGAAGTCCGAGATTTTGCATACGGTGTATACAGCTGTGGATTATAATGAAACAGAAAACCACCCTTCCTCTCCCCCTGCCACCCCCTCGCCCCCAAAAAAGACCCAAATCAAGGCAGAAAGCTTGGGAACCTAGGGGACTGTTTGGTAGTAAGAGCGTTTATCACTTTTCATTTTCAGGTGCTCCTGGAAGCAATGTCATTCTCCGGTTATTGCAAAAGGAAAGTGAATTTGAACATTAAGAGACCTAAGCAGAGA
>NW_006295056.1:1456078-1476391 GCF_000327345.1 Myotis davidii
GCGTGTCTAAGAGCAGGAAACTTGTTCAGAGAAGGATCCTGAAGATGCTAGAGCAGTGATGGCGAACCTACGACATGCGTGTCAGAGGTGACTTGCGAACTCATTTTTTTGGTTGATTTTTCTTTGTTAAATGGCATTTAAATATATAAAATAAATATCAAAAATATAAGTGTTTGTTTTACTATGGTTGTAAATACCAAAAAATTTCCATATGTGACACGGCACCAGAGTTAAGTTAGGGTTTTTCAAAATGCTGACACGCCGAGCTCAAAAGGTTCGCCATCACTGTGCTAGAGGCTTCTTCACAGGAATATTACAGTTTGGGACTGAAACTATAGGGTACAACCAAAATGACAACATGTGGTACCTTGAGTATCGGGCTGTTTTTAGATCCAGCCCCCTCATCAGCTGTGAGAGAGGTGAGACTCCAGGAGGTAACAGGAAGCAGCCCCAGATGCTGGGAGACCTCTCAGATGTGGAAGGACAGAACCGACAACAGAGCAGCCCCTGTCCTTCCAGAAGCTCAGACCTTGACCTCTGAACCCAGCCCCTGGGAGGAGGAAACTGCCCACACCAGTGTCCTCTCCAGAGCACCTCCCTCCCCCTCCCCAGACAGTCTTGACCAGGCAAACTGCACCAATGAACTGACAGGAGCCCCTGAAGTCTGAAGTCAGGGGGCTGCACTGTGTTCCAAGCTCCGCTGGGCCTTAGGTACCACACAGCCTGCCCACTTCACACATCGGGAAAAGGAGCAGCAGAGACTGAGCTCCCAGAGCCCTGTCCTGGGACTTGGCCTCTAAATGAAACTTTTGGGTGATAGTGATCCTATATAATAAAACCCTAATATGCAAATAGAACAAATGGTGGAATAACCAAACAACTGGTCACTATGATGCGTGTTGACCACCAGGGGGGTATGCGTGGAAGAACATGGTGGTCAGCCACAGTGGGATGGTGGAGCAGGTGAGCAGAGGTGCCAAACCAAGGCGGGGTGCCAGTTGCTGTCATTGGGGTGAGCCTCCGGTGGTTACTGAAAATTCTTTGCTCCTTTTTGCCACAGTCCTGCTCGGCACTCACACCTGCTGCCAGCGCATGGCGCTGGTCATGATCACTTGGCACTATCAGTGTATGCAAGAGGTGACTGGCAGCCCCGATCACCTCTGAGGGCTTCTCCATCCCACCCTGCTCCTGAGGGGTGATTGGGGCAGCAGCCAAAATTAGCACCCGCTGATGGTGCCGGCCCCACTTGCACCCGCTGCTGGCACCAGCCCCAATTGCTCTGCACTGTCAGGGGGTGTGAGCGGGGCCGGCGCCGTCATTGGGGTTAGCCTCCGGTGGTTACTGAAAATTCTTTGCTCCTGTGTGCCACAGTCCGGCTCGGCACTCACACCTGCTGCCAGCGCATGGTGCTGGTCACGATCACTTGGCACTATCAGTGGATGCAAGAGGTGACTGGCGGCCCCGATCACCTCTGAGGGCTTCTCCATCTCACCCTGCTCCTGAGGGGTGATTGGGGCAGCAGCCAAAATTAGCACCCGCTGATGGTGCCGGCCCCACTTGCACCCGCTGCTGGCACCAGCCCCAATTGCTCTGCACTGTCAGGGGGTGTGAGCGGGGCCGGCACCTCAGTGCGTGGGAGCGGTGGAGGTGGGAGTGGGGCTTCAGGCAGAGAGGGGACCAGGGGCCATGGTGGGATGGGCCAGGTGGGGGTGCAGAGTATGGGCCAAGACTGCAGCCTTTCCCCACAGTTCCTTTTTTTTAAAAGTTGATTTTTTAAAATATATCTTATTGATTTTTTACAAAGAGGAAGGGAGAGGAATAGAGAGTTAGAAACATCGATGAGAGAAGCATCGATCAGCTGCCTCCTGCACACTTCCTACTTGGGATGTGCTTGCAACCAAGGTACATGCCCTTGACCGGAATCAAACCTGGGACCCTTCAGTCCACAGGCTGATGCTCTATCCACTGAGCCAAACTGGCTAGGGCACACAGTTCCTTTCAAGGTGCATGAATTTGTGCACTGAGCCCCTAGTTTTTAAATAAGATCCCCCAAAGATTCCCAAGCACATCAAGGTTTGAAAAGCACTGTTTAACTCTCCCAACCCAGCAAAGCAGAGTTACACACAAACTTTCTGGGTTCCAATCTCAACTCTTTCACTTCCTAGCTGTGTGACCCAAGGTAAATTCCTTTAACTCTCTCTGTTTTCATCTGTAAAAATCATCACAATACCTATCTCACAGGGTTCTTACAAGAGTACTCAATCATTTTTCATTATTCTTCTAACTATGCTGAAATGTCACTCCAGTGGCAGGGAGTTTCATCTGTATATTCCAGATCTCCTCTGTTTGTTCTATTTGTTCTGCTAAGAAGGCTGGGCCAATGAGCTGCCTTAGCCTCTAGTTCACAATGGAGTGCCTGATACTAAGAGGCAAAGAAGATCAGGGAATTTATTACCCAGACTTCCTCTTGGCTGAGTCATCTCAGGCAGGCTGGCGCCTCCACCACAGGCCCCCATGAAGGTGACTTTTCCTGCAATATTCTTCCTTCCAAGGTTCTGGGTGAGAACAGCTCCTCTGAGGTTACTGCCATCAACTTGTGTAAACAGTGCCTTTGCAAATAATCCTCATCCTATTGTCCTACATCGAATGTGCCATCTCTTTGCTTTGTGATACTGACCAATACACCAGGCCTCCCTCCATTCACCCAATAAACATCCCTGCCTGTCAGTGATACCAGGGGTTGTGGGTACAGAAGTACTAGTACTGGTAAAAGAAAAAGGACAAAATGCCTGCCCTTGTGAAACTGCTATTCTGGACCTGACACTGTGTCTGGCACAGAGCAGACCCCCTTCTAAATGGATAAATATAACTTCCTCTTTTCATTAAACCTTTTCCTCAATCCTGTTTCAAAAGTTCACACTAAGCCTTGAATAGTGTACTCAGTAGTTAGAATACCAGTTGCCCGCCCCCCGCCCCCCGACCCAACACACACACCAAAGGGTTACAGGTTTGATCCCCAGCCCAACTGGGGTGCGTGTGGGAGGCAACCAATTGCTATGTCTCTCACACATAGATGTTTCTTTCTCTCATTTTTTCTCTCTCTCCCCTCTCCCCTCCTCCCTTCCACTCTTTCTACAAATCAATGGAAAAAATAGCCTTTGGTGAGGATTAATAAAAGAAGTGCACACCAAGAGCCTGCTGGTTATGCAGAACAGAGGTGCCAGAGGGTGGGGAACAAGCCACAGAGTGAACTGGCGCCTCGTGGACGGGCACAGCTGAAACCAAGCGTGTCCGCTCTGTGCCAGACACAGGTCCAGGTCCAGAATCGCAGTCCCCCAAGGGAAGATTTGAACCCAAATCTAGTTGTTTCCATTTAATAAAATCAAAGACTTTGAAAAGATTTCACCTGAGAAAGTGAGACTTTTAAAATAAGCACAGAAGGTGAATTGTGCGGTTTTTCCACCAGATGAAACCACGGCATGCAACATCTATAACTCCATCGTCTGTGAAAGAATGGTCCCACACAAATATCCTGGCTGGTGCTTTCTTAACAAAACACACGGATTTTTGTGGAAAACAGCTACATTTCTTAGGAGGCAGATGGATTAAGCTAAATGTCTAATTAGTAATATGTGTCATTTAACATTCTGAGCTCGAGGCTTCACAAATTCATCTTCCCACATCTGCTTGAAAGTTTCATCAAATTAATACCCCTGCCTTAGAGACCGGAGATGCCCTCGATTCTTTTCTCCCAGCCTCCCTTCCCCAAAGTGTCAGACTCACTGCAAGCCCACAGAGACGCTCCCTTTGGAACCATCTCTGGGAAGGAGCCCCAAGGGATGACAGCATTGCCATCTGCCCTGTAGGGTGGTGGGCATCAGCACTAAGATGGCACAATGACCTCCTGATGCTAACAAAGGTCCCCCTGCTCTTCCTTCAGCCGTCCCCAGTTTGAATAGACTAGTACATCAGTGATCATGGTTCTTAGTTCCAAATTCTTAAAGGTCAGCTTAGTAGTGGATTCATTTGGCATATAGAAAGGAAGAGGATCACCATGAGACATTCCACTGAGTACTTGTTCAAAATAAGCAGAAGGATCTCGCTTTGTTGGTACCCATGAGGATTTTGTTGTTGTTGTTTTGTTAATCCTCACCTGAGAATACTTTTTCCATTGATTTTTAGAGAGAATGAAACGGGGGCGGGGGGGAGAAGGAGGAGGGAGGGAAGGAAGAAGGGAGGGGAGGAGGAAGGGAGGAAGGAAGAGAGAAAGTGATGTGAGACACGTTGACACATCGACTGGCTGCCTCCCACACGCACCCCTACCAAGGCAGGGATCAAACCTGTAGGCGATTCATGCATTAAGAACAGGTCCTCCTGCAAGGACCATCTCTATTTGACACTCAATGAAACAGTAGCGGGTTCTACCGATTCTTGAGGAAGGTCATAGATGAGAATTTGGAAACATAAGAAACTAGTGAACAATTGAAGAGTCAAGTTAAGGAAAATCCATTTTCTGCCATTTTCTGCCAAGGAACTTGAGTTCTTACTAAAATAATTTAATTCATCAAAGAAATGGGATGAATAATAATCTAAAAGTCTAACAAGGTAGATTTTTTTTAACAACATAATAGCAACACGGTGGAGAGTAAAGTTTTTGTTCTGGGAACAAAAATAATAAGGAAAAGAAAAGAAAAAACTACTTAGAAACCATCTAATCCTTTTAAAGCAAGTTCTATAAGAAAATAGAGAAAACTTCTGAATCTAATATTAAGTTTATTTTCTCCTCTCATTTACTTGAAAGATAACCAAATAATAGCAATATAAAAATGTTTATGATTTGAATCCATTAAAATACAAAAAATGGGATGCTGCTATATGGCTATACAAATGTTCACATTTCCTCACTCACTTTGGTTACTGTTTTTCTCTGACACATTTAAAGGTTTTTGGCACACAGTTGACCTAATTCTTCTAAACCGAATATCAATTCCCATGTGGTTCCAGCATACTCTTCCCACTACTATACAGTTTTTCTTGGCTACTATTTCCTTTTGCTCATTCTTTTTTCCAGAATGTTCTTTTCCTGGAATTAGCCAATTGAAGACTATGTGTGAGATGTGGTATTAAACACTGTTGGGATTTTTTTAAAAACTCACACCACAGAGGCTTTAAACTCTTTTTGAAAAGGGCACACAGGAAAGGTTACAAATACATGGCAGCAAGTGATAATTGCAAAATTAGTAAAGCAATACCAAGGGCAGTGGGCCTGGGATAAGAGACAACCAGACGGGCTGCTCAGGAAAGTGTATCAAGGCAGGAAGAAATTATTAAGTGAGTGAGGAAAAAAAGGTTATAAAGGTGAATGACAAGAAAGAAAAAAAAAGGAAACCAGAAACATAAGGTATATTTCAATGGAAGTGGGAGAGCCATTTGACTGGCGTAAATCCGTCCAGTAGGAAAGCATTGGGAGATGAAGATAAACAGATGGGCTTGAAGCCAAGGAAGCTATGAATGTCAAGAGCAAGGCCCTATGGGAGGGTCAGAGATTGCCTATGCGGCCAGACAAATCCTGTTCTCTCAGCTTAGTTCTGCTACCTACCACCTGGGTTTCCACAGCCGTAAAATGTTGATAATAACAGCCCCTATCTTGAAGAGATTCCCTAAGCAATAAATAATAAAATTCTAGCATATATAAGGGATTTAAATTTTTTTAAGTTTGTTCCTGAGAAGTCTGGGTTTTGTTGTGTCACTGTTAAAGGGGTCTTGGTGTAGAGTGATGTGATGAATCATTCATCTGGCAAACGAGGCCCATCTTCCTGACCAGAGGGGGTGGCCACTCTTCCCACAGGCCCTTTACTCAGCTTTCCCATTGCATTTTATTTTATTTTCCCCCCACTGCATTTTAAAGCCAATCCAACAACATGAATTTGAACTGGCTTCTTACCCAGCCACTTCATTCCATCATACCCAAGGGCCTCTAGCACCAAACTCCTGCCTCTGTACTCTGCTGTCATTTCCCAATAAAGCTCTGGTATCTGCTCTTATGGACGCTAAGCTTCACAGTACAGCAGACATGGCTGTTGTCAAGCAAGACCTAAATTCAACTGCTGATCCCATGTGTTGCTCTCAACAAGTTATTTTCTCTGAGCTCAATTTACTCACATGTAAAACATGGAAATAATAAAACTAACCTGGGCATGTTCTTATGATGCTTAAATGAGATACGTAAATGCAGTGAACATGTCATTAAAAACAGAATGTTAAGCACCAATTATTACCCAGTTAACCCTGAAAACAACTCTGTGAGGTACGTGCTTGCTATTATCCACTAGAGGCCCAGTGCATGACATTTGTGCACTGGGGGTGTTTCAGCCCGGCCTGCGGCCCCTTACAGTCGGGGAACCCTCAGGGGATGTCCGACTGCCTAGGAGGCAGGAGAGGCTCCCGCTGTTGAGCTCGCCAGCTGTGAGCCTGGCTTCTGGGTGAGTGGCGCTCCCCTATGGTAGCGCACTGACCAACAGGGGGCAGTTCCTGTATTGAGAGTCTGTCCCCTGTTGGTCAGTGTGCATCATAGCAACTGGTAGTTCCGCCATTCAGTAGATTTGCATACGGTGTTCTTATATAGGATATGTTACAGATGAAAATGAGGCTTCCAAGTCACAGACAACATGGGTAGCGGAGCCCCATCAGAGTCAGGCAGTTCGACTCAAGCACTACCTCGCTCTCCCAGCACTACCTCGAGCTTCCAGCGCTACCTCGCTCTCTCCTTCACTTTCTCAGAACTCTGAGAGTATAACTGCATGGACTAGTGTCAGCTTCCCCAAGCCCAGGGCCGACCTGGCCTCACTGAGTCACTTGTAAGAATGTCTTTGGTTGACATAAAAGCCATCGTCACAGGGAAGTCCTTAGTATTCTTTAGGAATTGGTTTACTTATTATCATATTTTTTCTATTCCTAATGCCAAAAACCAACAGGCACTTTGATGGCATACAGAAGTGGAAGTTTCAAGAGTGAAGTTAAGGTCCCAGCTATTACCATACTCATGTCTCTTTTTCTTCCAGAATTAACACATTTTGGTAAAAAAAATTTCATCTTCTGAACACATTCTTCCTGCTCTCTCTCCTAGCTGCAACCTGACAAAATTTGCAATCAGGTTGGCTTTCTGCCTTCGTGTGAGCTTGAATTGCTTATGAGCTACTCCTTTCCTCACTCCCTGTCAGTCTTTTCCCTCAGCTTCTGTGCCTTCACTAGTTTTTCATTACTCAACACATCGTGTTCTTTTCTTCACCTGTTTCAATATTGCTCTGCTCACTCTATTGTTTTTCTTGGGAGGCTTCCCATTCTCTGTTTTGACAATCCCAGGCCAATTTTTATTGCAGTTTCCACAGAATATTAATGCACATGAAGCTGCTTACTTATTTTTCTTTGAAGACGTATATCCAACACTTTTTTCTGGGGCAACGGGGGGTGGAGGGGAGTTGCTTCTGATATTATTGCTGGAGTCTTTTTACCTTTTCATAATGCAATGATCCCCTGTTCTCTTTCACTCAACCCAGGAACTTAATGTGCATGTTGGTGCATCTGCTTTCTCACTGAACAGACAAAAGATAGCTATTCTGCCCAGCAGGGGGTGGCTCTGTGGTTGAGCATCGACCCAGGAACCACGAGGTCACCAGTTCAATTCCCGGTCAGGGCACATACCCTAGTTGTGGGCTCAATCCACAGTAGAGGGTATGCAGGAGGCAGCCAACTGATGATTCTCATCATTGATGTTTCTCTCTCTCTCTCCCTCTCCCTTCTCTCTGAAATCAAATATATATATATATTCAGATTGTTTTTACATTTTTGGATGAAAAAAATAGTAGTTGAAAAAAAGATACCTGTTCAAATGATGATTCATTCTTTCTTAATCCCATACCGCCTTTTGTCTTCTTAGACTTTTACATGTCTCTTGAACTTCAGAAAAGTTCAAGTGTGACATCCGCCGGGTGATTTATTTCTTCTGAGCCCCCTGCTGAGTTTGAATGAATGTAATAAGGCCACAAGCCTTCTCTCATCTAAAGAATAACTGACATGCTCTGATTTTGTCGAGCGGGTTCTAAAAGAGACAAGGCTGTTTCATCTGGATGGAGCGCTGACCCCTTCCTGGAATACCAGTACCGCTCCGTGCGTTTTCTCCCATTTGACACGCCCTTCTTTTTGGCTGCCTCAGTAAGAGACAGGTGCCCAGGCCAATAAGCCAAAGGATTGTAAGTTATCTTGACAGTTTTACAAACCAAACGGAAAATATATAATCACATTATGGAAATATCTGAGCAGAAGATTTTAAGCATATACAATATTTCCCGTGCTTTTCATATCCAACTGCCACTAGCAATTTTTCCACAAAGCTCACTTTTCAATACTATAACATAATTTTACTTTAATTTCAGGAATTCGTTATTTGGAGTTTTTATTTTCTTATTTTGCTTTTTATGACAAGCACCATTATGACAGATTCTTTGTAGGAGGGACGGATCCTTCTGCCTTAAGACATCTAGTGCCACTTTAAGTTGTATTATGATTCCAGGGATGACCTGGGACCCCCAGGCCTATTCCCACCCTGTGTGAGCACAGTGAGAACGTAATTTGGTAGATCTGTTTGTCTCTGCTCTGCTTCATGACAATATTTCACCTCTGTCAGAATTAGCCTACCCCAGTTGAGTTAAAAATACTTATAAGTGAAACAACTAATCATACCCCCACTGTGTTCTCACTGAACCCCAGAAGTCAGCTGAGACTGGGTTAGGTGAGCAGAGGGAAAGGCCATGGCAAGAGAAACTCCAAGACCCCATTCAGGAGGCTGGGCTGTTGTGAAGGCATATAACCCTCACAGCTCTGCAAGGCGGAGCCATCCTTATACTGACAACATGATTACGTTTTGAACTTAGAAGATTTCTCACGAAAACTAGCTTTCTCTCTGTAGAAGAAATATATAGTGCCCTAACCAG
Organism: Myotis davidii; assembly: GCF_000327345.1. Classification (NCBI taxonomy): domain Eukaryota; kingdom Metazoa; phylum Chordata; class Mammalia; order Chiroptera; family Vespertilionidae; genus Myotis; species Myotis davidii. The sequence continues at coordinate 1,465,069 of NW_006295056.1, forward strand.
TTTGGCTAAGTGGATAGCGCATTGGCCTTTGGACTGAAGGGTCCCAGGTTTGATTTGGGTGGAGGGAATGTCCCTCAGTTGCAGACTCAGGCTTGATCCCCGACTCTGGTTCAGGTGTGTGCAGGAGGCAACCAATCGATGTGTCTCTTTCACATTGATGCTTCTCTCGCTCACTCTCTCTCTCCCTCCCTTCCTCCCCCTCTCTCTAAAAATCAATTGAGAAAATATCCTCAGGTGAGGATTAACCAAAAAAGAAAAAAAAGAGAGAGAGAAAGAGAAATATATAGCGAGTTGGTTTTAAGAGCCAGGCTGTTGGGTGTGACTGCCAGGTTCTCTACTTGCTAGCTGCCTTGCATAGAGCAAGTTACTTGTTCTCCCTGGGTCTCTATTACCACATCGGTAAAATGTGGATGGTAATGGCATCTAACTGCAAAGGTCTTATGAGGATTAAGTGAGTCAATATATGTAAAGATCTTAAAACTGTGTTTCAAATACTCAATAAACATTAGCTGTTGTTAGTAATCATAGTCAATATACTCTGGAGGATCAGCTATTGGGATCACTATTATATCCAATAAGAGAATGATTACCTCATCATTTGACAGGAGTTTAATAAATATTTGTGAAATTACACTCATTGAAGTGATGACATCTCATAAACACTCTAGCATACAAGTCGATGGGCATGGGAGAAAGGTGAGTGCGCTTGTGACTCAGGTGCAAGGCCTGAAAAGGTGAGGCAAGTATTTGCTAAGAGTCACTGTGGGTTCAGATGGGCCAGGGGATTGGAAGGGTCTTGGGGTCAGGGGAGCAGAAGAGCCCTGTATGTCCACTGCTGCTGAGCATCAACTGTACAACAGATGTTCCAGGTGACAATGAAGGAGGAGTAAAGGAGACAGATACCGAGTCAGCCTCACGTAACTCAGAGCTTTCCCAGATTACATCTCTCTGGTTTCTTCCAGACCCAAAGATATCCCCCAGGTCTGTTGTGGACTTGAGGTTAAGGAGACCAAAAAAGGTGAAACCTGAAGCTTCCTATGGGAACATTTTCTTCCACATAGATCTTCCAAGCTATTTTAGACAAGAAATGACTAGTTTAACCAGAAGTTGGAGCATAATAAGGTATATAGATATAGCATACATATACATATACTAATACATATACATGTACATATACATATACATCCTAGGACAGTCATCCTGAGGAGACAGTAAAGAAAATGACACCAATGGCAATGTTAAAGTAGAATTCAGCTATACCAATACTGCTTCACTCCTTAGGGAAAGTGAAAAGAACACTTGTACATATACATATACATTCTAGGACGGTCATCCTGAGGAGACAGTAAAGAAAACGATGCCAATGGCCAATGTTAAAGTAGAATTCAGCTATACCAATACTGCTTCACTCCTTAGGGAAAGTGAAAAGAAAAAGACTGAAAATAAATATGACCTAATGTAATATGAGTAGTTGTTTTATTCTTTTTACACTGAATACTTAAAATTTCTCAGTCCTAAAAACAAAAACAAAAAATTAAAGAAAAGCAGACTTTTTCTTATTAAAATTTTCTCCCCCCCCCCAAATTAAAAATTAATGAGAGGAACCCTGGCTGGTGTGGCTCAGTTGGTTGGCGATTCAAACCGGATACAGAAAGTTTGCAGGTTCAACATCGGGTCAGGGCACATTCCTAGGTTGTAGGTTTGATCCCCACTTGGGGGTGTACTGGAGGCAACCAATTGATGTTTCTCTCGCACACTGATGTTTCTCTCTCTATCTTTCTCTAAGCATGTCTTCAGGAGAGAATTAAAAAAAAATCAATGTCATGAAAAATAAATGACATGACTGCCTACATCAAAAATCCAAAGTAATCAACAATAATCTAAAAAGGCTACATACTGTATGATTCCAACTGCATGAGATTCTATGTGAATACAAAAAAAAAACCAAAACAACTATATGAAAAGCCAAAACTATGACGAAAATAAAAAGATGATTAATTGACAAGGGTTAGAGATGGGGTAGTGACAAATAGGTTGAGCACAGAGGATTTTTAGGGCAGTGAAAATACCCTGTATTATATTACAACTAGAGGCTCAGTGCACAAAAATTTGTGCACTTGGGGGGGGGTCCCTGAGCCCAGCCTGTGCCCTCTTGCAGTCTAGGACCCCTCGGGGGATGTCCACCTGCTGGCTTAGGCCCTCTCTATGGGGGATAGGGCCTAAGCTGGCAGTCACACATTCCTCTGGCAGCCCGGGATCCCTCGGGGGATGTCCACTTGCCAGCAGGGAGCAGGCCTAAGCTGCAGTTGGATGTCCTTAGCACTGCTGAGGAGGTGGGAGAGGCTCCCACCACCACCGTTGTACTGGCAGCCATCAGCCTGGCTTGTGGCTGAGCAGAGCTCCCCCTGTGGGAGCACACTGACCACTAGGGGGTAGCTCCTGCATTGAGCATCTGGTCCCTGGTGGTCAGTGTGTGTTATATTGACCAGTCATTCCCAGTCGTTCTGCTGTTAGGGTCAATTTGCATATTACCCTTTTATTATATAGGATAGAGGCCTGGTGCATGGGTGGGGGCCGGCAGGTTTTCCCAGAAGGGTGTCCTGGATAAGAATGGGGGTCCCGTTGGGGTGCCTGGCCAGCCTGGGTGAGGGGCTGAGGGCCTTTTTCAGACTGACCACACCCCCTTCAGGGCGGGGGTCCCTGCTGGAGTGCCTGGCCAGCCTGGGTGAGGGGCTGATGGCTGTTTGCAGGCTGACCACAGCCCTCAGCCACCCAAGCTCCCAGTGGAGGCTGGCTGGAAGCAGGTATCTGGGATTTATTTATCTTCTATAATTGAAACTTTGTTGCCTTTAGAGGAGGCCACAGCAGGCCAGGGAAGGCAGGAAGCTTGGCTTCCTCCATCACCAGGGCCACCAAGCCTCCTGCTTGCTCCAGCTCCGTGGCTGCCGGCCGCCATCTTGGTTGGGTTAATTTGTAAATAGTTGCTCTGATTGGTTGGTGGGCATGGCGTGGGCATAGCGAAGGTACGGTCAATTAGCATCTTTGTATTTTATTAGATGATGAGTATATGTCATTATACATTGGTCCAAACCCTTAGAATGTACAACACCAAGCATGAACCTGATGTAAACTATGAACTGTAGATGATATGATGTGTCAACGTAGGCTCATCCTTAAGTGTCAAATGTACCATTCTGGTGAGTGATGTTGATAATGAGGGAAGCTATGCATGTGTTGGGGAAATGGTTATATGGGAAATCTCTGTACCTTCCTTTCAACGTTGATAATGAGGGAAGCTATGCATATGCTGGGGAAATGGGTATATGGGAAATTTCTGTACCTTCCTCTCATCTTTGCCATGAACCTAAAATTTCTCTAAAAAATACATTTAAAAACACAACAACTAATGACTTACTACTGTACTACCATGCCACAATGAAACACGGGTTTGGCACACCCACCGAATTCTTTCCCAGATATGTATTAACTTTAAAAAGTCACAATCAAAAGTCCGCAAAGCAGTATCTCAACACACACACACACACACACACACACACACACACACACTCCATCTTTGAGAAATATCACATAAATAATTTCACTGCAGAGCAACATAGTCATCCAACATAAAATTGAGCAGACACAATAATCTAGGAACACATCTATCACTGAACAGCTACCTCACTGTTGCTTTAGGAAACTTTCAAAAAATGGTATTTAATGACTGCTTACAGATGAAGTGTGACACATCCCTGCCAGCATTTCACTTTAAGGTAAAGGACGTCCTTCTCAAAAGTGCTGAGCCAGGTTCTCTAAACAGAGAAATCCTCGTTCGCGTGATGATGCCATGGTCAAGAGCCAAGCAGAGCATCAGCACTGTAAATAAGCAGCCACCCAAGCTCCACAAGGTACAGAGAAGAGACGAACAGATTAACGCTCTCAGGAACCTTCTGCTTTTACCACAATAGTCCTTTCTGGAAGTTTCTTGTCATTGTTTCCAGGAAACATTATAAAGGGCTTAACCTGGAGAAGCCTATATAGGAAAGTCAAATGGATGTGGGTTCAAATCCTAGATTTTCCACTTTCTAGCTGTGTAATGCTGTGCAAATGGTGCAACCTCCCGGAGCCTTGCCTTTCACATATGTAAATGTGGGAAGACTTACTTCCCAAGAACATGGTGACAGTTAAGTGAGCTGATCCATGTTTATCTCCTGGCTTGTAATAGGTATTTCATATCAGCTCCCCTTTATCTCCCAATGGGAAAGAGGTAATAGATAATTAAGCCAAAACTCCCAAGACATTGAAAAGAACCAGCACAGATGTATTAGGCAGACAGCTTATTTCCCCCATGGCCAGCTGTAGAAAGACTGGATGTCTTCAGATTAGTGCATAATATGTGCAGTTGGGCGCTTGTGTTGTTCAGGACCTGATGCTAAACTCTCCATACATCCTGCCGTTTATAATGGTGATTACTAATTTTTCCTATTGTATAAATGTGGTAATCACTTAATCCAAGTTGACACTGCTACTAAATGAGAAATCTGGGACATCTCATTTTGTGTGACACCAGTACCCATGCACCAACCACTGGGTATGCCTTTGCTCTCTCATTTTAGAAGTTAAACAACAACAATTTTCTAAAATCACTTTTGGGGGAAATTGCATCAGTAGAGGTCTTAAGTCAACATACTGTTTTCTTTCTGTGAAAACTAAATGCTCTTTTTTATATTCAAGCTCTAAAAGATTATGAGTCTTATATATTAGCTGGGTCAGAATTTATCTTGGCCCCAGTGAATTTTTGGCTGAAAAGATTATGAGTCTGATATACAGGGTTGGTCAGAATTTATCTTGGCCCAAGTGAATTTTTGGCCATTAATAGCTTCAGCTTGACATTGGACAGCACTTACTACATCACTTATAAAATCTTAGGTTGCAGAGCTCTGAATCGATCATTCCAGAAAAGGATATTTATTTTACATCTGCTCATTTTCTTTGCCAAGTAGAAAAGCAATTATCTACACCAATACAAAATATAACAGCTGCTTGGACACAATACACATAAGAACACACATATTATGCTTTAGCATACTGAATGCATAATAGGAAGGGATTATCACTTCCATGAAGTTTCCATTAATTTCTGTTATTTGGAAGAAAATCATAAATTGAAAAGTCTTAAATCCATTAACAGGTGTAGATAAACAGCATTGTTTTTTTTTCCTATCATGGGGAAATGCATTCTAAAGGCTCCTGTTAATGTTTTTAAATTTGAAAATTCTCCTAAAATGACCAAAAAAGTGTAAAGAAAATCTTATATAAGACGTGATCTTAAAAACAAGGAGAAAATACTGATCACTCATACATATGCAGGATTAATTATGGTAACAATCTCGGAACTACTGCTTGGTATTGCTCCCAAGTTCCCTCGTGACAGGGCTCCTACCTACCTTCCTGGACTTGTCTCCCTGGTCCCAGGACTCATTTCCTGAGTCGCTTGTAGTACACACACACACACACACACACACACACACACACACACACACTTTGCAGGTACATTCCTCTGTGTCCTCCCTCATGCTGTGCTTTCTGCCTAGGAAGACGGCCCTACCTTTCTTCCGCTCATCGTCTCATCTACTAAGACTCAGCTTGAACCAAACACCAAACTTCCCAGGCTGGCCCAAAGCCCCTACCCTGTGTATCCCATAGTTCAGTGTACATCCATTCTTCACTGTTTGACTTCCTCACTGGGAGGTGAGCGAATCAATGTTGGGTCAATCAGAGTCTCTCTTTGTGAGATTCTGGGGTCAGTTCGTAGTCCTTCTCCTATGGAGATTCGAAATGAGAGTGCAGGCAGCCCTGTACCCACCAAATTAAGAAAAGACACATTTTAAAAAGACACTAAATGGAAAATACATGGATTTTAAAAAAGAAAAAGAGACCATGAAGCACCAAAGAGGCAAAAAAAGTGTTTTGATGCTGCCAGTTTTTGTGTCCAGAAATCAGGCTCAATACCCATAATAGGGTGCTGTTAGTCTAGTGCAGGGGTGGGCAACCTTTTTGTGAATGCGTGCCAAAACCAGCAAAATCTCTGACTCAAAATTCTTCTGCGTGCCAAAACTAACTTTTTGAGAACATATTATGCCTATTTGATATCTCTTAAGGTGTACGTATGTAAAAAACCTTGAAGAAATAATAAAATTCATTCGAGTGACAAAAACATGGTATATGATGCTGAAAAATACATTTATTTTTTAATGTATACATGTTATGTAAAATTATTTATTTATCTAAGATTCACTTACACTGAATTTCTCTGAAAAATAAAAAAGTCAATATTAAGAAAAAAATTGTAAATGGAAGATTATAAGAGAGGGTTTCGCGTGCCAGCAAAAGTTACTGGCATGCCATGTTTGGCTCACGTGCCAGGGGTTGCCCACTCCTGGTCTAGTGTATTCTTTTAATAAGTACCCCAAATTGCTTAAACAACTTTTTAAAATGTTTTGTTCTTTGCAAGAAATGATCCCTAAGATATTTGTATGTAGCAAGTGTTTAATAAATATTTATTAATCAAATGAAATAACAAACTAACTGAAGAGTCAACAAAAGTCGGTTTGCAAATGTACAGTGTTACTTACATCTACAACGGTTGAAGGCAAAACATGTATAAGGCAAAATTTAATCTTTTTAAAATATTGACATTTTCCATCAATACATTTGACTTAAATATCAAGGACCCAGGTTGGAAAAGGAAAGGGAGAAAAGAACAAAATGCACATTGGCAAAGTTTCCTGTGCAGTCTATTTAGTCACTAGGAGAGCCTCTCATTTGCTATCCCATTTTAGGGTCAACCTCCAACTCCCACATAACTTCCAACAATGTACCTGCCAACGGAATACAGTAATCAAAAGACAAAAGGGAAAGTGACAGCACAGTTTCAAAAAGAATCTGACCCAATAGACCTTAGAAAAAGTATCCAATGACAGGAGACCACGCCATCCGGTCTCCCTTAAGCAAAACAGAAATCTAGGGAAGTAAAGTAATTGGCCCAAGGACCAGAGCAAATCAGGATCAAAGCAGAATCCAGTTTTACCACCAGCCAGGCCATGGCTCCTTATACAACGCTGTGCTGCCTCCGTTTCTTTATAACCAGCACAACCGGGAAACAGCTCTTCCCTTTCAGAATGATGAGCAACACCACATGGCTCAGATTTTTCATAAACAGCAACAAGGGGCAAAGATGGGAGTTGTAATTTTCAAGACATCATGTTCATTGGTCATTAACTGTTATCACAGGTGTATTTTCTGTTTAAAAATATCTGGAGATTGACAGCCAATCCCGACCTAATATGAAAGATTCACCTGACCATTGTAGCTGTAAATTATGTGCTGTAAAGAGGAAGAAAACAAACTTTATGTAGGATATACGTGGCCTCTCATTGAACACATGAGAATCAAAAGTGCAGTTTTATAATTAAGTAGACAACCTTTTATAATCAAAACTTTTTTTCGTTCTCAATGCAGGATGGATCATACATCCTTTCACCCAGTCATACTCCTTTCACGGTAACCAAGGAAAACTACTGAAGGCAGCCAAATACAAAGCACAAAAATATCCAAGATAAAGACTTAACTGTCAGGAACTAAAAGCTCTACCACTTGAAACTCAAATGTATTGGTTATTCATTAGGTACTGAGGGCATGTCTAGCTCTCAACATAAGACACAAACATTATTCCTTCCAAACAACTCTGGATGATTGTTTGGGTTTAGTTGTTTTATATTTTTTTCCAAATTATGATATATTAATTGCCTTCATCCCCTAAAAACCACACGTATATTCCTTTCAAATATTTTACCAATACTTTTAGAAGTTAAATCATTAAGAGCAAATCAGACTTCTCATAGAGACTGCTGCCTAGGGTGATTTCAAAATCAATATGCATTTTCTAGATTATATATAAAATAATAAAGATCATGGTTTGAATAATATGAATAGCATTAAAAATTCATAAATCTACAACATGAAACACATCTTCCTATATTGGTACAAAGTCATTTATCTACAGAACTAGTAAGTTAAGCTTTTATTTGATTTCCAACCTAATGATTTGTTTATTAAAATGATGTTTTATTCAATGGTAATTCTAAATATATCAAAAATTTTTAATTAAAAAGTCAACTGTTATTCTCAGAAACTAAGCATATCTTCTGCAGCAACTTATAATGAGGATGGCATTCATCACTTAAGAATAAGTGTTAACACAGGCATTCTATTATCCTCTAAACCCCGCTGAACTTTCCAGCATTGCTACAGGAATGTTTTTCTCTCACAATCATTTCCCTCCAAAATATTGTAAGCTTGTGAAAAGAGAGAAAATAATTAAATCGTTATAAGTCAAATCTAGGCCATATCACTTTCTTTCATAAATACAGCAAAGAGCCGAAACCGGTTTGGCTCAGTGGATAGAGCGTCGGCCTGCGGACTGAAGGGTCCCAGGTTCGATTCCGGTCAAGGGCATGTACCTTGGTTGCGGGCACATCCGCAGGTATTTCTAAACAATAATTCCTCCACAGTGACTTTGCCATAAAATAAGTATGGTAGTAGGAAACCTAAATCATAGCACTACCATTTATAAAGGCCAAGATTAAAACCCATATTAAGCTCTTCCCATGTATTAACTCATTTGTTCCTCAGAATACCTCATGGAATAGGTACTAATATTACTGCCATCTACACATGAGGAAACAGAGACACAGAAAGTTGAAGTAATTTGCCAAAGAGCATATATACCTGGCAAGCAGTAGAGTAGAATTAGAAGCCACGTAATCTGTATGTGTGTACGTAACTGCTCTGTAAACGTCTACTTCGTAGCTTTTTGTAAGAATTAAAATTGCAAGCTGTACATAAAACCTGCAGCATGATTCCTGGCCATTGGTAAGTGCCCACTCCCCTGAAGCTATAGAAGTACCCACAATGTTGATAACTGGTGAGAACCAAGGCCATGGTGCTTGTTTCTGGATTATAAGAGAATTGTCAAATCATTTCTATTTCTACAATTCATTTTTCCGTCTGCTGAACAAAAGTTCCCTCCATACTCTTCTTGAATTTTTAAAAAAATATTTTTTTCAAGCATATAGATTTTAAGAGTCAATCTTCAGAACATAGTACCAGACCAAAACTTTTATCAGACAATTTTCAGAGCAACAAACTGGAAATGCCACCAATATATCTGAAACCACCATGATCTAATGTCTGGCATAAAATAATGTTCTTGTGAAAGAATTATTTACATATATCTGAGTGATTATAGTGTTAAGATGAGCTAATACTGGTGTTATTAAACAATCACTCCACAACCTCTCAGCAGGCTACATTAAAAAAAAGAAAGAGAAAAAATATTAATCTGGATGACTGTAGCATTAAGTAAAAGAGCAAAGATATCAACAGCAAACTGCCTGCAACACCCTAAGAGCCTAGCTGCACTCTGCAGAAGCAGAGAGACATGCTTGGTGGCCTACAGGTCCCCCAGCCCCTTAACCAGTATCAACAGCAAACTGCCTACAACACCCTAAGAGCCTAGCTGTACTCTGCAAAAGCAGAGAGAAAATGTTTGGTGGCCTACAGGTCCCCCAGCCCCTTAACCACATAGGACAGAGGTGAAGTATTCCAGAAGGTGACGAGCTGACAAAGAAATATAGGCCTGGGACCTTCTTCTAAGGAGCTACCGTAGCAGTGACAAAATCGCATGCCAACCAGAAATACCTACATTCTGATAGTTTTCTCTTTCAACATATGTGCATCCGGTTGCAAAGCAGATGCCTAAGCCTGATTGCTCTACACTGAGAAAGGAAAGAAATTATCATCCACTGACTGAGATTCACAGGGGATAGAGGACTGCCAAGAACGGGTACCCAATCAAGATTAAGCAGAATGAACCAAAGGCTGTCAGCAGTTAGGAGCTCTACCAACTGCTATCCATAAATTAAAAGAAATGTTGCCTACTTAGCATGTGATTTATTTGGAAGCATGTAGTGCTACATTTTGCAAGAAGCCAGGGAACCCTTTATTGAAATGATCCACTTTAGTGCTGAGTTCAGTTCAAGAACCAAAGCAGATTTCAATAAGCTTTCAGGTGACGTCATCAAGGTGACTCCTGCTTAACCACATCCTCTGGTCAGTGAAGGTCAAAATATTTACATGCCTAAGTCTCCTGACTTTCATTACACCACAGTTTCACTTCAGGGCCAAACCTGGTTCAGGAGGAATAACATTACTCTCAGTTAAAGTTTAGCAGATAGTAAAAGAGGGAAAAAAATAACCTCTTCAAATTCTCCATCCGCAAAAGGAAATACTTTTCTGGTAAGCTCTGTATTTGGAAGAAGCTACTATAAAGGCAGTTGGGAGCCCAGTTTGGGCAAATCAACCCACAAAAGACTTTTTACGGCACCTTAATGACAATATCCCAATAAACACAGTTCCTAATTGAGAAGCCTGGTAACTAACTGACAGTGTTTCTTTTCGAAAATAACTTTTTAATTTAATCTGAGGTGGTTTGTGTTCTCGATGTGGAATCATTGAGGTTTATACTTGCATTAACTTTTAAGTAGGGGAGGAGATTTATTAATATGAACGCACAAACTTCACCTTTAATTGTTGGACACATTTTCCTTATAGACTTACGTTATCTCTACACCTCTGAAAGCAGCAGCTAAGTGAGACTGAAAATGGTACGTCTGAGATCAGTCCATGGAAAAGGTGTGTGAAATGGTGGTGGGGAGGGCAAGAGAACTAATTATTCATCAGCAATACAGGCTTTCAACACAGGGTTTTTTTTTTTTCTGTCATCTATAAATCCCACTTCACTAGTTTGCTAAGTTTCTCTCAATGCTGGTATGAGATTATTAATTGGGATCTGAAATACATTTGCCCTACTCACAGCATCATATGTGTGGAATAAAAGTTCAAAATCCCACCTCATAAGTTTAATCCCCACAGCATCGCTTGCTTTGGGGAAAAGGAGTGTAATGCAAGGTCTATAGAAATAAAGCATTAAAACGACACTTAAGAGATCAGTTACCCATTCCACCAGTGAAGGTCAAAATATTTAAATGCCTCTCTAAGTCCCCAGACTTTAATTACCTCACAAGTTCACTTTCGTGCCAAATTGTTCTCTAGTCCTAAACCTGTCTTGGTTTCTTGATTTGCATTCCTACTTACAAGGCATTTACAAGATAAATGATTAAGACCCACTAAAGTGAAAAATCTAACCACTACCTCACCCACAAAAAAATGAGCCTATTTTTCAATTACAATACCATCATCA
>NW_006295056.1:1477121-1496481 GCF_000327345.1 Myotis davidii
GTGTAAAAGCAGATGCCTAAGCCTGATTGCTCTACACTGAGAAAGGAAAGAAATTATCATCCACTGACTGAGATTCACAGGGGATAGAGGACTGCCAAGAACGGGTACCCAATCAAGATTAAGCAGAATGAACCAAAGGCTGTCAGCAGTTAGGAGCTCTACCAACTGCTATCCATAAATTAAAAGAAATGTTGCCTACTTAGCATGTGATTTATTTGGAAGCATGTAGTGCTACATTTTGCAAGAAGCCAGGGAACCCTTTATTGAAATGATCCACTTTAGTGCTGAGTTCAGTTCAAGAGCCAAAGCAGATTTCAAAAAGCTTTCAGGTGACGTCATCAAGGTAACTCCTGCTTAACCACATCCTCTGATCAGTGAAGGTCAAAATATTTACATGCCTAAGTCTCCTGACTTTCATTACACCACAGTTTCACTTCAGGGCCAAACCTGGTTCAGGAGGAATAACATTACTCTCAGTTAATGTTTAGCAGATAGTAAAAGAGGGGAAAAAATAACCTCTTCAAATTCTCCATCCGCAAAAGGGAATACTTTTCTGGTAAGCTCTGTATTTGAAAGAAGCTACCATAAAGGCAGTTGGGAGCCCAGTTTGGGCAAATCAACCCACCAAAGACCTTTTACGGCACCTTAATGACACTATCCCAATAAACACAGTTCCTAATTGAGAAGCCTGGTAACTAACTGACATCAGTCCATGAAAGGTGTGTGAAATGGTGGTGGGGAGGTCAAGAGAACTAATTATTCATCAGCAATATAGGCTTTCAACACAGGTTGTTGTTTTTTTTCTGTCATCTATAAATCTCACTTCACTAGTTTGCTAAGTTTCTCTCAATGCTGGTATGAGATTATTAATTGGGATCTGAAATACATTTGCCCTACTCACAGCATCATATGTGTGGAATAAAAGTTCAAAATCCCACCTCATAAGTTTAATCCCCACAGCATCGCTTGCTTTGGGGAAAAGGAGTGTAATGCAAGGTCTATAGAAATAAAGCATTAAAACGACACTTAAGAGATCAGTTACCCATTCCACCAGTGAAGGTCAAAATATTTAAATGCCTCTCTAAATCCCCAGACTTTAATTACCTCACAAGTTCACTTTCATGCCAAATTGTTCTCTAGTCCTAAACCTGTCTTGGTTTCTTGATTTGCATTCCTACTTACAAGGCATTTACAAGATAAATGATTAAGACCCACTAAAGTGAAAAATCTAACCACTACCTCACCCACAAAAAAATGAGCCTATTTTTCAATTAAAATACCATGATCATCATCCAGCTAAGTTCCATGAGGGCAGGGCTTTGTTTACTTCATTGACAAAAATGGTGTCTGGAACATAGTAGGTGCTCAGTAAATTTTGTTGAATGAATGATTCATGACAGATCCTACAAGGTAGCAGAAAAAAGAGGAAATGAACCAGAATTTGAGGCAAAAATGGTCTTCAATGCCTACAGTGATCACTATTATTTAAATATTAAATCAAGTAAGTATACATGAAAAAATGACTCTATAGATATATAGGCATATCCATATACAGGGTGTCCCAAAAATGTATATGCATTTTGAATGATTATAAAGTCAGTGTTTATTAACATACAGTTTATTTTCAAAATTTAAAAGAATCTACAGAAATGAATAATTTTCTTTGTCAATGCCTGTTTTCAAACTGATGAGTGTTCTGGTCCAGACATTGCTGATAATGTGAAGCAATGGAATCACAAACATCAAGAATCATTTCTTTTGATATTTGTGTGCCCTCAATTCATTGACTGTTGCTGGTTTTGAACCGTAAACTTTATCTTTTATGTGTCCCCATAAAAAAAAAGTCTACTGGCACCTTAGGATAAATTTTTTTTGTTCAAAGGTTAATCTGGCTTCACCCATTATTTCAAATCAGTTAAACAAACCTGAAAATGAGTGAAAATTAAGTGAGTTTTCAGCTGTTAAAGTGTGTATACATTTTTGGGGACACCATATATATGAGTCTTGAAGATAATATTTCATATAGAATTCATGGAGCTTCCTAATGTAAAAGGGAAGGTGTGTCCACAGGTAAACGAATTTGATGTCCTAGGTTTTTCATTGCACTTTCTACCTATATGCCAATTACTAAGTCACACAGAAAAAAGGCAACTAAATAACTTGCAGTGGGATTTTTCTTGGGTTGGGATTTTTCCCTGTGTATAGAAACTTCTGAAAAACATTTTACCTGATTGTATTTAGCCAACATTTTGTCAATCTAATGCCATACATACAATGCAAATAAATACTAGCCAACAGTCTTGAAGTTCAAAAACAACAACAAATCCCACACAATCCCACTCCTTGCCTGCAAACTGCAGATTTACCATTTTCATCATGCATCCTGGTGTCCAGAAACCCACACAGTTATAACACTAAACTACTAATAATGACACTGCTGGCTGCCATGCACTGAATGGCCACCCTGTGCCAGGCAATATGTGCTACAGCTTGCAGTCCTGACAGCCCAGCAGAGAGTAAGGTTCTACTATTACCTCCCCCTTCTGGAGGTGAGAAAACAGAGGCCCGCAGAGATAAAACAACTTGTCCAGATCAAGTAAGCGAAGGAGCCATGATTTAACTGCTGTCTGCAGAGCTCTCTTTTGTGTTTTGTTTTGTTTTTACATCCTCACCAAGGATATGTTTTTATTGATTTTAGAGAGAGGAGAAGGAAGAGGGGGAGTGAGGAGAGAGAGGGAGGGAGGGAGGGAGGGAGAGAGAGAGAGAGAGAGAGAGAGAGAGAGAGAGAGAGAGAAACAACAATCTGTTGCCTCCTGTATGTGCCCCAACCAGGGATCAAAGTTGCAACCAGGGTATGTGCCCTGACCCATAATCAAACCCATAACGCTCCCGTGCATGGGACAACACTCCAACCAACTGAGCCACACAGGCCAGGGCTGCAGAGATCTTAAGAATTAAGATAAGATGCCTCTTTGAACTTTTGTTTGCTTAACCTGATCACCTTCTAACATAAGCATAGTTTTCAAAAATAATTTTAATACTAATTAAATATATACTCCAGTATATGACACGTTTACTTTTCAAAAAGGGAAACTATTGACAATTTTCCTTCCCAAGGAGGGATAATGGTCCTTCCCGCCCACAAACAGGTTAACATAGTGAGACTCTGACCCAGTTCCAGCTGAGCTGTGCATTATTCTCCGAGCTTCATTCTCTCTAAAACAGCCTGGTGCTCAGGGTGAAAAAAGAACAGAACAGAACCTACAAAAGCATGCTGTCTAATTAAATGTATTAGCACCAACACCATAGATCAAAGCAAGTCAAGAGGTGCCTTATGTGTGATCCAAGGATGGCAGCAAGAATCTGTCCCCCCCTGAGAGTTCAGCAGCGAGGCCAGCTCCACAGAGAATGAAACCAGTGTCCTGCCTCATCCCCAGGGCTAAGCCCTTGCCTAGGATATGGGCTTTAGAGCCCAGCAAATGGGCAAAGCATACGTTTAGGGGTCACACAGCTTGAGTTCCAATCCTGACCTTCCCCCTTACTATGTGAATGTGAACCAGGTGTCTTAACCTCTAAGATCTTCCATTTCCTCAAGTGAGGGGAACGATGATATCTACCTAAAATGCATCAGTGTGATGGCTGTATGGAACCTGCTAGTTCACGTCCTGGAACATAGTAGATGAATAACAGATATGAAACTGTCTTCCTTCCCCTGAAGGACCCTCTTCACTGGTCGGTGGCAGCTGACTCACAGTGGTATGCAGGAAATGACTATTTGATTTTTAGGTATTTTGCAAGCCAGTTATTAAATACAGCCATCATTCAAAATTAAATGATATTAACTTAAAATTAATCTTATTAGAAACAAAGGTGATACATACTGAAATCTCTTATTTCCTGATTCATTTACTTTGCTTCATTGTTATCTATGCTCTTCAGGTTATTTATGTCTATTTTCTATTAGGCAGTGGAAATATTGCATCATGGTGAGCTACGGAACTTCTCCCCCAACTCACTTTCAGTGCCGTCACATTTATAGCTTGAAATAAGACCTGGTAGGAGTTATTTACATGGAAATTGGCAAACACTATAAGTCAGGATTTCCTTGCTTTGGGAGCCAGTTATTAAACATTTACCAGCACACCCTAGTATTCATATTTCATCGTACCCCTTTCTGCTCCAGCATCTTTCATCTCTACTCTCTACAAATTGTCTAAATACAGACACATATCCATCAAATTTAAAATGAAAATGAAAACAAAAACCTAACCCCCCCCCTCCAGTTACCATCCTTTTCCCCCACTCCTTCATTGCCAAATTTTCTGAATAAGTATGCTTAATTCCAACACTTTTTACCAGCCTCTCATTAATTTATTCATTTAACAAATACTTGTGCCACTACCATTAGCCAGACACTATGAGATGAATTGGAGATACAGATATGAGCAAAACACAGCATAGCCCCTGCCCTCAGGGAACTCAGTCACATTACAATCTGATTTCTGTCCTGCCTTGGAAATCTACAAGTCCCTATTTACTCCTCTGTTTTCTCCTCCTTTGCCTCCTTAAAAACAACTTCCCCAAATGTTTTATCTCCTTTGCCTCCATGGCCCTTCACATAAAGGTCAAGATTTCCTCAATGTTACGATTGTTTGTCTCTCTTTCTCTCTCAAGAATTTCTCCCTCCAACCCTCAGGAAACTTATTTCGCTCCTTGACTTTCCATCTCAGTAACTGACACCACAGTCCACCCAACTGTTTAAGCCAACACCCCCAAATCCGTGTTTCCTTCCTTTCCTTTCCCCCACCCCACACATCAGCAAGTCCTGTGGGATCTGTATCCAAAAGGCATCCCAAACCCACCACACCTGTTCACCCCAGTCTCCATCTCCCTCAGTCTGTGTAAAACTTAACTCTTTTCCGTGCTTTACTCGTGTCCCCAACATCATGTGCCAAGATGAAGCCAGGATATTTAATGTAACCATTTCTTATCAACTTAAGATAAAACAAAATATAACAACAGCAAAAACAACATCACCTCCAAAGTCTCTCCATTCCGCTCAGAATAAAATTGAAACTTGCTTCATTGGCTAACACGGCCCTTTATCATCTGGGACCTGCCCACCTCCTGACCTTGCCTCTCCAATCCCCACATGTTCATTACCCCAAGTCTGGGACCCTGTGCCCAGATCCTTGCAGGGCTAGCTCCTCCTCTCATTCAGGAGGCTGCAGGAGGCCTGCTCTGACCAGCCAATGCAAATGTGTCCCTCTCCATCACTTCATTCATTGTCGTTTATCCAGTGCCTGTCTTCTTCTACTAGAAAGGAAGCAACATAACAGCAAAGACCTTGTCTTTCTTACTCACCAGGATATTCCTGGTACCGAGAACAGTGTCTGGCTTATGGTAGACACTCAGTGGGTATTTTATTTAAAACAGATATTTAATAAATGAATAAATAAAGCAAGAGGCAAAAAAAATAAGAAACAGGGAGAAGTGGAAATAATGGGAAACACAGACCCTGAAACCAAAGGATTT
This sequence comes from Myotis davidii, assembly GCF_000327345.1. NCBI lineage: Eukaryota > Metazoa > Chordata > Mammalia > Chiroptera > Vespertilionidae > Myotis > Myotis davidii. The sequence goes on from NW_006295056.1 coordinate 1,482,657, forward strand.
TTCTAGAAATGAACAGAAAAATAAGAACAGCAATCTGAAGTAGTAATATACTAACAGTATGAATTGAATTTCCATCTTTATTAAGTTCTGGCTTGCTCATGGCCTGAGCAAGATTAGAGGCAACCTAATTTAGTGAGCACCTGTTCCGATAAATGGATGTTAAGTGTTATGGCTAGGTGAAATTATTTTTAAAAAGGAAGTCCCATGCTGTAAAGATTTTCCTGCATCCCCACAAACATTTCTGAGAGGCAGAGTCCCCTGGGCTTCCTCCCATACTTGTGCTGTAATAAATTCCTACCACACACAAGAGCCAGGTGAGACAGCAAGCGGAAGGTAGAGCGCTCTCCTCCCCCAGAAAACCAAGGGCTGGGGTCTCCACACAAGGTTTTTTCTTTTTTAATTTTTTATTGATTAAGTTATTACATATGCGTACTTATCCCCACATTACCCCTATCCCCCCCACTCATGCCCTCACCCCCCCTGTTATCTGTGTCCTCACATATGTGTACTTATCCCCACATTACCCCACATCCCCCCCACTCATGCCCTCACCCCCCTGTTATCTGTGTCCATTGGTTAGGCCTATATGCTTGCATATAAGTCCTTCAGTCGATCTCTCCCCCTTACCCCCACCCTCCCCTACCTTCCCTCTGAGGTTTGATGGTCTGATCGATGCTTCTCTGTCTCTGGATCTGTTTTTGTTCATCAGTTTATGTTGTTCATTATATTCCATAAATGAGTGAGATCATGTGGTATTTATCTTTCTAAGCCAGTCACACAAGGTTCTTCCACCAGGAAAACAAGAAAACGTTTGCTCTCCTTAATTGAGTGTTCACAGACCCACACCTCACCCCCTGCTTCTAAATAACAGCAGAGAGCAGGGCTTTTTCCAGTTACCCCTTTCTTATCTGATCTAATACAAGGAAGGAAGGGAAGGAACAAGAAAGGCAGAGAAACAAGGAGAGAGGGGGAGGTCACAAAACCCGACTCAAGGCTTCCGTTCTCCTATCAGCCCACATAGGTGATACTGGATGGTGAAAACGCACACGGTCCAAGAGCCCAGCACAGTACCTCATCATGGACCACACAGCTCGAGGAGACACCGGGAATCCACTGCTCTTGGGTTCTGGTGGCAATGGGGAGTGGCAGCCACTCCAGGCTCCTTTGTGAGGGAACCGCTGCTGCTTCCCATTCTGCCGGAGGGGGTGCGCTGGCAGTGAGGGCTGGGGGCTCCCCGGTTGCTGGGGGCTGCGCTGAGGGATGACCCCATTGCTCCTAAATAAAGTCAAACAGAATGACAAGGCTTGCAACAAGAAATAGCAGTCCCTGTCCCCCCTGCAAAGTCCTGCTCCTAGAAGCAACCGTTCTCAAGTGTTTTAGCTCTTTTGTTTCTGGTATGGACTACAGTATTTTAAAATTAACATAAGTATAATATTATTTCTTTTTTTGATTTTAGAAATTATTTTATTGACTTCCTAATATAGAAAACTAGGACTCAGTCCTTCATATATGGACACACACACACACACACACACACACGCACTCTTCTTCACCCCTGATTCTCCAAATATATTTTTCTCATAATATTTGATGGAAGTGGTATTCAGGATTTGCATAATTATGAACTTGGAAAATCCCGTTCATAGCTGATCCATCCAAAGTACTGTGATTAAATTTTTCTTTCATGAATCCTCAGAGACATAACTCATGACAATTGGATGGACAAATCTGAAAAAGTCTGATTCTACCAAGTGACGGTGAGCAAAGGGATCATTTCAAGGGCTTATCTCAGCATGTAACACAATGAACAGGCACCGGTCTGTGGTCCCAGCAACCCCATTCCTATGGTGTTTGCACAAGAAAATACACTGCAGCATAGTTTAGGATAGCAAACATTGTGAAAATAACCTAAATTCCAAATCCAGAAAACTGGATAAATAAATTGGGATGATTAAATACCATACAACAGTTAAGATGAATGAACTATAGCTACTTGTATCAGCAATGATGTATCTTAAAGCCTAATGGTAAATGAAAAGAAAAGCAAGTGACTTATGTAAAGTTTGAAACTATGTTAAGTAATACTGTTTTGTATTCACTGGTATCTACATAGGAAATAATGGCATAGAAATAATCATAGAAATGAAAAGTGCCAAACTCACATTTGTGGTTACTTCTAGAGAGAGGTGTTAGGGACTGGGGTTAGGGAATGCTATTGTCTGTATGTTGGAAATTTTATACTAAATTTAAAAAAATAAAAAACAGAAATTTAACTCTCAGGGGCTCATTTTTCACTAAAAATATTTTTTCCTATAGGTGATGTCAAATAAAAGAAATCCCACTCCATTGGTGTGGTTCCCTTAAAATTTAGGAATAAATTGCTCTTCATGTAGGAAAGTGCTTCCAACCTTTGTTTCTGTTACTGTTTCTTTCCTGCTGCCTGAGTCATACAAGGAAAGACCTCAAAAACAACCTACTGCTAAGATATTTATTTTAAATGAGCAAATAAACAGGGGTAGATCCCTAAGAGTTTTGTGCAAAACTGCGTACATTATTCTGGGGGTAGGGGACACAACTTTGTGAAATTCTCAAAGGGGTCATGACCCCCAAGAAATACACTCAGAACTTCGGAGCCGGTGTCCTGGTACAAGTGTGCACCCCATTCCTGAGCAGAGGTGCTCTGGGAGGTCTCCAGGTCTCTGCCTCGCATTCCTTCATGGAGCCATAAAGACAAGGGACCTAATTCTGGCTCCACTCAGGGATAGGTGACTCTACAGAGGTTACTTTCTGTGCCTCTGTTTTCTCCTCTGCAAAACGAGGGCAACAGTTTTGAGCACCCTGTGACTTCATGCCTGTAAATGGCCTGGCACACACAATGCCTGGCACACGGCCAGAACTTGGGAGGCATTAACCATCATGGGCCAGGTCTCCCTGTCACATGCTCTGGTTCCTTCTCACCATGCTCACAGCTGCAGTCAGTTACTCATGTAATTACTCATGTAATGTCTGTCTCCCCCAATACTGGACATGCTCTCTGAGGGAAGGAATCTTATCTCTTATTCTTGGCCAGGTACAGAATGAGTATATGTTGAATGGGTGGAGGGAATAAATGAATGTCTCCACGTATGCAGAGCTGCTGGTTTTGAGAGTTCAAAGTTACTTTTTAAAAAAATCACAGAGGATGAGCCGTGCAACATCGAAGTTATATATCGGCATATTATTCCTTCCATAGATCTTCTAGCGGTTTACAATGGAGGTCAGGAAAGATTATTAAAAGAATAAAAGAGACAATTATCCCCTTTGAAAAAAGCCTGGCTCTACAGTAACTGGATAAAGAAGAAAATATAGGCAACACTGGGCTGCAGAGTCCCGAGGCCAGAGGAGACAGAGACAAGACTTCAGTGATGAGGTTCAAATAGCTCTGGACAGGACCAAAGGGGAGGGTCTGCAGTCAGTTGTCACACCCTGCTGCTGTCGGTGAGGCAAAGCAGAAAGAAGCTAGGAGGAGGAGACAAAAAGAATGCAAGAAAGTAAGTGGAGAAAGTGGGAAGCAAGAGAGGTCAACAGGTTGTTTTCTAAAAAAAACAAAAACAAAACAAAAGGCGAGCAATGCAATTGCTTCCATTGGTTAAGAGAATATAGAGCAGTGATGGCGAACCTATGACACGCGTGTCAGAGGTGACACGTGAACTCATTTTTTTGGTTGATTTTTCTTTGTTAAATGGCATTTAAATATATAAAATAAATATCAAAAATATAAATCTTTGTTTTACTGTGGTTGCAAATATCAAAAAATTTCGGTATGTGACACGGCACCAGAGTTAAGTTAGGGTTTTTCAAAATGCTGACACGCCCAGCTCAAAAGGTTCTCCATCACTGATATAGAGGAAAGACAGCCTCACATAAGCCAAGGGGAGGGCCTGTGGCTCGTGGCTTTCTTGGCAAGAGCTCGGGTCAAAATGATAATGGTTTTCCTTCCTCAGAGATTCACAGGGAGTCAACAGAGCACTAAACTCCACTTAAATGATGTCTAAGTACAAATAGGCAGGAAGGTGATCAGAATGTGATGGTTAATCTCAGCTTGTTGCTACTCAACAACCCTGCTCTTATCTTTATGTCAAGAAGTATAAAGAAGTAGGAAACAGAATAAAAAGGCAGGATTTTTTTCAAAGATAAAATTCTTCACTGGACAAGGCAGGAAAATAAATCAACCACATTTTTTAAAGTTCAAAAGTAAGAACCTTATAATTACTGAAAAATGGGGTCTGCATGTCAAATTGTTAGTAATTATGGAATTAATAGAGGAAGAAAATTATGGTATGTGTCAGAACTATTAATATGCCTTAGTCATTTTTATTGGCTACAATACACAGGATAAAATGAATGTGCCTTAAATTTGTAAAATAAAAACGGGCTACTAAATAAAACGTGTTCTTTGATTTGCATATGATGTGTGAGTATTCCTGTGTGGTTTAGATTAGCCATTTGTGAAATTTCAAAACAAAACTCTTAGGTAACAACTCAACTCTAGAGCAGACTCCAACGCAGCAGTGCCCTTTGATGGATAACACTAATTTGGATGCACAGGTTCAAGGCAAGCTGTTAACAAACTGTTTCTACTGGCAACCACTTCTCTGTGTGAATCAAAATTTCTCAGTGGTTTACAACCAGAAAATATTGCTAATATAAACTTGTAAAGTATAGATACTTCTCAATTCCTAATTTGGGGCACATAAAAATGTTATAGACCCCACTGATTTTTTTATAAAAGTGTGAAGAGTTTGAACATTTATCTTAATAAAACAAGGCTCACTTGTTATATTATGGTCTAAGGCAGGGGTGGGCAAACTTTTTGACTCGAGGGCCACAATGGTTCTTAAACTGGACCGGAGGGCCGGAACACAAGCATGGATGGAGTGTTTGTGTGAACTAATATAAATTCAAAGTAAACATCATTACATAAAAGGGTACGGTCTTTTTTTTTTTTTTTTTAGTTGTATTCATTTCAAACGGGCCAGATCCGGCCCGCGAGCCGTAGTTTGCCCACGGCTGGTCTAAAGTGAAGTTACATTTAACAAAAATATTTTTATATTTTTAATGAAGTTTTAAAATTACTGATTTAAGTACTTTCTTGTGACTTGGCTCTGGAATCTTTATTTCTTTTTTTAGTTGATAACTGTTTTATTAAAAATTTGTATTGCAGGTGCCCCTTTCTTACCCTCCCTTGGCCCGCCTCCCCCTCCCCCTTGGCCTTCACCACCTAGTGTCCATGTCCATGGCATATACATATATGTTCTTCAGCTAATCCCTTCCTCTTCCTTATCCAGTCACCCCCTACCCTTCTCCCCTTGGGCATCAACCAGTCTGTTCCATGTATCCACGCACTGCTTAACATCAAAACATTCAAATGGACTTACGATTTCTCTTGCTTGTGGGATAGAGAAAAGAGATCATAAACCAAGCACACTCCAAACACTGTGATGCCCGTCTCTTTCACCAGCATTGCACAGGTCCCCAGAAACAAACCGAGCAGCAAGAAGAAAGGAGAGGCCGTGGAAGGGAAACACTCCCCAACACAGCACTGGTCCACACTCCTGAAAAACAAGGTTGAGATTCTTCTAATATAAGAAGAATGTGGATTGCTAAGAAATACCATTTTTTAACACTAAGATCTAGCATCAATTTCATTTCATTCTAAATAAGTAGGTGAGCAAATGTTTCTTTAGTAATAGAATCATGTAAAATTGCAAAGATGAAAAAAAGTAAATGCCTAGTTCCGATTTTGAGACTTAAATTAAGGTATGTGAAAATTATGACAAAACCTGCCATACAATAAATGAATACTAAAAAGCCATTTAAAATGCTACCATAGAGACATAGTTAGTGACATGGAGAGATGGTGAGGTGAATATATTTTAAGTGAATAACACAGGTTACTAAACCACATGCATGAACTCCGGAGCCAGGTTTCCTGGGTTCCAATCATAGCTCTATAGTTAAGTAACAGGGTCATAGGGGGCAGGTTACTTTGCCTCTCTGCCTCAGTTTCTTTCCCTGTGAAATGGGACCATGGTGTTGGAGGGAGAATTCATTAAGTGACCAAATATATATTAAGTGTTCATCACCATTATTATTTTAGTGAAGGTATTTTATATGCTTCTGTACACAAAACACAAAAATCAGTGGAGATATATATACGCACACAAGTACACACAACACACACACACACACACATAACTAATCATCATTTCTCTGTGTGATGAAAATACAGATGATTTAGCTTTTTTCTTTTTTTCTGCCTAATCTGCATATTTAAATCTATTTCCCAGAAGGCCATATTAGATAAAGGTGTTTTGTTTTTTTTTCCCCTCAGTATAATTTCCAGCAGGGATTTTCAAGAGCCCTCCAGCTGTAAAGTCTTTTTTTCATCTCACAAAAGGGAACCAGCCCCACACGAAGAAACACCACAGTTCCTCCAGCAGGCGCCACGCCCATTGGCTCCCACTCCTTTGAAGAAAAGGTTAATATTTCTGTAGTTATGATGTCTTACCCTTACTCCTATGTCTAAAAGCAGTTGCATAAAAGTATATGCCAGTAGATATGCATTCTTCTTCAATGCTGGGCTATAGCTTAAATTGCTAAAAGTAAGAATGGCACGCACAACAGAAACCTGTGATGCTATAGCTCATTATCGCATAAACATGGCTATACTGCAGGCCCAATCGTGTTCCTAAACACACAGAGAAAGCTCAAAAGAACAAGTTGAAACTAAACTAAAAGCAATTATTAATCTTGTTCTGACACCAGAGTAAACAGGAAACAATTGTTGCACTTGGATTTATAGTTTTAAGATTTTCACATCTTTATGCATGACTAGCAATGCAATGGGAGGTCACAAAGCCAGGACTAGAAGACTGGTACTATACTAAAGGCTCTGCTCTTTACCAGAACTTCCTAAGACTTAATTCATTCCATCCCGGATCCAAAGTCTAAATTGGTTTACAACAGGGTTTCTCAATTTCAGTGCTATTGGCGTTTTGAGGAAGATGATTCTTTACTGTAAAGGCTGCCCCTGTACATTGTAGGATCCTCAGTCTAGCAAGTTGAGACAAGCAAAAATGTCTCCAGAAATTGTCAAATGTCCCCTGGGGAAGTAGGGGCAAATTTGCCGCATACTGAGAACCACTGGTTTAGAAGTGTTTGCTAGAGTCCCTGGGCTTTGTGAGGGTATAGATCGATAAAATGATCCAAAGATCAAAGTTCACAAATCCTTAGCCAGGCCAGGCCATCCTCCACGAAGGAGGGCAACATGGTTCACTGACCCCTTTTTTCTGGGCCATGCTCTGAGTCATCTGCCCTTATTTCCATTCTCTTTTCAATCTGCTCCTTTCCCTTTGGGGATATTTCACAACACAGGTGAGAGCCTGATCACACTGGGGGGAAACAGGCAATATAATGGAAAATTATTTTATTGCTTTTTAATCTCCCAAAAGCAAGTAGCTTCTGTATATTTTGAAAGGGTATGTAAATTGGAAAACCACAGTTGAGAACCATGACTTTCAATTCAGAATGGTTTTAAGCTCTGAGCTACTTTAATGAGGATAAGAAGGGGTAGGGGCTGGGGGGAAGAGTACCAAAAATGAAAAGGAAAAACTGAACAAATCATAGGCAAATAAGAGAAAGGACTACACCCAATTTATTTTTGCTCAGAGCTATGATTCCAAATTCCATTCTCAGTCAGAAACTGTAAGTAAAAGGAAAACAAGAAGCAAGAGCTTGTCTTCCTAGTCCTGGGAGGGCAGTTCCTACAAAAGGCTATGACATGGTTCAGAATGTGGCTGGAAGAGAGAACACCTGGCACTTGGAAAGGAGAGAATGTCCTATGCCAGGTCTCGGGGGAGCTCTCTGAGCATTTCAACACCAAGAAGCCTCCTTCCTCTCTCAGGCAGATGCTGAGAACACATACACACACACACACACACACACACACACAGCAGAAATTCCCAAAGGAGAGCATGACTGTAATCACAGAGAAGGACACCCTTAGCTATTCATACCTGTTGTAGGAGAGAAAGGCCAACAGAAACAGCAGGCACGCTAATACGTCAGCTCTGCCAACAATTCCAGCTACCTAGGATGTTGGAAAAAAATTAAAAATTAAAACTTCAGAAAATTACTTTCAGTAAAGTATTACAAAAATGTGTTTGGATTTAGATGACTGCAAAGTGTAATAAAATGGGAAACACGTTGTTATTCAAATTCTAACCATCTCTGGTTATCATATATATTTAATAATACATTTATAGAAGGAGAAAAGAAGAGGGGGCAAGATTTCCATGCTTCTCTTCGTTTTTAACCTTTCTCCCATAGAAGGTTAATTCACAGCATCAAAGTTTCTTCATTTGTTGTTTTATTCAAAATATCTTTTTAAATATGTTTTTATTGATTTTTTTAGAGAGAGGGAGAGAGAGAGAGAGAAACAGTTGAGAGAGAAACATAGATCGGCTGTCTCCTGCATGCCCCCTACTAGGGATCAAGCCCACAACCCGGGCATGTGCCCTGACTGGGAATCAAACCAGAGACCTTTTGGTACATGGGAAGACACTCAACCAACTGAGCCACATCAGCCAGGGCTTTTCAGAAAATTTTTTGAGCAATGACTGAGTGCCAGACAGTGTGCTAGTCTTTGGGCCTGGAATGCTAGTGGAGCAGAAGACATTTACACAGCTCTAATAGGAATAAGTTGAGGAATCAATAATTCTAACAAGAATGGGAATGCGTCTGAACTCCTCATTGTTATATGTGAGTATATGTACATGTGTGTATTTCTTAGCTCTGTCACTGAAAGAGCTTAAATGCAAACACCTCAGGAGCAAAGGGCCATCCCGGCACTAACTGCAAGCCATTCCTCCACTAAGGAGACCATGGGCTGCAGGGCTGAAGCTGGGGAGCTACAAGAGAAGTTTGGATGGATCATCTTCTCATGTTAGAAAGTAAGAAAGTGCACAAAACATGACAGGTTCATGTGTCAAAAGGACACAGAAGCCAGTGACAGGCCACTGACCAAATATGAGACAATTTGAACATCAAAATAAAGACTTTAAAAATTATAAATCATTGAAAAGACATTCATGAATGCATAATGATAATAAAGATATGGATGGATGGATGGATGGATGGCTAGATGGACCAATGCATGTGTAAGTACCTACATATATATACAGTAAGCAAGTGAAAGAAAAAGGATGGAGAGCTCTTCCTTACATTAAAAATCCAGTTAATGAATATAGAAGGAGTAGTACAGTTGGAAAATATCCATTTTGCTTCTCCATATGAGTAAAGATTGACTTGCTCAAGAAACATCACAAACTATCAATGCATGCTAAATCTAAGGTATGAAAGTTTAATGAGGCACAAGATATTTGCAGGGCTTCAAACCATTTCCTCACCAATTACATATTAGTTGAATAAATAAAAAGAATAATTCTACTATGGAGAAAATGTGCTACATTGCATTACGCCTTGACTGGGGAATAGAATTTAACCTATTCTATTCGTTAATAAAGGGCAAATCGACATGGCATGCCTAAGAATGTGGTATCCTGAAGGACACATCCTTTCTGTAGTATGACAGCCGGGAACACATAACCTGAATATAATCATGAAAAGTCATAGGACAAACCGAAAATAAGAATATTCTAATAAAGTACATAAATTAACATATACTTAAATTAATAATTAATAAAGTCTAAAATATAATAATTCTACATTATAATTTTATAATATTAAAGATATCTTCTCATTTATATTATATCTTGACTTAGTAATTATATCACAACTCACTATAATCTATCATAATATGATTTGCACACAATATATTATATGTTATAGGCATATGTTGTACTTACATAATATATATTATGTATTTACATTTTATATATTTTATTTTTATATATTTATATATTATGTATTTACATAGAATATTTATATTACAGAAAGATATGTAACTGTTCCAAACTTAAGGAGACTAAAGTGAAATGTTGACTAATGGCCTTAGTTTAGAAGGGCTGTGGGCAAAATATGGCCCGCGGGCCGAATCCAGCCTGTTTGGCTGTTCTATCCGGCCCGTGCAGCCGAAAGAGTGGAGGGTTCTCTTGCTCTCCCCTTCGCTCCTTCACCAGCAGGAGTGTTAACATGTATTAGTTCACACAAACACTCCATCCATGTTTTTGTTCCGGCCCTCCGGTCCAGTTTAAGAACCCATTGTGACCCTCGAGTCAAAAAGTTTGCCCACCTCTGGTAGAATATACATCTAAATTAAGATGTAAAGGGGCATGAAATGCAACCTGCTCTCAAATGCTTCAGAAAACAATAATTTTATATATTAAGGGAGAAAGATAAAAAGAATGGTAAAACAAAGGTGGCAATATTTGAAAAATTGGTGAGTCTGGACAAAGAATATATATTCATTATATTTGTTTAAGTTTTATATTATTTTTTTAAAAAAATTTTATTCAGAAAGGAGCCGAAATGGAATAGAGGTGGGAGACAGAGGGCTATTTATAAATCTTTGTCTTATTACACAGCTTAAAATGTGTGTGAATTTCTCTTAATTTTTTTAAATCCAAGGAAGAAAACTGTAAAGGAAAAAAATGGCATATGGTTCAAAGAATGCTGCAAAGACAAGGTCACGGATGAGCTGGACCTTAAAGATGAGGAGTTCACCAGAGAAATGAACTGGGTTAACATTTCAGGCACAGAACATAGCATCACCCAGATCATACAAGACCTGAAGTCCACAGTGTATTTGAGACTCAGTCAATAATTAATGGCAGGAAATAGTTTTCTGGGAAATATACCTATAAATCTCCTCATAAAATGAGCACACTTTGCAGTGATGAAGGAGAGGCAAGGCCGCACCAGGGAGCTAGACCCTCCCAGGCTTGAGCATAGACACCTTTGCCATTTGAGTAAGAGTGAGACTCACTTTTGTTATCTTTAATTTCTGAAATTTGGTTTTCTTATCTTTGAAACGAGTACAATACCCCCTACCTCATGTTCCTGCTGTAAGTAATGAGATGATACATATAAAGTGCCCGCTCAACATTGGCGCCCTCCTTTCTTCCTGCTCCCGACAGAGAAAGGGGTCAACACTTAGCCCTGGGACAGGATGTTCTGTGTGGCTTATGGAAGTCATCTTTCTACTTTAAGGATTGCTTCTATGATATTTTAACTTTATTGAATAATCTATCTATTAGTTAAACTAGGAATAAAAGTAATTCAATTATATGCCTGCATATAAATTGATGGCAAGTCACATATTGAGAAAAATTCCAGTTCTATTGATAGCAAGAAACCTGGACATGGTCAAATAATTTCATTGTCAGTGCAGAGTTACCTAATGTGGCTGCCTGGACCACACACTGTTCATTGATCCATTAATCTAGGAAGAACTTGAGTTCCCAATCAGGAAGACTGTATGACTCAAGGGAGGCAGGCAGTGACAATGTGGTGTCACCTTGGTGTCAAGGCCAAGCTCAAACTCACCATCTGTAAAGCAACAATTAATTGCACATGGTCCACCTGCGAAGCCCAAATCTGCTCAGTACACACCTCTGCCTCCATGAGCACTGAGCTCAGCATCAGCTGTAGGGCCTCCTGAGGGTTAAACAGAGAGTCCAGCTGGCCAGCAACAACATCTTGGAATAAGGCCAGGCATTTGGGCCCAGAGGGACATCCATCATAGCACAACTGATGTGGCCAACTTGGACAACAGCAAGACTTGCAAGCTGATAGTGGGTGTAGCAAGCTGGCATGAGGCAATAATAAGCAAGGCAAGCATAACTAATGCATTAAAGGCGCCTGAAGCCCTGCTTCTCGAATTGCAGCCAGCTAGTGCTGCTGGGAAAGAGCAGTGGCAGAATATGCCAGCGGTGTGTGCCCAGATATAAAAAATGCAGTGTCCCTTGGAGCAGAAGGTCAGAATGAGTGTTAAAATGTTAGTGTTAATACTGGTAGACTCTGTTGCCAATTTCAAACCACCAAGCCTTCACTGAACACCTATTCTAAATTCGTGTTCAGTTAGGATCTCTGGGAGTAGGGGTTAGATGTCTAAAATAAAGATGCTTGTCAGCAATGACTATATGCCTAGACCAGCCACTCACTGTGATTCAATTAGCCAATAGCATCATGTTCAGTAACTGCCTGTTTTATTCCAGTCAACAAACATTTTCCAAGTGCCTCCGGTTTGCCAGGTATTATGCCAGCTGGAGGGATACAGCCTGCCACAAGGAGTTTAACATCTGGTGAGGAGTCAAAAAGAGTGTATTAACATGCCACAGGGAAACTGCATGTCTCGTAAAGAGGAGAAATCATTGCCATGGGAAGACTAAAGGGATTAATTTTGACTGTAGGATCTGGGAAGGCTTCATGGAAAGGTTGGCCTTATACACGAAGACACAGGACAGCTGAGGAAGACTTCAGGGAGCTCAGGATGGGAGAATGTGAACCCTGGGCCAGAAAGGGGACACAGAAGCATTCCAGGTCTAGGAAAGAGAGGCCTGAGCACATACGGAGGGTTTCTGGAAGGCAAGGCATAAGGGAATGAGAGCATGGAGTAAATGAAAAGGAGGCAGACATGGGCAATGGGAAGCAGAGATGGAATGTTAAGTTGGAGCCCCTGGGCTTGATTCCGTGACAAAGTCGGCTGAACTGGAGGGTACTGGAAGCGAAAAAAGACTTGCTCAATAATACATGCAGATGGACGGCATGTATTTCTGCCTGATGTTTCAGGTTTCCATCTCCAAGGGGCTAGTTATAACCTGAGACCTGCATCCTTTAAATATTCAAAGAGTGGAAAAACATCAGTGAATTGGGTAGATTTTAAATAATGTAACATTCAAATCTCTGGGAAAGCTTAAGAGAATGTGGAAATTGCCAATTATGGATTTAATTTGCTCCCAAAACTTATTACTTCTTGGAATACCACTCATAGGATTTGTATCAAGTTATTCATCATTGTACCTGCAAGGATGAGTTCCATTAGCGTCGAACAGAGCCAGGAACACACACTTAGTGCCTGGCAACAGCTAAAGGCTGGACTGACTGATTTGATCATGACAATTCTCTCCTCTGTTATCTTGTCCGAATTCTAGAAACATTGACATTAACTTTCAACTCCAGATGTCAGCATTTCCTGCTCATACTTTTGACTAAAGTGCATTCCTTCAAACCAGCAATGTCTTGTCTCCATCATGGGTAAATTTTAATTCTCATAAGAGAAGTACAATGATTTTCCCATTTTCCCAATTACTGATTTTTCTCATAATTTTCCAAGAAATATACCGTCAAGAAACCCTTCCAGGAATCACAAGACCTTAAATGAAGAAAGGTCTGCGTTTATCTTATTCATTGTTATTTCCCTGCATGAGGACTACATTACAGTCTCTCAAATATTTGTTGAAAAATTGAGTAAATAAGTGACTTGTACCTGTCTATTTAAATTGGAAATAATTTTTCCCTCTGCTGGGATTCTTGTTTTAGTAACCACTCACCTGCCTGCCTGCCTAATGCACCCAACTCCCCTCCCCTCTCAGCCTGGTCACCCCCAACGGCCCTCCCCTGCTGGCCTGGTCACTCACAACTGCCCCCCCTGCAGGCCTGATCACCCCCAACTGCCCTCCCCTGCCAGCCTGGTCGCCCCCAACTGCCCTCCCCTGCAAGCCAGTTTGCTCCCAGCTGCCCTCCCCTGCAGGGCTGGTCACCCCAAACTGCCCTCCCCTATTGGTCTGATTGCCCCCAACTGCCCTAACCTGCTGGTCTGGTC
>NW_006295056.1:1497752-1503987 GCF_000327345.1 Myotis davidii
CCTTTAGACATTGTATTTTATTAAATGATGCCTATTTTTCCCTCTAAGAATTACAGTGATAACTTGATCTGAGTGAAACCTCAGAATCATAAAATCAGAACCTTATAGATAAGCCCCTCTCAGTCATCCCCTTGATAGAAGGTAGAAAGAAACCCTAAGAGATAAGTCACTGGTCCAGTTACAAAGATCAGGGCTAGGTCTAGAACTTAGTCTTCCAACTCTTATTCTGCTCATTACTTCCTCCTTATAAATAAACTAGTGGGCTGGTACATGAAATTCATGCATGGGTGTGTGTGTGGGGGGGTGGGGGGTGTCCCTTAGCTCGGCCTATACCCTCTCCAATCTGGGACATCCTTCTCACAATCCTGGCTCCTAACCACTCACCTGCCTGCCTGCCTGGTCACCCCTAACTGCCTCTGCCTGCTGGCCTGGTTGCCCCTAACTGCCTCCTGCCCTTGCCAGCCAGGTTGCCCCTCACTGCCCTGCCTTCCAGCCTGGTCACCCCCAACTGCCCCCTCCCTGTCAGCCTGGTCACCCCATGAAACCTGCTGTTCAGTGGTTGTTCATCCCTCACTAACCCCTTGCTGGACTGGTCACCCCATGCAGCCTACTGTTTGGTCATCCATCTGATTGTTTCCTTCGTGATGGCCCCTGGCTTTTTACATATTAGGATATTGCTGAGTCTTCTATGTATTTATGGGTATGTGCTTTAGCTTTTCTAGTGAGGATAATTTTTCCTTTGATTTTTAGAGAAAATGGAAGGGAAGGGGAAAGGGAGAAAGAGGGAGACAGAGAGAGACAGAACATCAACAAGAGAGAGGCAAATCGATTGGTTGCCTCCCACATGCACCCCAACCGCAGGCAGGGATCAAACCTGCAAGCCCTGTTACTGTCCTTGACTGGGAATCAAACCCATGAACCCCTGGTGTATGGGCTGACGCTCTAACCATTAAGCAATGCCAGCCAGTCCTCAAAGCCAATTTTTTTAAATTATAGACCATATTACGTTTCTGACATAATTTTTAAAGTACAGTTGAAAATCTGTGTTTAGAATGTTAGGGAGAAATTTTCTTCCGGAAAGGACAATGCGTAGGATTATAACAGTCCTAATTCTATTCTTGCAGAGTAGGAGAACATAAAACTTAGGTAGCCTTTGGCAGTGTGATCATGAGCTGATAAAGTTAGGTTGATTTCTAAATAAAAAAAGAAGAATCCTGTTAGCAAAGTGACCTGTAAGAAAGGGTTTTAACAGGCTTTTGTTGTAATCGGGAAAAAAAATCCATGGTAACACAATTATAAGGGGAAAAGAGTCTAAGAGTTAGACATTTATTTAGAAAAAAGTGTTAGAAAAACTATTTGCATTCACAAGGAGATAAAGGAGGCAGAGAAATTTGACCTACATAACAATCTGTACTAGGAAGTAAAATCAAGAGACTTTTATTTAATTATAGATAATAGTTCAGGTTCCTAAGTAGGAGGACAGAGAACTAGACGAAAGAGATGTGCTTTTTAGAAGACATAGTAATACATTGTTTTTAAAAAGAAAAATAGAATGTAGTGGGTGGGAGAGGGGGTTAGTAGGACATATAGCTTTCCTTTTTTAAACAAAAGCAAAACCAAGACCATAAATTTTCTCAGGAAGGACTGAAAATTTAAATTTTGGGGGGAGGAGGTTTAGTTTAAACATGTTGTGATTACATTTAAACGTGTTGCCATGGTTAAGGATTTGTTTTATTAATTACATAATAACAAATAATTCATGAGTACTTGGCTTGATGCAGGCACTCTGTTGAGTGACAAGGAAAAATATGGGAGGATAACAGGTTCCCTGCCCTCAACCTAGGTATATACCCTAATGGGAAATAGAACCCTCCACCTCCTGGTGTATGGTCAATGTCCAACCAACTGAGCTGCCTGGCCAGGGCTAAGTCACATTTTAAAGGGGACCAGAGATCTAAACTATCTAACTTTATAAGTAAATTAGAGGCCTGGTGCACGACATTTGTGCACTGGGGGAGGGGAGTCCCTCAGCCTGGCCTGTGCCTTCTCACAGTCCAGGACCCCTGGGGGGATGTCCACCTGGTGGCTTAGGCAGAGACTCCCGCCACCATCACCGCACTCGCCAGCCATGAGCCCAGCTCAGGGTTTCTGGCCCTCCCCTGTGGGAGTGCACTGACCACCAGGGGGCAGCTCCTGTGTTAAGCATCTGCACCCTGGTGGTCAGTGCATGTCATAGCAACCAGTCATTCTGCTGTGCAGTCGATTTGCATATTAGGGTTTTATTATATAGGATACTCATCTTTCACAAAATAACAACACTTCATATTAGATAATTTGAAAAATGATGTGTTAGTTTCCTAACTCTGTCTTTCTAACTTGAATGTCAATTTCACTTTTTATAGCCCTTCTCCCAGCACTTACAGTTCTGCATTGTAAATATTTTAAATATAAAGCAGAGTGAGAAAAGGTAAAATATAAATGCAGAGTGGGAACAATGAGCCAGCATGATAAGTATCTCAGAATTCCCCTTGTTGTTAAAAACGCATTAGGACTTACATTTCCTGCAAATAAAGAACGGTGGCCATTTATTACTACCTGTAATAATAACAGTGGTTATTCAGAAAAGCAATTAAATCCTGGAGGTACAATAAAGACCATTTGAACATTCAAAAAGAGAAGTTGCCAAGCAGTATGATTTATATATAAACACTTTAGTAGAGCTTTAAATTAACAGGGTTTTGAAATGGGGAAAAAAGATCAGTTTAGTGGGTTTTTTGGTTCTTATTTCATTGAGTTCCAATTACACTCACCGCCTCTGTGTGAATAGGATGCACAGCAAAGAGCAATGCTGTAACAAAAGCGAGTCCACGATTCTTGAAGACAGTTTTATCACAGGTGTACATCAGCACAAGAGTCACCAGACAGTGCAAAATTACATTCACTGCATGAAAGTAAAATGGGTTCATTCCAGTCAAAAATATGTTTAGCCTGGAACAAAGAAGACAAAAACAAAAATGATTAACTACCAACAGAACATAAACACAGGAAATCAGAGGGAATCCATCATTTAAAAAAGTAAGCTGTTCGAGTGATTATTTTTAAACTAAAGGCCTGGTACACAAATTCGTGCACTGGTGGGGTGCAGCCACCTGCCCCAATTGGGGCCAATCAGGCCAGCCCAGGGGGATTCCAGGGGGTTGGGGGGAGGCCATGGACAGTTGGCCGGCCAGCCCTGCCCCCTAGTTGACCTCTCAGTTGAACTCCGGGTCAAACTTCTGGTCAAGGGGACAATTTGCATATTAGCTTTTTATTATATAGGATGACTCCCAACACCAGGCTACTCTACATATGAGTATCACTTTTTCCTATCTCGGATTTTTCTTCTCTGCAGAAATCACTGCAAATGCAATACAATATTATTTCAGAAAACTATGTGGTCTCACTGAGAAGATAGACAGATAGGTGCTGAACCTTTTCCTCTCTTCATGGCTAATGCAAACACCCCAACAACACTCCTGCTTCACTCCTGATTCTTCCAGGGTGAGTAAGTGTTCAAAGGCAAGTCCACAGGGCTGTGGGTCAGAGCCACAGCCGATGGAGATGAGAAAGAAACCACAGGACTGTGACTGTGGTCACAGTTGGGACAAAAAAGGCATAAGGGTATTCTCTCACCCAGAGAGAATTTCCATGGTGCCACCAGGAAATTTCCAGATTATGCACCAGAAATCATTGTTAATTACCAGCCCACAAGCAAGCTTCAGGGCACCTACATCCTGGTACCAGCTGCAGTTGAGTTTAAAAGGATGAGCAAAAGCATAGCATTTCAGACTTTGTATTAAATGTTTCCTAACATAAATTCCCACAGATCTCTGAATGCTAAGATCATTACGGAAAAAAACTAAAAAGAGAACCACAAAGAAAAAGGAAATGTATTGTTCAACATCTTAAAAAATACTTTCCTGAGATAGAAATGCAAGACAGAGAGACTTCAAAAGGTTGCCTTAAATTTAATAATAGGACATAATGTTCCCAATTGATTTTATGGGGTTATAGAAAAAGTTCAGTCACATGGGGTATGGTTGTTTTGGGGGAACCTATACACCCTAAGTGGTATTACCCATAATTGTCTATACTCCAGCCAACTTATCCAAAATAGTAACCCCACATCTTTATTCTCATGTCTTTTATCTGCTTGTTATAGAAACATCTCCTCTTTGCCAAAACAATCGAGAATGTAAAGTCAACTTTAGTGATGACATATACATATTCTCAGTATCTGACTTTGATTCATACACAGCTTTAACCTACAGAATTTTAAACATCTCAAGCTTTATTTTGACACATGAATCTAAATGTCATAGTTACTAATTGCCTCCACTTTCATTCCCATTGAAGTCATCATGGTCCTAACTAAGCTTAGAAAAATGAATTACTATGTGGGATCCAGCTCCAGGGCTCTGACGCCAGCTGTGTTGGCAGACCCATGAATCTGTGAACACCTAAGCATCCTCAAGACGAGAGCCTGGTGTGAAATAACTCACCCAAAGGGAAGGAGGAACCACAAGGAACTAGGGGACTGGCAGGTCCAACTAAAGGGAGAACAGTGTCCCATTCCAGGGTGAGAGATCCCACGTATGGTGAGAGCTACTGGAAATCAGAAAGCTGTGGATGGTGAAGCTGTGAAAGGGCAAGGCCAAGTCCCCATCCTCGAACTACTCAGGTGCAATTCCCTAAGGGCCTATCCCTTGGGGTTGATTTTACACTGTTTTCTGCATCATCAGGCCGAGCTTGGCAAATCAACTAACTACTAAGCCATTAATTTAAATTTCAACCAGACCTGGGATTTTAAGAGAAATAGGCAATCTCAAATCCCGTTAGGGGATGTCCAAATTGGAAAGTCTTGAGGCTGTCACTATGTATCAAAGGCTTTAAAAAATACATACCTGTGACAAAAAATTCCACTTCTAAAAACTTTCCATAAGGAAATAACCACAAAAAGGAAGGAACTCTTACCATTTGCAATGGCATGGATGGAACTGGAGAGCATTATGCTAAGTGAAATAAGCCAGTCAATGAAAGAAAAATACCACATGATCTCACTTATTCATGGATAATTGAGACCATTATAAACTTTTGAACAATAATAGATACAGAGGCAGAGCTGCCTCAAACAGAGTGTCAAACTGCATCGGGAAGGCCGGGGAGGGTTCGGGGCGGGAGGTAGGGGGGTAAGAGATCAACCAAAGGACTTGTATTCATGCATATAAGCATAACCAATGGACATAAGACACTGGGGAATAGGGGAGGCTAGGGGACTGTCTAGGGCGGGGAAAAAAATGGACACATATGTAATACCCTTTGTAATAAAAAATAAAATTTTAAAAAAAAAGGAAATAACCACAAAAGTATTTAAATAAACATACATACATGTGATATGATAAGAAATACATATTTTAGTCTTCACCCTGACTCCTGGTCAGAGATTCTATAAAACCTTCATCATTTCCTAAACAATGAAGGTGCTAGGAGCATCTACTGTTCTAATATTTGGTCTCTGTCCCTGGTTCCTAAATCCCTTGGAATTCCTTGGGTAATAGAGGTGTCTTTTGCCCTAATGAAGTGACTTTTGGTGGGCTGGCTTCAGGTAGAAGCTTGTCCCCAGAAAGATGAAGCTTTGATTAGAAGAATGGAAATTTCAGCTCCACCCTCAACCTCCAGGGTTGAAAGAGGGGTTGGAGATTGAGTTAATAATAAATCATGTCTATATGATGAAGCCTCCATAAAAATCCCTAAACTATAGGGTTCAGAGAGCTTCCAGGTTGGTGAACCCATTCAAGTGACAAGAGGGTTGAGTACCCCAACTTGAAGTGGACAGAAGCACTTGTGCTCGGAACCCTCCAGTCTCTTTTTACCTTTATTATATAATTAACACTAAACATATGTGTTTCCCTGAGTTCTGCAAGCCACTATCATGAATTATTTATTGAACCTGAGGCATGGCCTTGGGACCTCCAAATTTGTAGTCAAGTTGGACAAAATGTAGGTAACGTAGGGATTCATTACTTACTAGGGGCCCGGTGCACGAAATTTGTGCACTGGTTGGGGGTGGGGTCGAGTGTCCCTCAGCCCAGCCTGCCCCCTCTCACATACTGGGAGCCCTCAGGCGTTGACCCCCATCACCCTCCATTCGCAGGATCGGCCCCTTGCCCAGGCCTGGCTGAGGCGTCCGGCCCGG
>NW_006295056.1:1504616-1507807 GCF_000327345.1 Myotis davidii
TTTGCCCTGCCCCCCAGCTCTTAGCTCCCCCCTGGGTTTCTGATCACTGTCAGTGGCAGGGGGCTTCTTCCTGCTTTCCCTTTCACCTCCCTGCATTGTGCCTACATATGCAAATTAACCGCCATCTTGTTGGCAGTTAACTGACAATCTTAGTTGGCAGTTAATTTGCATATAGCCCTGATTAGCCAATGAAAAGGTTAGCGTCGTACGCCAATTACCATTTTTCTCTTTTATTAGTGTAGATGATTGACTGACATCTGAAGTGGGAGCAGCCTTATGAAACTGAGCTGTTAACCTGGGGGATCAGAATCTAACTACAGGCAGACAGTGCCAGAATTAAATTGAAATGTCGGACATTCAGCTGGTGTCAGAGAATTGGTCAGTTGTTTGGAGTAAACCCACATATCTGGTGTCAGAGGTATTGTGAGTGTGTGTAGAGGAGAATACATAGGAGTATTCTTTTCAATGTACAAGGATGCATCTTACTCTGTTAGTTATAAAAATGGCAATAAAGAGAAAGCATCTAGTAAACCCAATCGCTGATGTATTTGGCTACTCCCACAGATATGATGCTGTAGAGAATAATTTGGGATTACAAATAACAGCATTGGTTTTAACAGGTGGACAATATCAGACAATATTTTTCTAATGTATCCAATTATTCAACTATTTGAAAAGTACAAAAGCATAATTAAAGATAGTGTTATTATTACTACACTAGAGGCCTGATGCACAAAATTTGTGCAGGAGTAGGCCTTCCTTACCCCAGCTGCTGGCACGGGCTTCCCTCTGGCACCCAGGACCCGGGGTTCCCTCACAACCCCGGCTTTATCTGGAAGGTCATCTGGAAGGACCTCCGGAAGGGTATCTGGTCTAATTAGCATATTTCACTTTTATTATTATAGATCAGCACACTTTTATGAGGCACATATATTCCTCTATCCTTCTAAAAATTATGTAAAATGGTAGACCTGAGTCACCTTTGTGGTCCATATGTATCGTATCTGAAAATGTGCAGGTAACAACTGTATAGACTGTTATTTCTGGAAATGGGTTAGGACAGAGTGCCTCATATTTTAAATGAATTCAATTAGATTCCAAAATATAAAAATAAATTGCTGAATGGGGAATCACTGCATTAATAAGGTAAAAGTATGAGCCTCTCACATGGCACCTAACATTGGTGAATCTCAGCTTTGAGAAATCACCTAGAATCTAGAGTTTGTAGAGCTCCTCAAATGTCTAAAAAGATGGGGAGTGAACTCTCCAAACTATAGACAAGGGACCATGAAACAAAATGAGAAACAAAGTTTTAGAACTTATCCTATTTGTGAGCACTGGGGGGAAGGGGGAAATCTCTGATTTGGGGAGCCAATGTGGGATTACGAAAAGGAGCTTTAACTGATCAAACTCATATTTTAATAGGACAGGGGATGTGGAAGACACAGCTTGTCTTTATTTTAACGAAGGCATGTACAAAATCTCTCAGAATCTCCTTGGAGTAAGATAGATTTGTAGCTCCCATGAAGAGTGGTGAATAATAAATCAATGTCTCCATGGATGAAG
Organism: Myotis davidii; assembly: GCF_000327345.1. Lineage (NCBI taxonomy): Eukaryota > Metazoa > Chordata > Mammalia > Chiroptera > Vespertilionidae > Myotis > Myotis davidii. The sequence goes on from NW_006295056.1 coordinate 1,506,183, forward strand.
ACCTCTAGTGTATGTCACAGGATTCTGATATAATCTCTGGTCTGTCCAATATTTTTATCAAAGACTTAAATGGATCTATGGTGCATGCTGACTAAGCTCAAGCTCGCAGGAGGTCTGTAACTGAGCAGGAGAACTACTGTCCTGGGAAACTGACTGATGGAGATTCACAAGGAGTTTAAATGCCTGAAATTGTTCATTAATTCTAACTCAGAATATGGGCAAGAGTAAAGACCCACATTTAGACATAAAAGAGAACAAAATACATGTGATCACCTTAAAACTGTACACACGGTATTGTCCGAGAGCTGTCAGTTTGCCCTAAACTCAAAGAGTTTAGTGTCTTGGATATCCAGAAAGACCAATCCACCAACAGACAGTCAGGGAACTATGTAAGTCAAACTATTTTTCATTTCAATTCACTCCAACAGATGTTTATTGAGCACCTACTACATGTCAGGTATGATGTAGGGCCCGGAGATACAAAGAGAAGACATGGCATTTGCTACCAACGAGGTAACAGCATAGTAAAAGAAAGAGAGGCATTTAAATAGATAATTAATGGCTAGTTTAAAAAGTTCTAGCAATGGAAGAACCTACCAGGAGCAGAGATAGGGAAGAGGGAGGTATTCTAACTGCAGGCAGGTGTGGGAAAGTGGGCGGTATCCAATGTGAGACAGCAGTCCCTTAGAGTGCTATTTAAATATGAAGGCACTTTTACAAGAGAGTTCCATGATGTAGGGGGATGGGAGGATCTCAAGGTGATATCTCAGGAAAGTAGATTTGAGGAAATTGGGATGCTCACACTAGAGAAAGATGACAGAAATTATACCAAGTTCTCCAGAGGAAAGGATCTTTGCCATATTTATGGTTCTATGCCCAGTGTAGCACAATGTGTGGTGCATAGTGGTCACACAATAAATAAATGAATGGGATGGAAGCATGAGTGAATGAATGAATGAATGAGTGAGTGAGTGAAATACTGAAGCAATGCACTTATCCTAAGTAGCTCCCAAAGGGAAAACTATGATCCAATTACAATGTTCCAAACACACTACCCAAGAGCTAGGTTTAGCCTGCAAATTGTTTTGTTTCACCTGTATACACTTAAAAAAAAACAGTGGTCACACAAAATAAATGAATGGGATGGAAGCATGAGTGAATGAATGAATGAATGAATGAGTGAGTGAAATACTGAAGCAATGCTCTTATCCTAAGTAGCTCCCAAAGGGGAAACTATGATCCAATGACAATGTTCCAAAAACACTACCCAAGAGCTAGGTTTAGCCTGCAAATTGTTTTGTTTCACCTGTATACACTTAAAAAAAAAACACGCAACATTTTTAAAACAGGTGCTTTTTATATAAAAATTGCCAGTTTCTCTTTATGCTAAATGAAATAAGTCAGTCAGAGAAAGTTAAATATCACATGATCTCACTCATTTGTGGATTATAATGAACATAAACTGATGAACAAAAACAGATCCAGAGATCCAGAGAGAGAGAAGCATGATCGATGCTCAAACCTCAGAGGGAAGTTAGGGGAGGGTGGGGGTAAGGGAGAGAGATCAACCAAAGGACTTAAATGCATATTAGCATAACCAATGGACTTAGACACCAGGGGGGTGG
>NW_006295056.1:1526979-1530096 GCF_000327345.1 Myotis davidii
GGGATGCTCACACTAGAGAAAGATGACAGAAATTATACCAAGTTCTTCAGAGGAAAGGATCTTTGCCATATTTATGGTTCTATGCCCAGTGTAGCACAATGTGTGGTGCATAGTGGTCACACAATAAATAAATGAATGGGATGGAAGCATGAGTGAATGAATGAATGAATGAGTGAGTGAGTGAAATACTGAAGCAATGCACTTATCCTAAGTAGCTCCCAAAGGGAAAACTATGATCCAATTACAATGTTCCAAACACACTACCCAAGAGCTAGGAAAGCAATGCTCTTATCCTAAGTAGCTCCCAAAGGGGAAACTATGATCCAATGACAATGTTCCAAACACACTACCCAAGAGCTAGGTTTAGCCTGCAAATTGTTTTGTTTCACCTGTATACACTTAAAAAAAAAACACGCAACATTTTTAAAACAGGTGCTTTTTATATAAAAATTTCCAGCTTCTCTTTATGCTAAATGAAATAAGTCAGTCAGAGAAAGTTAAATATCAAATGATCTCACTCATTTGTGGATTATAATGAACATAAACTGATGAACAAAAACAGATCCAGAGAGAGAGAAGCATGATCGATGCTCAAACCTCAGAGGGAAGTTAGGGGAGGGTGGGGGTAAGGGAGAGAGATCAACCAAAGGACTTAAATGCATATTAGCATAACCAATGGACTTAGACACCAGGGGGGTGAGGGCATGAACGGTTTGGGGGGGGGGCTATAGGGGGATAGCACACATATGTAATACCTTAATAAAGAAAAAAATGTTAAAAAAAAATTCCAGCTTTTCTTCAAATATTAGAAGACCCTGCAACTCTGGGTCTACTTGGCTACAGGGAAATATTTGAGTGCCCATTGAGATGGCATGGAAATATTTGGGTGCCGATTTGGATGGCACAAGTACTCACAATTTGCCATAGTGCCTGCCAACTACTAGGAGGCAGACTTCAGCTCAAAGAAAGAATATTTAAAACTAGAATAGGTCCACACAGAAGCATGACAACAGTCCACCTTAAATACCAACTAAAAAGCAAAGTCTCTCCTATTCCACATCGCCCTGAATGTATTCCTTTACAGTATGTACTCGATTTTCTTAAACTCTTTTATTATATTCTTCAAATATTATAAGCATTTTTCAGACATTGTGAGAAATTGATTTCTTTTCATCATTGTATCTATCGAACTTAGCACACAATAGAGTCTAAATGAAAGTTTACTAAATGAACAAATAAAACTTACCATAACTGGCAAGTTGGAAAAGATCACCTTTCCCTTCCAATGCTACAATATCAAATTTTTATTTGATTTAGCCTTCACTTCTCATTTAAAGCTAAGCAAGCAATGGGAAATAAAACATTTTTCTGAAATAATCTTAATAATCACGTTTGAGTGGTTGAAAGCCTTCCAGATTTTGGCAAATATGAATGCACAGCATCCCTCCTTCGTCTGAACTCCTCTGCCTCCTTGTACAACTGCCCAGAAAGATTGGGCCATAATGAGCCCACAACAATCAGAGGGTACCAGTCCTCAGGAAAGGTCACAGGCTCACACAGTTTGGCACCAAGAAGTCTCAGGAAGAGGGATGGGGCGGGGAGAAGAAAAAATTTTGGCTGCCCCACCCCATCTCCTCACACTACCACAGCCCAGAGCTCTCTTTTAGATAAAGCCCATGCCTCAATTTTCAGTTTTCTTTTTTGAAAAAATAGCTCTGGTTTAGAAAAACAAAAACAAGCTGTATCTCGGGAACAGACTTCCCCTAGGCAGCGGTTCTCAACCTGTGGGTCACGACCCCTTTGGGGGTCGAATGACCCGTTCACAGGGGTCGCCTAAGACCATCGGAAAACACATATATAATTACATATTGTTTCTGTGATTAATCACCATGCTTTAATTATGTTCAATTTATAACAATAATACATCCTGCATATCAGATATTTACATTACGATTCATAACAGTAGCAAAATTACAGTTATGAAGTAGCAACGAAAATAACTTTATGGTTGGGGATCACCACAACATGAGGAACTGTATTAAAGGGTCGCAGGATTAGGAAGGTTGAGAACCACTGGACTAGGGGCTGTGCTAGAGTCCTTCCTCAGTCAGACAGGTCTACCCTTAGAAACTGTCAGAAGTCTGGAAAAGGCACAAGAGGCCATGACTCTCCATTGCAGTGACTCAAGTCTACTTTGTGGCCCTGAACCTGAAGTTTTTCTGGTCTACAGATGCAGCAACACTTAAGAGGATCATCTACTTCATTCCCTGGGACAACATAATTAATAAGCCACCACCAATGATGCCTGTGGGTCAAAACATTCTGATTTCTACTTGCCCCTGCTGCCTTCACAGTAAATGCAGCTAAGCTCTTGCCTTCTGGAACTCCAGGGTTCCATCTCTCCCACCGAAACCAGAAAGCCCACCTCAATGGCAGCATCTCCCACATTACACTTCCTTCACCTTCAGAAAAGAGCCAACATGGAGCTCTCAAAGCTGCAGATGCTCCCTCACCAATGCATTTCCCAGTGTCCTGGTGAAGGGAAATCACCTGACCCTTTCAGAGGATAAAGTAGAGAAATGGGTGGGAGGTGTTTGAAGGCATCCTAATATTCCTATGTTAAAGAGCTTTGGATTTCTTTCTCTACATTACGCTAGGGAGACTTGGGCATCTCAACCTATTTGAATATAGGTTCCCATTGAGTCTCAGTGGTTCCGAGGATTCTGAACCACCTGGTATGGTAGCTATTATTGCTAATTCCCTGATCACATCCCAAGATATTCTTAGTCAGGAGATCTAAAATGGGGCCCAGAGATCTGCCCAAAGCAACCCAGTGATTTAAGACAGGTGATACTCGGAACAGAGATAGAGTTCTCAAAGCTAAAGGGAAGACTACAGATGGTTGCCATGCTTACCAGAAAAATCCAGTTTTCTCAGGAATAACACAACATACATTCTTTTCCAATAAGAACTACAAATCAGGGAAAAGAAAAAAATTAAATGTACCCCTTATCATCTGTTTCTGCTATCTCAAATGATGGGTTCTCCAACACTTCCCTGGTGAGTTTCCACAGCTCAATATTAAACACACAGTATATTCTCCTGTCTTCCTCTATC
>NW_006295056.1:1530447-1532029 GCF_000327345.1 Myotis davidii
CAACTGAACAACTGGTTGCTATAACGTTCACTGACCACCAGGGGGCATGCATGGAACGAGATGGGCATTGGCTGCGGCAGGATGGTGGAGCAGGTGAGTGGAGGCACCAAACCAAGGTGGGGTGCTGGTCTCTGTCATCGGGGCAAGCCTCTGGGGGTTACTGAAAATTCTTTGTTCCCATGCTTGGCGGTCCTGCCAGGCACTTGCACCTGCTACTGGTACCGGTCCCAATTGCTCAGCGCCATCAGCAGGTGTGAGCAGCGGTGGCCCTGATTGCCCCTGAAGGCTTCTCCACCTCCTTCTACTCCTGAGGGATGATTGGGGAAGCAGCCGCTGCCAGCGGACGCATGTAGGATCAGCACGTGGGAGCAGGGGCTGCAGTGGGAGGGGCTGGGTGGGGGCATGGATTTGGGCTGAGACCCACCCCTATGCCCACCGCAACCTCTTGGTCCATAGTTCCTTTCAAGGTGCACGAATTCATGCACTGAGCCCCTAGTTACCTCATAAGTACTCAGTGCATCAAAGAAAGAGTGAGAAAATAGGAAGAACAGTGACCATATCTAGACAAGTTCCAGAAGAAAATCTTCAAGAAGAGAGGCAGCAAATAATGAAAATTAATAGATGAACACTAAGTATGATATAGTTATAACTCTGAGTTGTCAATTTTGAGCAAGTTTTTTTTAAAGATACATGTTTAGAAGAGTTCCTGGATGTCATGAAGTTCTGACATTCACCACCCAGAGTGTATGCAGATTTCACAGTTGATGACAAAATCCTGCACAAGAGTCCTCACACTTCAGACACCAGATGCAACTTCAGTGGTCCCTAGGCCACCGGCATGTCTGACAAACTGGCCACAAATTTGGGGATTCCTACAACTCCCTCAGATTCAATAATTTGCAAGCACAACTCACAGAATTAAGGAAAACACTATATTTAGGATTATATAGTGTTACTATAAAAAACACAAATAAAAAATCAGTCTCAAGAAAAGACTCATAGGGTGAGATCTGAGAGAGTTCTAGAAAAAAACCTTCCATGTCTTCAGACATATCACCCTCTCTGCGTACAGATATAAGATTACCCACCAGGGAAGCTCAACCAAGTTTCAATGTTGAGTTTTAAACTGAGATTTCATTACATACCAGGTAGGCTGATGGACCCATTGGCCACATGAGTAAACTCAGTCTCCAGCACCCTTTTCCCCTCCCGGAGATTAGAAGGTAGGGATGATATCATATGATTCTAAGCCCCAACTCTCTAATAACATGACTGCTCTTTCCAGCATGGCCAGTCCCCATTCTGAAACTCTCTGGATGCCCACCATGAGTGACCTCCTCTTTAGCATAAACTCAGGTGTAGCCCCAGGGGCCCACCATGAACAATAAATGCTCACCTATCACTCCAGAAATTCCAAGATTTAGAATCTCCTTCCCAGGAACCTGGGTCAAAGACCAGAGAAATTCTTTATTGTACACTCAGTGAGAGGAAGTCATAGTTGTCATAATTCCTTTGAGAAAGTACTTTGGGGTCTGTAGACTCCATTTGATAAAATCAGAAATGATAATTCATGTCAATCTCA
>NW_006295056.1:1532849-1541370 GCF_000327345.1 Myotis davidii
GGAGGAAAAAAAACTACTTCAGAAGATGTTCTCCAAACCTTCATTCAGAAATTCACATGTAAAAACCCTCAGGAATCGCCCTAGCTGGTTTGGCTCAGTGGATAGAGCATCAAGCTGTGGACTGAAGGGTCCCAGGTTTGATTCCGGTCAAGGGCACATGTCGGGTTGCAGGCTCGATCCCCGGTGAGGAGTGTGCAGGAGGCAGCTGATCAATGATTCTCTCTCATCATTGATGTTTCTATCTCTCTCTCTCCTTCTCCCTTCCTCTCTGAAATCAATAAAAATATATTTAGAAAAAGAAAAAGAAAGGGTTGTCAGACAACCGAGACATAAAAAATAAAGAACTAGCCTTTAAAAAAAAACCCTCGGGAATCAAAAATATATTCCTCTCACCCTAGCCAGTTTTTCTCAGTGGATAGAGCTCCATCCCTGGACTGAAGGATCCTGGGTTCCATTCCAGTCAAGGGCATGTACCTCAGTTGCAGGCTCAATCCTCCAGCTCTGGTAGGGACATGTGTGGGAGGCAACTAATCGATATCTCTCTCACGTAGATGTTTCTGTCTCTCTCATATCCATATTTCTTTCTCTCTGCCTCTCCCTCTCACTTCCACTGTCTCTAAAAAATAATCAATAGAAAAATATCCTCAGGTGGGAATATAGATATTCCTCTCATTTTCCATCCCTCCTAGGGGATCCATCTAGGATCTGCTAGAGTCTAGCGGCTGTAGTGTAAAGCCTATCTTACATATAAAGCATGTGCTCAGAGGCAATGATCAACTTCCTCCCACTCCTGAAATTTCTGCAATAAACTTAGTTCAGCATGGAATTTTCAGAAGCCATTTTTAAAAATTTCTCTACAAAATCTTTTTTGCCTCCAATCATATTTCCTTAGCTACATCCACCACTGAACATCTTAGACAATCTAATCAAACATCCTGAATAATCTTTACTTATCTCCTATCACAGACTTAGAAAGCAAACTTATCAGTCTTATAGCAGTAACCTATCTCAAAATGAATTCCCATACAAGTCAAATCAAAAGGAACAGGGCCAAAGGGAACATGCCACCATTTCCTTTTGGTTTTGCGCATAGAGGATAAAGCTGACTTTCATGGTTGCCATATCATTTGTGACTAAAAGATGCAAACTGATGCAAAAACAACTCTCCAGATGCAAACATTAAAGTGCTGCAAATCCTTACAGCTGCACATATTAAGATATTCTATTTTTTAACTCTGACATTTTAAACCACCCACTTTCACTCTTATGGCTTACATTTCCATCTGAAGCCTTCAATAAAATAAAATTTTATAGAAAACTAGTAGAACACTAGGACCTAATAGCCTAAACATGGAGAGAGAATGAGTTTAAGGTTCTTTAATTTGCCTTCATTTCCCCATCTTTAAAACAGAAAAACCATTGGTCCCTTCTTGTTGAGGAAGCTTTGGTTGCTTCCTGATATTGAATGGCACTGCCAACCAGCCAGCAGGAGCTTCTTTTCAAGAGCAAGGGGCTAGGGAGGAAATAAAAGTAACAAGCTAAGCACCTTTTAAATCAATCAAGGCCATTTTTCAAGGTGGGTAGGGTGGGGAGGGGTGTTGTGTCAATTCAGTGTCTGGCCCTGCCAAGGCATTAGGAGTGAGTTAATTAAATGTTGGACCAAATACAGCAGGCTAATTTTTAAGTTGATAATTTTGTATGGCCCGTGGATGATGTTATAAATATCCAAATGGCCCTTGGCAGAAAAAAGTTTCCCCACGCCTGATATACAGTGACATAATGCATTTCTCCTGATTCCAGAGTTAAAACCAGGTCATGGCCAGTGAAGGATAAAGAAGAAAAATAAAAAAAAGGTTACTGCTGCAGATTAAGTTTTCACAGATGTTTTGACTTTGCACTACAATGGTCCAAAAATATTCCTATGTGCCCTTGGAAATGATCTTATCAAAAGACTGAATGGAAAATTTGACCAGAAATTCATTAGAATTCTAAATTCACTTCAAGGAGCACAAAAAGGTGACCATTTGTATCAGTTAAGGCTTGACCAGAGAAGTGGAACCACCAGAAATGATAGAGCAGCAGGGATTTACTATAGAGAGTTGACCTTTTATAATACGGAAGCTGGTTCAGTGGCCTCTGGAAGGCGGCTGCTCTGTGTCTCTAAAACAAATGGAAAGCCAGCAGGCATTTGGGAAGGGAGGATGGATGCACTTGAAGTAAGGGAAAGGGAGGGTGAGGGGAACCCATGAACATGAGCTGGAATATACTTCCACTTCTCACAACCTCTGAGGCTCTAACTTTAATGATGCAAATGGCTTGCAAACAGATTAATACCCTTCCCCCCAGAGCTGCACACACACCTGCACCAGGCTTCCCAGTAAAGGAGGTCTGGAGCATTCTGGAGGAGCTGTGGACCCAGCTTTAACCGCTCACACCAGCGGCAGAGTATCCAGGGTTTCTAAGGCTGCAGTAGCACTGAAACCTACACCAACCTTCTGAATGGAAACATGGCCATTTCACTTTCACTTTCTAAATCTCTAACCCAGTACATTACAGGAAAGGAATTTAGTTCCAGTATAGCTAAAACAAAGCCACCACATCTTGATAAGCTGCCTTCATTTTCCATTGTGCCCTGCCCTGCAAACTGGGTAAAAAATACACACTCTGATAAACCCACGTCTTCATTTCAAATTCAGCCCATTTCTTATTTGAGAAAAAAAAAACTGCGAATAGTATGTTTGTATACAAGCAAGCACCTTTGTAATTACAAGCATTATGCCTCTTTATTTATTGTTTATTCTTATGGGAATTTCCAGCTCTCCATATGTGTAACATTGATTTATTGAATCAAAGGTAATATAGTACTTTTAATTAAAAAAGAAAGATTTGAGTTTTGCACTAGGAAAGACCCTGTGAAGAGGATGAAAAGACAATCTAGAGAGTGGGAGAAAATATTCGCCAAGATCTTAACTACCAAAGGACTTACACTATATTAAGAACATGTGAATCATGTCACTAGTTCGCAAAGATGGTTCATCATACACAAATCAATTAAGGTGATACACCACACTAACAAACAATAAAAATCACATGCTCATCATATATAGATGCAGAATAAAAGACAAAATTCAACACCCTTTAATGACAAAAAACTTTAGAATTTACTGCAACATAATAAAGAACATTTATGAAAAGCTCACAGCTTATCATAATCATTAGTGAAAAACTGAAAGCTTTTCCTCTAAGACCAAGAACAAGTTAAGAATTCCCACTTGTGTCACTTCTATTCATCATAGTACTACTAGTCCTAAACAGAGCAATGGGCAAGAAAAAAAGAAATAAAAGCACCTAAATCAGAAAAGAAGAGGTAAAATTATGTCTGTTGACAGATAGTATAATCTTATATTTAGAAAATTCTAAAGCCTCCACCAAAAAGTAATTAGAAATAATACATGAATTCAGTTGCAGGATATGAATTCAAATTCAAAAAAACAGCTTCACCCTGGCTGGTGTGGTTCATTTGGTTGGGCACTGTCCTGGGCACCGAAAAACTGCTGGTTTGATTCCTGGTCAGGGTACATGCCGGGGTTGCAGATTCTATATCCGATATCTGGTAGGGCGCATGCAGGAGGCAACCAATCAATGCTCAGCTTTCACATAGATGTTTTTCTCTTTGTCTCTCCCTCTCCCTTCCTCTCTCTCTAAAATCAATAAAACATATTTTTTAAAAATTCCATTTACTATATCAAAAAGAATAACATACACATAAAAATAAACTTAGCCAAAGAGGTGAAAAACTTGTACACTTAAAACCACAAATCATTGATGAAAAAAATTAAAGAATACATAAATAAATGGAAAGACATCACATGTTCATGGATGAGAAGACTTAATATTGTTAAAACGCCCATACTACCCAAAGTCATCTATAGTTTCAATGTAATCCTTATCAAAATCCCAATAGCTTTTTTTTTTACAAAAATTGAAAAAAAACTCATGAATTTCATACTGAACCACAAATATACTGAATATACAAAGAGGAACAATGCTGGAAGCATCACACTTCCTGATTTCAAAATATACTTCAAAGCTACACTAATTAAAACAGTATGGTACTTGCATAAAAACAGACAAATAGACCAAAGGAAAAGAACAGAGAGCCCAGAAATCAGCCCAGGCCTATAGGGTCAAATGATCTTCAACAAGGGTGCCAAGAATACACAATGGAGAAAGAATAGTCTTTAAAAAACGGAACTGGTAAAATTGAATGTCCATATGGAAAAGAATAAAATTGGGCCCATATCTTACACCACACACAAAAACCAACTCAAAATGTATTAAAAATTTAAATGTAAGCCCTGGAACTGTGAAACTTCTGGAAGGAAAACATAGGGTTTTTAGGCTTGGCAATGGTTTTTTAGATATGCCATCAAAAAACACAAGCAATAAAAGCAAAATTAGACAAATGAGACTACACTAAACAAAAAAAGCCTCTCTGCCTCCGCATAGCACAAAAAACAACCCACAGAATAAAAAGGCAACCTATGGGATAGGAGAAAAAATATTTGTAAGCCATATATCTGTCATGTTATTAATATGTAAGAAAGTCTTATAATTCAAAGAACAAAAAACAAATAATCTGATTTAAAAATGGGTGGACATAGATATTTCTCCAAAGAACACAGACAAATGGCCAACAGATATATGAAAACATGCTAAACATCACTAATTATCAAAACTTAATCATGCAAATCAGAACCAGAATGAGGTATCACCTCACACCTGTTAGGATGGTGGGGATAAGTGTTGGCAAAGATGTGGAGAAATTGGAACCCTGTACACCAAGCATGTTAAACTCAAAGGCTAACACGGGCCAAATAAATGAGGCATGCAGCCCGTGAGCTTGACATGCTTGCTGTACACTATTGGTAGGTATGTAAAATGGTACAGCCACTATAGAAAACAGGATAGAAGTTCCTTAAAAATTAAAAATATAATTATGATATGACCCAGCAATCCTACTTCTGAGTATATATCCAAAGGTACTGAAGTCAGGGTCTTAAAGAGATATATGCACTTCCATGTTCATTGCAGCATTATTCACAATAATCAAGATATGGAAACAACTGAAGTGTCCAATGTCAAATGAATGGATAAAGAAAAGTGGTGTGTGCATACAATGGATTATTCAGCCTTTAAAAAGCAGAAGGAAATCCTGCCATCTGTCACAACATAAATAAACCTGGAGGACATTATGCTAAGTAAAATCTGCCATTTGCAGACATCCACTTGTGAGGCATCTGAAACAGTCTAACTTATAGAAACAGCTTGGAAAATGGTAGTTGCCAACAGTAGGGTTGGGAGAGACAGCAGTTGCTGTCCAACAGGTGCATAGTTTCAATTACTCGAGAGAAATGTGTTAGCGTCTATTGCACAGCATTGTGTCTACAGTTAACAATGCTGTGCTGTACCCTTAAAAACTTATGGTGGTAGATTTCATATTAAGTGTTCTTACCACAATAAAAATAAATAAATAAATAAAATTCATACAGTGGTTTTAAATTCTCTAAGATCTTTGTTCACACAGGCCTAACTTAGATATAGTTATAGTAGTTTGAACATATGTAAAAGGCCACTTGGTGTTTTTACCAACTCCATAAAATAAAAATCATAAAGGCCAATGCTTGGTTCACACTGAATAGCTTAATAAGTGTGATTTTCTGTGCCCTTCCTTGCAACAATCTTTAGAGCTGTGTGGGTCTAGGATGGTTTATGTCATCCTTTATACATGCCTGGCTTTAGGCTATCGCATCAGTTTCACCTCAGATGACTGTGTAAAGGAAACGTCCAGGTCTTATTTATTTATTTATTTATTTATTTATTAAGTGTGTTATTATTGATTTTAGAAAGAGAGGAAGGGAGAAGAATAGAAACATCCATGAGAGGGAATCATTGATCTGCTGCCTGCTGCACACCCCCTACTGGGTATCAGGCCCACAACCTGGGCTCCAGGTCTTATTTAAATCAACACCTATGAGTACAGAAAGTTTAGTTCACTTCTGTTTCTGAAGAGGCACCCATCCCTTTCCATTAGTGCTCGGTTGCACCCCAGATTTGCAACTCGATCTTCTCAAAATAATTGTTTTTTGAAGTATACATTACATAGCCAGTAAGATGCACCATACAAAGAGCAATGCACCTTAGACACCAAGCTGCTGCTTATAATCAGTGATTCCAAGAGATGCTCTCTGCCCATCCTACCCCCAACTCTCCTTCTCCTTTGCCTCTGTTCTGCCATATCTATCCCTACTAACTTTCCTCTTCATCAAAGGCCTTGCTTCATGGTCTACTCAATTCCTACACTCCTCTCTTCTGCCCCTGCCATCTCTTGCATGAATTAAGAAAGAAAGAAAGAAAGGAAGAAAGAAAGAAAGAATGAAAGAAAGAAAGAAAGAACGAAAGAAAGAAAGAAAGAACGAAAGAAAGAAAGAAAGAACGAAAGAAAGAAAGAAAGAACGAAAGAAAGAAAGAAAGAACGAAAGAAAGAAAGAAAGAACGAAAGAAAGAAAGAAAGAACGAAAGAAAGAAAGAAAGAACGAAAGAAAGAAAGAAAGAAAAGAGGGAGGGAGGGAGGGAGGAAGGAAGGAAGAGAGGAAGGAAGGAAGGAAAAAAGAAAAAAAAACTTTTTACAAAGTCAAGAAGTGAAAACCCTCTTCCTCACCCTCCACCAACTGGGAGAAGCATTTGGCACTGACCTTTTCTAAGTGGAAAATGCTCAGGCCAGGGACCTAGATGGTCTCCGTGGCAGTTGTAAGTCCCGCACGCCTCATGCTGTGAGCTTCCACACTTTAGATTAACCACCAGCCCTCAGTGTAACAGATTAAAAATCAGGTCAGTCTGGAAGTTAAACATTTATATTTGTGCCATCTTAGCAGATTTTAAAGAAACATTTGGAAAACTGAAAGTACTGAGCAACTCTAGCTGGAGGCCAGGGTGAGGTCTCTTGACAGGTGTCTGATGACTGAGAAAAGGAAACCATAGCAATTGGCAACAATTCATGGGCAAAAGACTTTCAGCTGAAAACCAAAACCACTTTCCAAGAGGACAAATGTTTATGAAATATTCTCTTCAGAGTCAAATGTGCAATTTCCTCACCCCCCTTAAAACATTAAACTTGCAGTGGAAATAATTAAGTCAAAAGCCCATGGGTTGTTGCCAATTGCTATGGTTTCCTTTTCTAAGTCTTCAGAGACACCTGTCAAGGGACCCTCGCCGCCAGGCCCGGGCAGGCTTTTCAAACTGCGGATCCCGTCTCAAATAATCGTTACCATAAAGAAGGGTTCAGATTACACCCGTTGGAAAAGGCTCAGAACGCTGATGATACAGAACCAACCTGATTTCAACAGTTTTATCCGACACATGACCAGCTCCGATGCTGAGTCAAATTAGAAGCGGCCGAGTCAAGCTCATGATGTATGAAATAGCACTTCCCTCACAGCAGCCCTTCGCCCCTTCCGTCTGAAGCTAGCTCTCTTTGAAATTCAAGAAAATCTCACCCTACAAAACACTGGCGTTCCCTCGGGTCCCCTTTTACACGTTATTCACACCAGAAATGCTGAATCATGACTCCGAGGTTGTAAAAGAAAAACTATTTCGACTGGGACGCCAGGATCCCCAGAGGCTCCCACGCTTCTGCATTCCTTTGCTTTGCACCTTTTAAAGTCTACAATCGGGGTTTTTCCCGCTGACTGGAGAGGTTCTGGGAGCAGCCCAGGCCGGGGGCCGGGGGCGGGAAAGATCCTCTGCGCGCTCCCCTGCTCCTCCCCAAACTCAGGCAGCCCTAGCAATTCAGGGGCTCCCACCTCATCTCCTCGGAACGCGACCCCACAGGCACTGACAGTCCCCATCTGCAAAGCTGCCTAAACGCCTCGGAGAAATTCCCAACTTGGAAGCATCGCCACCACAGCCAACCATTCGGAACTCCTGGGGTCCCGCACTGGTCTGCCCTGACCCCGTTCCAGCAGGGGTGGGTCGTGCGGAGACAGCTCCCCCAGCCCCTCTCCCAGTCTTGTTCCGACAGACGAACCCGCCCGGAGCGCAGACTCTTGAGAAACTCGATCCCAACTCCCCAGCCCGCGCCTCCCGAACCGCCCAGGAGCCCAGAGAAGCGGGACCGAGGTCCACGGAACAGAGCGGCGTGGAGAGTCTGGAGAGGAGCGAGGCGTGGAGGGGAAGGGGCGGCAAGAACAGAAACGCCCCCCAACCCGGTCCCGCAACTTCGCCCAGCACGCGTGGGGGGAGTGAAGAGATTGGAACCGCGGCGAGCGCGAGGTGGGGACTCACTTGAAGGTGAGGACGCAGAGCGGCCGGTAGGACTTGTGGCTGGTGTTCTCGGCCATGCCCTTGCCCCAGAAGTCGTTCGTGAAGATGCTCCAGCGGAGCGGGGTGCCGGGCCGTAGGTCGGGGTTGTTCACGATCGCCCACACGTCGTCGTGCACGAACTCGCCCTGCAGGGAGCGGC
>NW_006295056.1:1541967-1543115 GCF_000327345.1 Myotis davidii
CGCGTCCCGTCGCCCTGTCCGTATCCTTTCACTGTCCCCCACCCGGCGCTGCAGCCGTGGGTGGAGAGGACCCCGGGAAAATGAGTGTCCCAAGCCCCTTTCCGAAAAGGAGGAGAAAACGTCTCCCTGGCCGTGGGCTGCCTGCCTGCCCTGCCCTGCCCGGGCTGTCCAGAGGCGCCACCAGCTGTTTTCCTTTACCCTCCGTCGGTCTGCTCGTACTTATAAAAGTCCCTGGTTCGATTTTCGGTGTGTCTGGACGCTGAATTGGCTTTTGAAACATTTTTCCTCGTAGTTTTTTTATTTTTTTTTTTTAACTGAAACTCTTGAGGTAATACGGGAGGTACTGGGCAAGTTACCGTTTCCTCCCATCTAGGCTTATCACTTGGGTCTGATTATTATATTCTGAGCTGTGGGGCGTGTTTGTTTTGTTCCTGCTAAATCAATAGATTTAAAACAAAACAAACGCCTGTGTTAAGGCCTCTGGCTTTGGCTCCTAATCTTCCTGTTTAATGAACAGTTTTCTTCTTAAAAATTACTAATTTTAATATGTCAATAAGTTAGGGGATGAGTACTAGAAGTTCACCAGGTTTGAAAAACCTGTTAACTCTTTGAGGCTCCTTGTAAATTTTTATTGCTGTGGTTAATGAGATTATCTGGGATTTTATAGTTCAAATAAAATATAACTTAAAATACAAAACGTGCCATTTTATTCCCATCTTTCCAAACTTTTTAAAAGTTTCCTGGACCTAAAAAAAAAAAAAAAGAGTAAAATAAAAAATACTGTTCTTATACTGACTCAGCATTTGCATGACTCTTTACTTCACTAATTTTTTTTTTAACTTAAAGGTCTATCTGAATAGTTGAAAACTCAATGAATTATGACAAATATCCCAAGGCAGGGTGCATTTCATCCATTACACTTCGTGTTTTGGTGACTTGAAAATTAGTGACTGAGTAATGTTTTCATCCTTCCATCAAAGCATTTTGACCCTTGGTAGCTTTAATATCCAGACTCCACACACACCTGAACACACTACAGCCTTCCCACTTTGCCTGCCAGTAATTTAATAAAAATATATGAAGGGTAGGTAGCCCCGCAGGAGTGGCTCAGTTGGTTGAGTGTAATCCTGAGCACCAAAAGGTTGCCG